>NW_024412447.1:2489925-2618185 GCF_014898765.1 Herpailurus yagouaroundi | reverse complement strand
AGTAAATCCCCTGCATAAAATAAAAACAAGAGAGGCCATTATAAAATAAAAGAGGCTTAAGGGCATAAAAATCAAATACAATGTAAGGACCATGTTTACATGCTGATTCAAATAAAATAACTGTAAAAAGCCTTTGCGGAGACAACCTGAGAAATGTGCGTACGGATGGAAAATTAGATGATATTAAGGAATTAGTATTCATTTCTCTAGGTATGATAATGGACGAGTAGTTGTTTTTAAAAAACAAGCACTTAGTTACAGATGCATCCTGAAGCACTTACAGGTAAAAATGGCCTGACAGCCTCTGGACCTGTTTTAAAATACTCCAAGAAAATAAAACCACACACTCGCCCCCTCAAATCACTGGCATTATAACAAGACTGCCAAAATGCTAGTGAGTGTCAAAGGTGGATGCTGGGCACATGGGGTTCATTACACTATTCTCTTTACTTTTGTGAAATTTGAAAATGTCTGTGATGAAAAATGTTGAAGTATTCAGTTACTGACTGGAACCAAATGTGTGAAATAATGAGGGGACAACCACCACCTTCATTGTATTGATACTTTGCCTTGTAAATATGGAACATCAATGTATTTATCTGTGTCTCCTTTTATACCTCTGTAAAAGATTTGCATTTTTTTAACTACAGTATATTTTGCTATCATGAATATATGCTAAATATGATTTTTAAAATATTTCTATTGTTTGAGAATAAGATACACATATCTACTCTTGAACAGTTTTTTAAATACATTTCAGGTTCTATTATTTTTTGGTGGGAAGAAATCTTTTATTCTACACTAGAAAAACTAAAAGGAAAAAATAACTTCTGAATGTACTTGAAAGCAAAATTTCCAGAGAAAACTCTATTCCACAAAATGAGGCATCCTTTTACTTCTGGCATTGCTATAGGCAACTGCTTACATTCAAGGTGCATTTCTAAGTCCTGCACAGGGGAACAGAAGTTCATGTGGGGTTGACAGGACAGAGAAAAAGAATGATAGAAAAATCATTTTTAAGAGCTGACTTCCGTAGACTGTATCTATTATTTCCCTGGCCAACCCAGGTCAAAAATTACCAGTAAAGAAACAAATTGCAGAAGACCTGGCACCACTTTATGCAACCTTCATTCTAGTTCTTTCTTGTCCCTTCTCAGTTTGATACTAATGTTGATTCTGTGTTCACGGACTTTTTACTCCCCTTTAAGTCTCACCTGGTACAAAAGGTTAGGAATTACTCAAGGAGCTATGGTGGCGAACAAACTTCCAGAATTCTGAATCTGGAGAACAACCATAGTAAACACTGGCTCTGTGAAAAAGTGACATTTTCTATCTTTTTTAAAATTAATTTGCTAAATAGAGTCCATTACATAACTTTTACTTGTTAGAAGATGTATTCATTTCCTGGGGCTGCCATAGCAAAATACCACAAATCGGGTGGCTTAAAATAGCAGAAATACGTTCTCTCAGAATTCCGGAGACACGAACGCCAAGATCAAGATGGCAGTAGGGCTGGTTCCTTCTGGGGGCCTGGAAGAAGAATCTGTTCCGTGCCTCTCTCCTACCTTCTGGTGGCTACCAACTTGGCGTTCCTTAGCTGGTGGCAGCATAACGTCGATCTCTGCCTCCACCTTCACATGGCATTCTCCCCGTGTGTCGTGTTGTCCAAACTCCCCTCATCACATAAGGACACCCGTCTTTGGATCACAGACCGCCTCGTCTTGTATGACCTTATCTCAACTTGATTCCATCTGCAAAGATCCTGTTTCCAAATATGGTCCCATTCACAGGTTCCAGGTAAACATAAATTTGGAGGAATACTATTTAACTCCATACAGGAGGCAGGCCAAATAAAATTTCTAAAATAATGAGAGAATACACAATTCTTCCATACTGCTTACACATGTTTAATTAAATCAGTGGTAAACATGTGAAAGCTGGTGAGCAAACTCAAACTCTTGTACATATGACACACGTTTAACACTATAAATACAATCTGGCTATTCAAAGTACGCTCTGTAGGGCGTGCTGTCAGCAAAGGCACATTGGTCTCTCAGGCATGCACTGAGGCTGCACTCCACAGATAGAATTTCTTCCTGCATTTTCCCATAAGCAGCAACAACAAACAAAAGTGCAAGTCCGATGGCTTCACAGGTGAATTCTACCAAACTTTACAGGATTAATACCTATTCTTCTCAAACTATTGCTATATATATACATATATATTTTTGTATGTTTATATTGTATATTTTATATAACATATATATATATATGAAAAAAAAGACATTTTCCCAGTTCATTCTGTAAGGCCAGCATTACCCTGATACCAAAACCAGATAAAAACACTATAAAAAAACAAAACTACAAGTCAATATCTCTGATTAACATAAATGCAAAGCTTTCAACAAAATACTAGCAAACCACATCCAACAACACATTTAAAAAAATCATTCACCACAATCAAATGGGATTTATTCCTGGGATTTAAGTGTGGTTCAATATTCTCAAATCAATCAATGTGATACATCACATCATTAAGAGAAAGGATAAAAACCATAGGATCATTTCAATAGACACAGAAAAAGGATTTGACCAAGTACAACACCCATTCACAATAAAAGCCCTCAATAAAGTCAATTTAGAAGGAACATACCTCAACATAATACAGGCCATATATGAAAAACCCACAGGTAACATCATGCTCATTAGGGAAAAACTGAGAGCTTTCCCCTAAAGTCAGGAACAACACAAGGATGCCCACTCTCACCACTTTTATTCATCACAGTACTGGAAGTCCTAGCCACAGCAATCAGACATCAGAAAGAAATAAAATGCATCTAAATTGGCAAGGAAGAAGTAAAATTTTCACTATTTCATCCAAGTACAAAGCTTTTGTACAGTGAAGGAAACCATCAACAAAACAAGAAGACAACCTACTAAATGAAAGATATGTACAAATGACATACTTGATAAAGGGTTAATGTCTAAAATATACAAAGAACTCAAAAAAATAATAATCTAGTTAAAAATGGGGAGAGGACCTAAATAAATATTTTCCCAAAAATGACATTCAGATGACCAGACACATTAAAAGATGTTCAGCATTACCAATTATCAGAGAAATGCAAATTAAAGCCACAATGCAATACAACTTTATACCCTTCAGAATGGCTAAAATAAAAACCAAAAGAAATAGCTAGTGTTGGCAAGTTTGTGGAGAAAAAGGAACCCTCCTGCTCTGTTGGTGGGAATACAAATTTGTGTAGCCACTGTGGAAAACAGTATGGAGGTTCCTCAAAAACTAAAAATAGAATTCCCTTAATATCCAGCAGTTGCACTACTGGGTATTTACCCAAAGAAACACAAACACTGATTCAAAAAGATATATACACCTCATATTTATTGTAGCATTACTTACAATAGCCAGGATATGGAAGCAGCCCAAGTGTCCATCTATAGATGAATGGATAAAGAAGATTTGGTATATAGATACGCAATGGAGTATTACTCAGCCACATTAAAGAATGAAATCTTGCCATTTGCAACAACACAGATGAACCAAAAGAATATAATGCTAAGTGAAACAGGTCGGAGAAAGACAAATACCATGTTGCACTCTTATGTACAATTTAAGAAACAAAAAGACAAACATAAACAACAACAAAAAAAAACAGACTCAAGTCCAGAGAACAAACTGGTAGTTGCCAGAGGGGCGGCAGGTGGCAGGGATGGGTGAAATAGTTAAAGGGGATTAAGAGCACATTTATCTTGATGAGCACTGAGAAAGGTACAGAATTGCTGAATCGCTATATTCTACACCTGAAACTAATGTAACACAATGTGTTAATTATACTTGAATAAAAAAGAAAAAAGCCAAACAGCACCTTCAACACTTTGCTTAAAAATGTCCTCAGCTATTGGGGCGCCTGGGTGGCGCAGTCGGTTAAGCGTCCGACTTCAGCCAGGTCACGATCTCGCGGTCCGTGAGTTCGAGCCCCGCGTCAGGCTCTGGGCTGATGGCTCGGAGCCTGTTTCCGATTCTGTGTCTCCCTCTCTCTCTGCCCCTCGCCCATTCATGCTCTGTCTCTCTCTGTCCCAAAAATAAATAAACGTTGGAAAAAAAAATTAAAAAAGAAAATGTCCTCAGCTATTAAATATTCATCGCTTACACATTCTGCTTTCCATAAAACTGCAGCACATAATTCAGCTAAGCTTTCTGCCAATGTAATAATAATCTGCTTCACCCAGTTTCCAAACACAGGTTCCTCATATCCTTCTGAGCCATGAATCTCCTTATTTCCACCCAAAGTCCACTCAAGGCAGCCTAGGTTTCTTCAGTCTTGCACCTCCAAGTTCAATCTCTACTCATCGACCATTTCTGAAGTCCCTTCCACACTTTTAGCTACATGTTACAGCAGCGCCTCACTTCCAGGTACCAAAATCTGTATGACTTTTCCGTTGTTGCCATAACAAACTACTGCAAATCCATGGCCTAAAACAGAAATTTGTTCTCCTAACAGTCCTAGAGGCCAGAAGTCCAAAACACGAGTATAACGGGGGAAAGTCAAAGTGTTGGCAGAGCTGTACTCCCTCTGGAAGCTCAAGAGGAGAATCCTTGCCTTTTCCGGCATCTAGATCCACATCCTTTGCATTCCTTGGTTCGTTGCCCCTTCACCCACCTTCCAAGCAAGGGGAGTAGCATCTTGTATAACTCTGTTTCTGTTTCTGTCACAGGACCTCCCTCTTATAAGGACACTTATAGTTACAGACCAACCAGGTAATCCAGGATAATCTCACCGTGTCAACACAAGATAATTGTAACGTGCTCAGGAGTAACTTGTTATATCAGCTGCAGGAAATTACTTTCCATCTAGTGCCAATATACTATCTTACTTTGATAACAAACTCCACTTGCCCCCAGACCCTTTGCTTCTTACATACACATGTTAATCACTACTGATTGCTTTCTCCACGTTCACATGTGTAAGATAGTGTTTTCTTCATGCTCACCATGTGGGTAAGATCTTGTGAACTCAAAAAATATGGAGATGGAACCCCTGTTCAGGGCTCTTGTCTCCCCCCAGACATTAGCCTATTTCATATTCAATTCTGTGTCAGCTCTCTTGCTGGACTGGACAAGAGAGAACTCCAAACTAACAGTCTACGACAATCCCCAACCACATGAAAGGCAGTGTTTGAAGGGTCCAGGAATTAGGGCCTGTGTATCTTTGGGAGCCATTACTCAACCTTCCAAACTCACTTACAGCACTATTCTTCCCTCTCCCCCCACCACCCCTTCCTTAGCCTCTGCCCACAATCCTCCCAGAGCTGGCTCCTTCTTGCTCCTGTCACCTTCAAAAATGCCACTTCCTCTAAGAGGCCTTCCCAAACTGCCCTAAAAGCTGATCCCATCTCTATCACAACCATCACTCCCTATCACAGCATTCTGCTATTTGTTTCCCAGCAGGCATCACACCTTCTGTTGATTTTATTCACTGATTTGTTTACTTGATCATCTGCTGCCTTCACCACTGGAATGCCAACTCCATTTGGGCAAGCTATCTTCTCTTTATCCTCTCTATCCTTCAGCATCACACATAGTGCCTGACACTTAGTAGGTATTCAATAAATATCTGTCAAATGAATATGATAGGAATCTCTTTAAAATGAGATGTAACATGAAATATTCATGTGATAGATATGTATCACGTTATGTGGTATACACACACATATAGCAAGCATGCTATAAAATTCTTTGAAATTTTAAAAAATTAGTAAGAAACAATTTTCAATACGTTACCTAAAGTCTAAAGAAACTTATGTTTGAAACTACACCCTACCATTCAACTATTACCTGTGTTGTGGGTATCATAAAGAGAAAGTCCACATTTAACAGCTGTAAAACCCAAACAATCTAAAAAAAATTTTTTTAATGTGTTTATTTATTTTTGAGACAGAGAGAGACAGAGCATAAGCAGGGGAGGGGCAGAGAGAAAGGGAGACACAGAATCTGAAGCAGGCTCCAGGCTCTGAGCTGTCAGCACAGAGCCCGACGCGGGGCTCGAACTCACGGACTGTGAGATCATGACCTGAGCTCAAGTCAGACGCTTAACCGACTTAGCCACCCAGGCGCCCCCCAAACAACTTTTTTAAATGAAGTTTACTAACATTATTTTTTCTTATTCAGTCACATAGCATTTGAGAGATGAGACTCTGTAGTTGGTAGAGACCACTGAGCCTTAGAGCCTGTACAAGAACATACCACAACCAAAGCATTTAGAATGAGAAAGGAATTTAATCATGAACATTGTACAGTCTCCATGTTTTACAGCTGAGATCACGGAGGATCCAAGAAGCAACACTGCCAGAGTCACAAGTGTGGCCTAGTCACACAGCCAGAGTCTCCAGGCTCCCAGCCCCGACCTCCTTCTCTCAAAATACAAATAGAGAATCAAATTAGGGCAATATTTATTTGTAGGAATGTAGCAGCGTATAGCATCAAATACAGAGCCAAATATCTTGGGTTTGAATACAGCTCTGCCAGGCAACAGCCAGGCAATCCTGGGCAGGTTATGTCATCTCCAGTGTGACACAATTTCCTTACTGGAACAATAAAGATTATAATACTAGCCTTGTTGTAAGGATTCAGTTAATTCTAATATGCAAAATTCTCAGACCAGTCTCTGGCAGGTAGTAAAAATGTGTGACCTTTATCAAGTATTATTTTATTAAGCAATCTAGTTTTTGCTATGGACTACAGGTAAATCTCTAATTCCCACTGTGATGGTATTTGGAGGTGAGACCTTTGGGAGGTAATTAGCTCATGAGGGTGAACCACTAGTGAATGTGATTAGTGCCCTTATAAGAAGAGACACAAAAGAGATTATCTCTCTCTCTACCGTACGGGAATACAGTCTGCAAACCAAGGAGAGGGCCTTAATCAGACACTCATCCTCCAGCTACTTGATCCTGGACTTTCCAGGCTCCAGAAATATGAGAAATAAATGTTGTTGCTTAAGACACCCAGGCAATGGTATTTTGTCATGGCTGCCCAAACTAACATACTTTTGCAAACAAAAATGGAAACCAACATTTACCTTCAAAATATGGAGACCTGGTAAAAGATCAAATCTGCACTGTGACTGGCACCAGTATCTCTTACATGATGATGTAGTTTGCTAGATTCTATTCTAATTTGGTTAGGAGACAGTGCTGGCAGAAAGATAAACTCATTCCTAGTGCAAACTGCCAACAAGGATAACAGGGCTTCAGAGGAGAAACCAGCACCACTGGGGTGAACCCCTGAGCCGAGATGGAAGGAGACCATCAGGCCACACCTGCTATAAGGAGATTAAGGCCCTCTAAAAGCCACCTTGGTTGGTGAAGGGGGTGCTGTTAAAGGTGATCTGTGCTTTGTGAAGGCAAAAGGACAGATGGAAAAAGCTAAGTGACCTCAGTGCAGAGCCACAACATATGCATGTGTCCTGCACAAAGGTGCCCAGGTTGGGAGGATAGTGGCAGCTGAAATCATGCCCTAGTGCCATGCACACTAGCTGTAGCCGGTTCAGCCTGGAGAAGGCGGCACATGCCTAAGAGGGACAACACTTTGTTATTGGTCAGCCCAGAGGAAAACACATGCTCAACTGGGGAACTGTTTTAAATGCAAGAAAGCACATATGTCCAATCAGCAGTGTGACCTACCTGAAGAATATGCCCACAGCCCTCGTGTTGGAATGCTTGAATTCATGATTCGTAGTTCTCTATGGGTACTCATCCCTGCATTACTCATTAGTTTTCACTAAACACGTCTTTAAAAGTCTTTAAAATCACAGCCTTGTCTCATTATGACATATGGTGTCTACTTTGGGGACCAAGCGTTAAAAGGGACCAACACCCATTCTCCCAAAAGCTAAACATGGTGGTAAGCAGCTGTAATTAGCAGAAAGCCCAGAAAAAAATGGAGTCCCTGGGATTAACTCTAAGCCACCCACTCCAGTTATATACAGAAACCCAACTGGAAGGTCTGAGTTTGATTTTCATTAGGAAAGCAGTGTTTCCCTGCAGATGGTGAATCGGTGGACTGGGCATAGTTCCTGAAGGAACATACTGACAGACATTCAAGAGAGTTCACTTTGGAGGAAGAGACAGAGATCTCAACAGAATCATGAAGGACCTAAGAAAAACCAGACACTCCTTCCAGATGGCTTTTAACGCTGAAAGTATGAACTCAAAAAATGCATTTGTCTTAAAATTATTGCAAAGCCTATGTCATCAAGCTAAATCATGTTCTTACAAAACCTTAACCCTAACCCTTTAAAATGGAGAATTCTTTTTACCTAAAGTATTAAATTCCTGATAGTCAAAATTATAATCTGCATCGTACAAAAGTATCACCACAAAAAACACAGTTCTCACAGATCCAAATGAAAATTCAATGTTCCACACTTTCAAATATCATTAACTTTACATTATACAATGTTATTATTAAAATTTGGCCAGCTGCTAATGCATAAAGGAGTCTTATTTCTACCGCAGAGTATTCTTTGAAAGTTATCAGTTTAGTTTTTAATGTTGATTTATTTTTGACAGAGAGAGAGAGAGCACGAGCGACCGTGAGTCGGGGAGGGGCAGAGAGAGAGGGAGATACATAATCCAAAGCAGGCTCCAGGCTCCAAGCTATCAGTACAGAGCCCAACACTGGGCTCGAACCCACAAACCGTGATATCATGACCTGAGACAAAGTCAGATGCTTAAGCCACGGAGCCACCCAGGTGCCCTGAAAGTTATCAGTTTTAAAGTAGCTCCAGTGTTTCCTACTGTTAGCTACTCAATAAGAGAAATATTTTCCCACTGTTTAATATTAATGGTTAGTGAAATTATGTAATATTTTTATCCCAGCTTCATGTGGGGAAAGAGATATCCATGCAGAAAGGGAAGAGAGAGCACATGAATTTTGATACAAATTCTGTTAGAGAATTTTACAGAAGAATCATTACTAAATAACAGCTTGATCATTCTAAGGGGCTAAAATAAGCGTATGAAAAACTATACGCAAGCAAATATAAATCTGCTCCCCAGAAATTTTGTTGAGATTCAAAATCACAAAATATTATAATACTTTACTAATAGATCCATAGGGTATGACCTTCATTTCACCTTGTAAACAATATATGTAATAAAATGTCGGATAGTGATAAGAATTATAAATAAAAAGTAAAAAAGTGTCAAAGAATATAGAGACATACATATAGGGACAGTTTTTACGAGATCAGGAAGTGAGGAGAAGCGGCAAACCACCATGTGTGGAAGAACATTCCAGGCAGACAGACCAAGGGCAAAGGCTCTGAGAATAAAAGCAAGAAAAATCTACTCTTCAGGCATTTTTAGTTTTCAGAAGCTTTTGAGAAAGGCTGGAAGTTTGTGGGGCTTTTTTGTTGTTGTTGTTGTTGTTTTAACATTTATTTATTTTTGAGACAGAGAGCATGAACAGGGGAGGGTCAGAGAGAAAGGGAGATACAGAATCTGAAACAGGCTCCAGGATCTGAGTTGTCAGCACAGAGCCCGACACGGGGCTCGAACTCACAAACCGCGAAATCATGACCTGAGCCGAAGTCGGACGCTTAACCGACTGAGCCACCCAGGCGCCCCAAGGCTGGAAGTTTTTAAACAAGGATGGGAAAGGGCACCTGGAGGGCTCAGTCGGTTAAGCGTCCGACTTCAGCTCAGGTCATGATCTCATGGTCTATGAGTTCGAGCCCCGCGTCGGGCTCTGTGCTGACCCTTCAGAGCCTGGAGCCTGTTTCAGATTCTGTGTCTCCCTCTCTCTCTGCCCCTCCCCCAATTGTGCTCTGTCTCAAATAAATGAATAAATGTAAAAAAAATTTTTTTAAATGTTCCTCCCTCTCAAACATAAAAAAGGGCACTGTGTACTGTTGTCCTCTGGATAAGACCATTTGTCCCAGAAGGACTGTCGTAGTTATTTATTCACATGATACTGGCATAATGGGCTCTATGCATCAAAGAAGTTTGACAGTCATTAACCTTTTAGGGCTACGGTAATTTGCGCAATTAACTTGGGGGAAATTATTTTTCTCAGTCACATAATTAATTGTCTGTGCTTTTTAGAAAAGAATTCTTGTACCTGAACTAAAAGTTACATGAAAATACCGTAATTGTACAGTTTAAGATCAGGTGTTCAATAGACTGTACTATTAGCTGGACACTTTTCAAGTATTTCACATACACACGCCATATGACTGGGGGGGGGGGCCAAAAACAAAAAATGGCCAAGTACCCTCCACAAGGTTTGTGAATAACCTAACACTACTGAAGGCATAGCTTTTTATCCTTTTAAGACTTTTTTTTTTATTCAACGTTTATTTATTTTTGGGACAGAGAGAGACAGAGCATGAACGGGGGAGAGGCAGAGAGAGAGGGAGACACAGAATCCGAAACAGGCTCCAGGCTCTGAGCCGTCAGCCAGAGCCTGACGCGGGGCTCGAACTCACGGACCGCGAGATCGTGACCTGGCTGAAGTCGGACGCTTAACCGACTGCGCCACCCAGGCGCCCCCTTTTAAGACTTTTTAATTAGAAAAGGAATTCTGATTTCTTACTTCAGATTTTAAAAGGGAGTTTTTAACTGAAGTATGAGAATGTAATTTAAGAACTAATATTTTATAAGTGAAAGAGTGACTTACTTTTAATTAATATCGTTGACTGATACCTGTGGGTGTTCGCAACCTGGAGATAAAGTGAGAAGAAATTCCTTCTTCCCACCAAAACAAGCTTCAGAAATGACAGAGCATCAGGTTGATTATGAGTCAACAAATGCATACTAAGCCAAAAACCTACTGCATTAAAAATGAATCTACGTTTTTTTTAATGTTTATTTTTATGTTCGGGGGTGGGGAGAGTCAGAGAAAGCAGGAGACACAGAACCTGAAGCAGGCTTCAGGCTCTGAGCTGTCCAAATAGAGCCCAACATGGGCCTCGAACACATCAACCACGAGATCACACCCTGAGCTAAAGTCAGACGCTTAACCAACTCAACCACCCAGTAACCCCTAAGTCTACGTTTCTTAAGTGGTTACCATTCACTGAATCAGATGTTGTGAAGAATCCAAATAATTCAAGTATATATACATATATATACACACACTTGATTTTCAACTTTTCTATGATAATAGATTGCTTTTATAATCAGAAACAAATGTTCCTGAAGAAACTCATGTTTATCTTATACTTTGGCTTATAATGATTACACAGACATAGGTAAGAAAATGAATATTAAATAAGCAGGCTTACAACTACCACAGTTTAGTTTGTTTTTATGTTTTATTCATGTTATGAGAAAGTAGATTTGTTATGTTTGCTTTCTTCTATATTTTTGCCAATATTCCCAGCAGCAACCCATGCCCGTTCTGATTTGTCAGTATAGGCAGGAAAACTTAACATCACTATAAAAATATACTCAAATTTAAGGTAAACTAAGTATGTGATTCAAAAATTAGCATTAATGTGATGATTTTAAAAATCAGAATAATTGTGACTATAAATATTTTAAACTGTTACAACAGATTATGGCAATTAAAGTACCTAGGGCAATGCCTGGCACGAAAGAATCCACTGAACTTAGCAAATATTTTGGGAAGTATGTTAGGATGAACTACCACATTGCCAGTCTCTTCTCACAGGCGATTTTGTATGACTCAAAATACACACAAGAGTAGTTAACAACCACTCAGGAGTCCAAAGATGCAGTTCAAATCCTGGTGTTACCACCTAGCAGCCCTGTGATCTAGAACATGCTATTTCAATTTTCTGAGCCCAGTATCTGTCATCTTTAAAGTGGAGACAATAAGGGCGCCTGGGTGGCTCAGTCGGTTAAGCGGCCGACTTTGGCTCAGGTCATGATTTCGCAGACCTTGAGTTCAAGCCCCGCGTTGGGCTCTGGGCTGACAGCTCAGAGCCTGGAGCCTGTTTCAGATTCTGTGTCTCCCTCTCTCTGACCCTCCCCTGTTCATGCTCTGTCTCTCGGTCTCAAAAATAAATAAACGTTAAAAAAAATAATAAAAAAAAAATAAAGTGGAGACAATAGTAACACCCGCCTCACAGGTCTTTCTCATAAAGACAGCAAAGATGACGCAGAGAAGGTGTTTAGCTTTTTGTCTGGGTCAGGGCAGGTCCTCAGCAAATGTTAGTCATTGATATAAATTCTTTTAGAGACAAAGAAAACTATAAAACATGTTTTAACTGCTTTTTGTACAAATTTATTGTTCAGTATTTCTAAAGCTCTCCTAAGTATCATTCAAAATGTCAACTATAATTTTTTAAATCCTTTCCATGTAAGCTAATGGCATGAGCAGACTGGCAGGATGGCACTTTATGCAATGCAGTTTCTTGAACGATGGACTGGGCTCTTAACACAGAGCCAGGACCCACGTTTCAATCTCCCAAATTCTTTACAATGTTACCACTGATCTTGTCCATCCTCTCCAGACTCCAGGTCTCCCATCTCTGTCCTAACACAGAGGATGATGATGCCTCTTCTCATTTCCTAGGCAAGACAAAGGTCACCTCTCATATTCCCTGCCTGTCGCCAAGCTACAAAAGTCCCTCTGTATCCATATGTCCTTCCTTTCTCCCACCTTATCCTTCCCCTTGGGCTCTGGAAAATAACCTTTCTCTAGGGTCACCAATGACTTTCCTTTGCTAAATAAACCTCAAGTTCATACCTCAGTGCCCAACCAGCACATAGGGCAATGTAAACTCTGCCACTCCGTGGGCTTGTGACACACCACACCATCCAGGGACTCGCCCTCCCACCAATCGCTCGTGGCTACTCCTTAGTGCCCTTTGAGAATATATATTCCTCGGTTCCTTCAACACAGCGTTCCTCAGTGAAGTTCTTTTACTGATTCTCTGCTTATTCTGCATACTCCTCTGAATAATTTTAATCACTCCTGACTTCAAATACCCCATTAGCAAGTAAGTCCTGTGGCTGACACAGCAAGTTGCCTAACCAATGTCCACTCTCTCCTTTATTAATAGAAGTCTGCTTTTGCTTTAAAGAGCAATGTGCTCCCTTTTGAAAACAAAAAGCAGAAGCTGGATTTCTCAGGTTTCCTTATCATTAAAGATGGTTCTGGGATACAATTCTGGCCACAGACACGTAAACAGAAAACGAACGGGTGAGGTTTCTATGAATGCTATTATTTTGCATAAAAGGAGACAAACCTAACTGGAACATCCTTCCTCCTTTTGCCTGCCTGGATCACAATTGTAATTTCTAGAGATGCAGCAGCCACCTTGTTATCATGAAGTCAAAAGCCATAGAAGGATGATCAATCAGCAAGACAGAGAATGGATCCCTTACGGCACGTTCAACTACCATGCATGTCCTAACTTTAAAAAGTTACAATTAAATTTAAAGATTGCTCTCTTTAAATTATTTACACAATTGTTTCTCTGGGTTTTCGTTACTTGCAGCCTATCTGATACAAGCCTAAATGATACAACACCAAAGTTGGCTAAATTAAATCCCCAACTCCTCAAACACACAGGCTAGGCCTGAAGCTACAAGCTATTCTGCAGACACTTCGGTGTCAAAGTATCCAAAACTCCCATTTTCCTGTAACTCTTAAAATACTATTTGCAAGATACGAAGATTTGAAGTCTTTCAAGATTATGAACCACTTAACAGCTTTAAAACAATTATATCATGAGATGCTAGTGAGAATTCTTAAGTATAAAGTAATTTTCTTCTAGTGCATGGGTTGGTTTAGCTACAATGGTATGCCATTTCCATCAAGTACATATTAACATCTTCATAAAACTGTAATGAATACTCCCTTCACCTATTAACACACTGCATTTTTTCTGTATCATTATAAGCCAAACCATAAAATAAATGTCAGTTTCTTTTCAGAACCTTTTTTTTATTATAAAAGCAATCCACATTCATAGAAAACTTGAAGATCAAATATACAAGCATAAAAAAGGTCATATCCATCTCCCAAGGATAACATTTTTGATACTAGCATATTTATTGCTTTCTGATTCATGATACTTAAGTTTATGCTTTTTTGTTTTTTTGCTAATATAATTTTCCCACATTATTCTTTGAGGCTTCCTAGTTCAAGACAATTTACATAACTTTTTCATCTTTCCCAATGGCAAGAATGAGAAAGGAAATATACGATGAAAATAAATCCATTGCAATAGTAAATATTCAGGACTGACAGCAGTGGACCACGTTCCCCTTCATCTACACGTCTTTTCACACCCTGTGCCCTCTGCCGGGAACACTCCTGTCCTCATTCTTCATCATCTACGTTCTTCTCTTCCTTCTTATCGAAGGTCAACTGTCACTTACTCCAGGCAGAACTCCAGGGCAATCCCTCTCCCAGTACGTCAGCCCTTACATATGCCTCCGCAGCTTCTCCTCCAAGAATGTGCACTCGTGAGTCAGTCATTTAACGCCTCTTCCCCATGAGACTATACAAGTCCAGCACAACAGGCTGTTTCTCCTCTTGTTTACCCTTATTTCCTAACATCCATCACGCTAACATTTGTGACACAGGTGAGTGAATTTCTGGGGGAAAAAATCTAAAACGGACAAGACACAATGATGGCAAATCTAAATACAAAGAACCTGTGACAGATGAAAAGTTTCCCTAACAGAACCTCCAAATAATCCCATTATCGGTGCAGTGCCGGCTAGAAAAGGGAGCTGACCACAGATAACTGGCCAAGTAATTAACTAAAGGGTACAGAGCTGAGTTAGTCCCCCTACTTCAAATGCCTGACTTGGAAATTTGCTCCAGAAAAGGGGTGGGTGGCCATGAGCACAGATGTCTGATAGAAGAGTCCTAGAAGAGAGGACAGGTGAGCCCACAAAGGGACAAAGTAAGTGGAGCAGAGCTGCCTCACCCAGCAGGCCAGCTAAGGGAATACCCTGTCCTACAATCTGCCCCCTGCCTTCCCCTAAAAAGTTACATGAGGTCAAGCTCCTGTATTTGAACTTGCATTTGCCAACAGGTGAGGAGAAACTCCCCACTGAGCTAAGAAAATCTAATCCTAGATCCTTATGTACAGATGTGAATCGAAATACAAGAAACACCGAACTTTGAGGTAAAGAAAATAGCATGAAAGAGAGACACCATCCACCCAGAAAAGACGGCAAAGGAGTTAGGGGATACAAGGATGGGCTTTTAGAGTCTGAATCCTGACCATGATTTCAGCATTTCCTCAGGTATAAAACAGGGTAATGTGAACACTCCTAACCCCTGAGGAAACAGGTAATACAGTAAGCAGAGGAAAACTCTGAAATGAATACACTCAAAAATTCATAGAGATAACACCCGCACAAAATAAGAACAGGTCATCTGAACACAAGTATCTATAGACCTCCCCTCCCACCGAAGACCTTGTGAACTGTATTTAAGTAAAGCTGAAGAACACTGGGACACAAAAAATCGTAGGAGTGAAGGGAGCAAGAGGAAGCAGCAACTCTGCCTGGGAACACTAGACACTGAAGCGCTCCAGGACAAAATCTCCTTCTCAACCCAACTTGCTGGCCCATTTCCCATCCCGGCAGCACCCAACAGGGAAGCCTGCCAAGCAACCCGCTCCACACACTACCTTGAGCCTTCAGTCAACCCTCCCAACTCCAGGCTGCAGAAATGGACCTGTACGCCTGGAGACCAAACCCGTGACAGCTACCACCACTCATTAACCCAGGCCCTGATTCAAAACTATCAACAGTTAGCCAAGGATCATCAGGCCTTGGAGACAATCTAACAGAATGAGAGGGAAGAAGATAAAATGACATTAACAGTTAACCCTGGAAGAAAGTCACAATCAAGGAATGTGAAGTTAAAAAAAAATTTCTAATCAGAAAGATTCAAGAGCTATTATACACATTACGCAACAGATTCCTGGAAAAGAATTTAT
The DNA here is from genome assembly GCF_014898765.1 of Herpailurus yagouaroundi. Lineage (NCBI taxonomy): Eukaryota > Metazoa > Chordata > Mammalia > Carnivora > Felidae > Herpailurus > Herpailurus yagouaroundi. The sequence continues at coordinate 2,602,229 of NW_024412447.1, read as the reverse complement.
CAGAAACAATAAGGTATTTTTAGAAGCTGCGATTAACTGGCAAAACAAACTTTTTGACGTGGAGTTAAATGTTAGACTAGACACAAAACAAGGGACAGTAGGCAACATGGAAATGGAAGTTAAGGATATTACTTATATAGGATATACAGAAGAAACAAAGATTGAATAGTAAGCTCAAAATGTTGGTAAGTAAAGAAGAGATCCAGGAGGATCCAACAGGAGTTTCTGAACGGAAAAAAAGAAATAACAGAAGTGGAAAATGGAGGGGGGGGAAAGGGGAAGCAGAGGAAATCTGACTAGCCCAAAGAATCCCATTTTGGGGGGTTCATAATAATATATACATCTACCAGTACCACAGAATAAATTTATACAAGTAGAACAGCTAAATCACAGTGAGCACTCACTTTGTACCTGCAAATGTTGTCAGATGGCCTTCCAGAAAAGGGAGACCCATCTACATCCCCACCCACATTTTCTAACCTTCCTCCAGATCAAGCCATCTTTTTTTACCTCATCAGCCATTTTCACCTTTGCCAATCTGACAGGTACAATCTGATCTTTGATTGTTCTTCATCATATTTGTTGGATAACTACTGTTCATTCTTTTATCTGCATTTCTGTTATGAATTGCCTCCTCATGTCCTTGGTCATTCCATTTATAAAGAGTTCTTGAAGACATACTACCTTTTAAAATACAGGCTGCTAACATGTTTTCCCCATTGGTGTCTTTTCTTTCATCCTTGCTCATACCATTTCCTGGTCATAAAGAAGTTCTGAATTTTACTTTATGGTATGGAGATTTCACATTCATAATTAGGAAGTCCTTTGCTACCCCAAAAGTATGAAAATGTTCAGCTTTACTTTCTCCTAAATACACTAATGCTTCCATTTTGTATTCAAATCTTTGACCCATATGGAATTTCCTTGATAAAAGGGGCATAGTAAGAATCCAACTTACTTTTCCCCCCAATAATGGCTAGTTATCCCAACACCATTTACTTAACAATCCATTTGATCAGTTACCTACTGCTATATAACAAATTACCCCAAAACGTAGTGGCTTAAGATAACAATAAACATCTCACACAGTTTCTCTAGGTCAGGAATTTGGAAGCAGCTCAACTCTATGGTTCTGGTTTGGTGATCCTCTTGAAGTTCAAAGCAAGATGTCACCCACAGCTGCAATTATCTGAAGGCTTGACTGGGGCTGAGGGACCTACTTCCAACCGGGCACACTCTCATGGCTGCTAAGTTGATGTTGGCTGTTGACTAAGGCCTCAATTCCTCCTGACATGAACCACTCCATAGGGATGTTTGAGTGTCCTCAAGACATAGTAGCTGGCTTCCCCCAGACCAAATGATCCAAGGGAGCACAAGACGGAGGTCACAATGTCTTTTACAACCTGTGTTAGATGCACACCAACATTTTCAAAACATCCTTTAGGTTACACAACTCAGTCCTATCCAACTGTGAGAAAGGTCCAAAAAGGGTGAACTAGGAGGCCAGGATCATTGGAGGCCATCTTAAAGGCTGGTTACCACCTATCTTTTTTCCACTAATTTAAAATAAAAAATATTGGACATATACTAAATCTCCATATATGCTTGGGATTACTTCCAGACTTTATTTCATTCCCCTGTCTATTTCTGGGCCACTATTCCAATGATTTAATAATTTACAACTTCATCATAAGTTCATTATGTGTAAAGGGAAGTCTACCTTCATTTCTGTTCACTTTCTAAAATTTTCTTCACAGGTCACAAATACAAGCATACCTTGACTACGTGTTGAAGATACTATATATATATATGTGTGTATATATATATATATATATATATTTTTTTTTTTTTTTTTTTTTTTTTTACAAACTGAAGGTCTGTGGTAACCCTACACTGAGGAAGTCTATTGGCACCATTTTTCCAATAGCATTTGCTCACTTTGTGTCTCTGTGTCACACCTTGGTAATTACCACAATATTTCTAACCTTTTCACTATTATTATATTTATTATGGTGATCTGTGGTCAGTGATATTTGATAGTAATATTGTCATTTGGTGGGACACCACAAACCACCTCCATTTAAGACAGTGCACTTAATAAATGTTTTGTGTTCTGACTACCCCACTGACCAACCATTCCCCCATCTCCCCCGCCCCTCTCTGGGCCTCCCTATTCTCAGAGACACAACAATATTTAAATTAGGCTAATAATTCTATAATAGCCTTTAAGTGTCAAAGTAAGAGTATCACGTCTCTCACTTTAAATCTAAAGTTACAAATAATTATGCTCAGTGGAGAAGGCATGTCAAGAGCTGAGATAGGCCAAAAGCTAGGCCTCTGGCACCAAACAGCCAAGTAGTGGATGCAAAAGAAAAAGTTCTTAAAGGAAATCAAAAGTGCTACTCCAGGGGCACCTGGGTGGCTCAGTTGGCTAAGCTTCTGAATCTTGATCTGGGCTCAGGTCATGGCCTCAGGGTTTGTGAGATGGAGCCCCGCGCTGGGCTCCGTGCTGACAGCGCAGAGCCTCTACTTAGGATTCTCTCTCTCCCTCTCTCTCTGCCCATTCCTCTCTCTCAAAATAAGTAAATAAACATTTTAAATACAAATGCTACTCCAATGAATACATCAATGATAAAAAAAGCCAAACAGCCTTATTGCTGATATGGAGAAAGCTTTAGTGGTCAGGACAGAAAATCAAACTAGCCATAATGTTCCCTTAAGTCAAAGCCTAATCCAGAGAAAGACCCTAACTCTCAATTCCATGAAGGCTGAGAGAGGTGAGGAAAATGAAGATCCTAAGTTTGAAACTACAAGAGGCTGGTTCATGAGGTTTAAGGAAAGAAGCCATCTCCAGAACATAAAAGTACAAGATGAAGCAGTAAATACTGATATAGAAGCAGCAGCAAATTATCCGGAAGATCTAGCTAAGATCATTAAGGAAGGTGGCGACACCAAACAACACATTTTCAGTGTAGATGAAATAGCCTATCAGAAGGCTAGCTACAGAGAGGCCAACACCTGGTTTAAGTTTCAAAGGACAGGCTGACTCTCTTGTTAGAGGCTGCTACAGCTAGTAACTGTAAGTTGAAGCCAATGCACATTGACCATTCTGAAAATCTGAGGGCCCTTGGGAATTATGCTAAATCTATTCCGCCTGTCCCCTAAAAACGAAAAACAAAGACTAGATGACAGCACATCTGTTTACAACACAGTTTACTGAATATTTTAAGCCCACTGTTGAGGCTTACTGCTCAGAAAAAAGGTTCCTTTCAAAATCTAACTGCTCACTGACCATGCACCTGCTCACCCCAGGGCTCTGATGGAGATGAGCAATGAGATTAATGTGGTTTTCAACACAACACCCATTCTACAGCCCATGGGATTAAAGAGTCATTTCAATTTTCAAGCGTTATTTAACAAGTACATTTTGTAAGGCTATAGCTGCCACAGATGGTTATTCCTCTGGTGGGAAAAGTCCACTGAAAACCTGCTGGAAAGCATTCATCACTCTAGATGCCATTGAGATCATACAGGATTCAGAGGAAGAGGTCAAAATATCAATAGTGACAGGAGTTTGACAGAAGTGGATTCCAGCCCTCAGCGATGACTTCAAGGGTTTCAAGACGTGGTGGAACAGCAAAAGAACTATCCACAAGTGGAGCCCGAAGGTGGGACTGAATTGCTTCCATCTCACACTGTAAGAGACCAGGATCAGCTTCTTATGGGTGAGCAAGTAGTTTCTTGAGATGGAATCCACTCCTGGTGAAGATGCTGTGAGGATTGTTGAAATGACAATAAAGAATTAAGAATCTCACATAAACTGAGTTGATAAAGCAGCAGCAGGTTTGAGAGGATGACTACCGGCATGAAAGTTCTCCAGTGGGTAAGATGCTATTGAACAGCATCCCACGCTACAGAGAAATTTTTCAAAACAGGAAGAGTCCATCAGTGCAGGAAACTTCACTACTATTCTAGGAAATTGCCAGAGCCACCCCAACTTCTAGGAATCACCACCCTGATCAGTCACCTGTCAGCAGCATCGAGGAAAAACCCTCCAGCAACAAAAAGATTATGACTCCCTGATAGCTCAGATGATGGTTACCATTTTTAGTATGTACGTTTTTTTAAACATAACGCCATTATAGAATAAGGTAAACGTAACATTTATACATACTGGGAAACCAAGTAATTCTTGCTTTATTGCAGTATTTGCTTTATCACAGTGGTCTGGAACTGAACCTGCAATATCTTCAAGGTATGCCCATATTCTTGTAAGTGAACATCAGGTTAACTTTGTTAGAAGGAGAGACCAGATTGGCCTGTGACAGCGCTGAGGATTCCGGACAGGAGCTGTGTTAGGAAAATGCCTACGTTAGCATCGCTAAATATGTTACAGGCACACTATTCATAAACCTTGCTTTAAATCATTATACATTTATTCATTCACCAGCAAATATGTATTTAATGTCTACCCTGTAGCAGGTACCTTTTAGGTGCTAGATATAAAATGGAGAACTAAACAGACATAGTCTCTGTCCTCTGAAGGGAATGACAAACTGTAACAAAAACCACGTATGATTATAGGTAAGTATTAAGAAAGAAACCACAGAGTCTGAACTAGTGAGTACAAGGGAATCAGTTTTGAAAGGCCAAGAGAAATCTAGGTTGTCACTAAATCTGAGTTCTGAAGGTTGAATGAGTCAACTAGGTGTTTGTCTATGTGGTAAGGAGTGGGGAGACCATGATTACAAATTGGTCCACGCCGAGGAACATCCTACATAAAGGGCCTGGGGTGGGGAAGAACTTGAAGTTTTCAAAGCATTGAACTATTAGAAGCAATTTGCTTTCAAGTGTAGAAAGGTGTTCATCAGTTGGTCTTTTTCGTTTTTCTCATCATTTATCATCTTCAGATTGTAGTAATTTTGATTCCTTTCTGTCATTCACTGTTTTTCAGTGTCACGTAACATTATGTCATACTTCCAAAATGATATTTTTAAATGTTGTTGATAACTTCATTAGGAATAGTTAAATAAGCGTTTCTAGAATCACACCAGAATAAATGATGTTGACTTATTTTGAGCCACATCTTTGACTATGTTTAGAACATACTCTTCAATCTTTGTATTCTTTTTCTTTCAAAACAAAAAATGTTAAATATTATCAAATAACTTCCTAACACCTATTGAGACCAAATAGTTTTCTTCCATTGATTTACTCCTAATTTCAATTATTCTTAGACTGAGCAAAATTCCACTTGTTATTATTTTTACATTAACTGCTGCATTCTAGTTTCTAAAATTTAAGATTTATCATCAAAATCCTACAATTTTCTTTTTCGTATGTTGTTGTTGGAAAGTATTGTTTAAATTGGGAAAATGGGCACCTGGGTGGCTCAGTCCATTAAGCTCCTGGACTTAAGAGCATAACTCCATTAAGCAACTTCGGCTCTTGTCATGGATCCTGTGGTTCGTGGGTTCAAGCCCCGTGTCGGGCTCTGTGCTGACAGCTCAGAGGCTGGAGCCTGTTTCCGACTCTGTGTCTCCCTCTCTCTGTCTGCCCCTCCCCTGCTCGTGCTCAGCTTCTCTGTCTCACAAACAAAACATTAAAAAAAATAAATTGCGAAAATAACCAAAAAATAAAAGGAAAGTTCTAGAATGTCAGAATTTAGATAATTTAAAATTCTAGATTTTGAAATAAGATCTATCATCTTTATAATTTGCAATTCTGCCAATACAGGGCACACTATCTTACATCATGTACTATCTTACATCATGTGCTATCTTCTGAGGCTAGCTTATTTTTACTTCGGTGTGTATCCCTAAAGGTACATTGAGCTGCACATAACAAAAACTCCAACTCAAAATCCCACGTAATTATCACTATAAAGCTAGAACTAGTTTTAAGGTTCTTTAGTTCAGGGGCCCAATAATCTCAAAAACTCAGGTTCTTGGCCTCTGCTCTGTCGTATCAGGGTAGTAGACCTCTCAACAGATCGCTGCTCTTCCTAGTTTCAAAATGGTGTTGAGCAACTGGGAGTGTTCTGAAGCACAAAAGTGTCAATTTTGATAAAACTCAACTTACCAATTTTTCTCTCTCATGATTTTCATGTCACATCTAAGGAAGCACTTACCTAGTCCTATGTCCTCTAAGAGTTGTGTCTTCTGAGCTCTTATATTTAAGTCAGTGACACATTTTGAGTTGATCTTAGTAGATATGTGAGGCAAGGCCCCAGATTCTTCTTTTTGCACCTGAGGATCCAATTGTCCCAATTGTTAAAAAGCCTACTTCATTTTCATTGAACAGTTTTTTCAACACATGGTGTTGACCACTTCTTTCTTTGCCATTAATTGGCTCTTAAACCAATCGTAGCCCACCACACCGAGCTAAGGATGGGATGGATTCCTGACAAAGTCAGCAATCTTTTTAGCAAGAAGGCAAGGAAAAATGGACACCTGACAGACAAGAGGGTGGTAAAAAGTTTCTCGTCTCTCTACATTTAGGAAGAATTTAAGTACTGTAGATATGATCTGTTAGGAAGAATTCAGCAACAAAACCAAGTGTATGTATGCTGAAATGCAATGCTAACTCTCTAACCCTCACTTTCTGCTATTTAGTACTGCAAATCTTTATGGGTTTTCTCTACTTAAGGCAATTTGAGTAACATTTTCCTAGAAAAGTATCCATTTGAGTTTCAAATTTACGAATATATACTGACCTTTGAACAACCAAAGTTTGGACTGGGTGTACCCACTTATACATGGATTTTTTTTCTTAAATACAAGCACAGTAAATATATTTTCTCTTACGATTTTCTTAAAATTTTCTTTTCTCTAGCTCACCTTATTGTAAAAATACAAAATAACTTTAAAAAAAAAACCTGTTATCAATAAGACTTCTGGCAAACCATAGGCTATTAAGTTTTTGGAGAGTCAAAAACTCTTATGTAGTTGACACCTCTTTACCCCACATTAAGGGTCCATTGTATAGTCACCCAAAAGATATTTTTCCTGATTTCCCTTTCCATTCTTAACTTTTCATATTGTGTTTTCTGTCTAAATTAGGATATCTAAAGTCTTACCTGTTTTCCTCTAAAAAACTACTTAAATTTATCAATTGTATTGTTATTCTGTTTTCTAGTATTTTTATCTTTAATAACTTTGTGTTTTCTTTTAGAATGTCTGAGCTAAAGTGCGTGATTTTTATTCCCTTTTGCTAAGAAACTTAAAAACATTACTTTTCCTCTAGGTCCTGCTTTGATCACATCTCAGTATTAATATGCACTTCCCGTAACTTGTTCTAGGAACTTCTAGAACTTTTGTAATTTTAGTTTTGCTTTCCTCTTTGACCCCATCAAAAGTTATTTAGGAAGTGGGGGCTACACAAGAATCTATGTTTTTTTTTTTTTTAATTTTCATATACATTTTTGAAATTTCATTGTGGTTAGACAATGTATTTTATATTATTCCCAGTTTGTTGGAAGTTTAGATTTATGATCTAGAAAAAAAATTTCTTCGGGGTCCTAAAAGGAAGACATCATTTCTATGTGCAGGGTAAAGATCTCAATATGTATCTCCTAGAGCGTCCTTAATGATTATTCATAACCTCTACCATTATTATCTAACTTAATCTATGAAAAAGAAACCTATTAGTGTATACTCTGCTTTTCGTTGCATCTTCCCATTATGTTCACTGTGTAATCTCACCCATAAAAATTATTTTACCGTGGCTTACACCTTTCATCTTCATGATTACTTGTGTCCCATTTTAATGTTCTTACAATACTGATAGAACTCCTACATTTTGTTTGCATTTACCATTTCCTTTTTTTTTTTTTTTTCCAAATGTAGCTTTTACAAAGGAAATATACTCGGACTGTTTTTGGTTTTATGTTTGGTTGGTAGGTTTTTAATGCTCTAACTGTAACTTGGGATACATTTTTCTTTGAAGGACCCAACTCCCTGATCAGTTGAGCTGCACTAGCCTGCTAACACACCTGTGTTGCCAACCGCCAATCACAGGCCATGCCAAGTAACTCCCAAAAGGTCAGGAGGCTACATGGCTTCACACTGTCCCTTCAAAGTCGACAAACGGGCTCAAGAGCAAGGGTGGTCTCCTCCAGGGATAAATATCTAAGTAGCTTCTTAAGGGATGAACTATGAATGCTGTTTTGCACCTGCAAACAGCCATTTTATTCCATATCAACAACTTACCAAAATATGTTTCCCGGGCCACAGACTTCTGACATTTCATAGACAAGATACTGAGACAAACCTAATTTGTGTTCCTTTGTAGGTAACCTGCTTTATCTCCTGGGCTTGTTTTATCCTTACAATTCAAATACTTTTCCCGGATAGATCTAAGCAGAAACGTTTTCTCAGTACTTCTGACTGGTTCTCAGGGGACCCATTTGGTATTTCCTCACACTCTTCCCTGACATAGCAAAGTTCCCTCACGACTTCCCTGATGCCTGCCCTGGTTTCCTGTTCCGCAACACCTCTGGAGTTGAAGACCTGCAGTGTGTCCTCCACACCTGCTCTTCACACTGGTCAGTCTTTGCCACTTTTCCCCCTGCATTCTCGAAGTGTTCTCAAGGGTTGTTTTTTTGTTTTGTTTTGTTTTGTTTTGTTATCCGTACTACTCTTCCATGTTTTCAAGTCTTCTTTTGGTGGCCTTAATAGAAATTTAAATTTTATTCCAAGTTTGGTTCCTTGCATTCTTTTATTTCAAATGGTTTTAGCATTTCTCACATCATCTCATCATGTTCCTCAGGGTTTTCTGGCTTTTTACTCGAGGCCATGATGCTTTAAGACACAAGATTTACACTAGTTCTAACTTCATAGTAAAGATGTTTACATGTAATTTTCAAAGAGATGCACTAGGTCTTTGAAGTCATTCTTCCTATTTTCAGAATCTTTTCAAAAGCCACATGCTAGGCATCTTCTATGTATTTCGAAGAGGAATTCTTTTTAGATCTGATGTTCTTTCAGATAGGTAACATGTCCTTCATCTCAATGCCCACCGAATGCTGGAAGGTTCTCTCTGATTGAAACTTGGAAATGGGTGTGTCCCACTCCCAGCTGGACTGGTAGTATGTGACACATATTCCCTCTAATGTAAGCATGTGGCAAGAACTCTTCCTGCTCTGATAGGTGCTCCCATCAGCTGTCACATGCACAGTACATAATACATGTAACACAGGCACCCACGTCCCTATTTTTAAAGTTTTTCTTAGCATAGAAGACAGCAGAGAATCTATTGCTGCAGCGATTAAGGAACTAAAAAATAGTCATGATGAATTTAAAAATGCTGTAAATATGGGGCAAAATAAAGTAGAGGCAGTGACAATGAGGACTGAAGAGGCAGAGTGGACATTAAGTGAAACAGAAGATAAAACTATGGAAAAAGACAAAGCTGAGGAAAAGAGAGATAAAAAAAAAAGTGGACCACGAGGGGAGAATTAGAGAAGTGATTCAACGAAATGGAATAACATCTATATCATAGGAGTTCCAGAAGGAGAGAGAGAAAGGGGCAGAAGGTGTACTTGAACAAATCAAAGCTGAGAACTTCCCGAATCTGGGGAATCAAACAGACATTGAAATCCAGGAGGCACAAAGAAGCCCCTTCAGACATAACTTTAATTGATCTTCTGCATGATGTATTACAGTGAAACTGCCAAAATACAAAGATAAAGTGAGAATTCTGAAAACAGCTAGGGATAAACGGGTTTGAACCTACAAGGGTAGACATGTATGGGTAGTAGCAGACCTATCTACTGAAACTTGGCAGGCCAGGAAGGAGTGGCAGGAAATTTTCAATGTGCTGAACACGAAAAATATGTAGCCAAGAATCCTTTATCCAGCAAGCCTGTCATTCAGAATAGAAGGAGAGATAAATGTTTTCCCAAACAAACAAAAACTGAAGGAATTCATCACCACTAAACCAGCCCTACAGGAGTTCCTAAAGGGGACTGTGTGATCACAATGTTGCAAAGACTACAAAGGATCAGAGACACCACTATAAGCATGAAACCTACAGGTAACACAATGACTCTAAATCCCTATCTTTCAATAACAACACTGAATATAAATGGACTAAATGCTCCAATCAAATATAAAGGGTATCAGAATGGATTAAAAAAACAAGACCCATCTATTTGCAGTCTACAAGAGACCAATTTTAGACCTGAGGACACCTTCAGATTGAAAGTGAGGCGATGGAGAACTATCATGCTACTGGAAGTCAAAAGAAAGCTGGAGTAGCCATACTTATATCACACAAACTAGACTTTAAAGGCTGTAATGAGATGAAGAAGGACATTATATCATAATTATGGGGTCTATCCCTTAAGAAGAGCTAACAATTATAAATGTTTATGTACCAAAATTAGTAACACTCCAATATATAAAACAATCACAAACATAAGCAACCTTATTGGTAAGAATGTGGTGATTGCAGGGGATTTTAATACTCCACTTACAACAATGGACAGATCATCTACACAGAAAATCAATAAAGAAACAATGGCCCTGAAAGATACACTGGACCAGATGGACTTCACAGATATATTCAGAACTTTTCATCCTAAAGCAGAATACACATTCTTCTGGAGTGTACATGGAATATGTTCCAAGATAGATCACATACTGGGTCACAAAACAGCCCTCAATAAATATAAAAGAACTGAGATCATACCATGCACACTTTCACATCACAATGCTACAAAACTTGAAATCAACCATAGGAAAAAGTTTGGAAAACCTCCAAAATGCATGGAGGTTAAAGAACATCCTACTGAAAAATGAATGGGTCAATCAGGCAATGAAAGAAATTTAAACATATGGAAACAAATTAAAATGAAAACCAACAGTTCAAATCCTCTGGGATGCAGCAAAGGCAGTCTTAAGAGGAAAATACAGTACAATCCAGGCCTATCTCAAAAAACAAGAATAATCCCAAATACAAAATCTGTTAGCACACCTACAGGAACTAGAAGCCGAACAAAAAAACCCAAGGCCAGAAGAAGAGAAATAATAAAGATCAAAGCAGAAAAAATATAGATTCCAAGAACACAGTACAACAGATCAATGAAACTCAGAGCTGGTTTTTTGAAAAAATAAACAGAAGTGATAAACCCCTAGCCAAACTTCTCAAAAAGAAAAGAGGAGGAGCCAAGGAGATGAAATCACAGGAGTGCCTGGGTGGTTCAGTCGGTTAAGTGTTGGACTTCGGCTCAGGTCATGAACTCACAGTTCGTGAGTTCGAACCCCACATCAGGCTCTGTGCTAACAGTTCAGAGCCTGAAGCGTGCTTCAGGTTCTGTGTCTCCTTCTCTCTCTGTTCCTCCCCCTTTTGTGCGCTGTGTCTGTCCCTCTCTCTCAAAAGTAAAGATTAAAAACATAATAAAAAAAATTGGGCGCCTGGGTGGCGCAGTCGGTTAAGTGTCCGACTTCAGCCAGGTCAAGATCTCACGGTCCGTGAGTTCGAGCCCCGCGTCGGGCTCTGGGCTGATGGCTCAGAGCCTGGAGCCTGTTTCCGATTCTGTGTCTCCCTCTCTCTCTGCCCCTCCCCTGTTCATGCTCTGTCTCTCTCTGTCCCAAAAATAAACGTTGAAAAAAAAAATTTTAAAAAAAAAAACAAAAAACATAATAAAAATAAAATCACAAATGAAAATGGATTTATCACAACCAATCCCTCAGAAATACACGCAATTATCAGAGAATATGATGAAAAATTATATGCCAGCTAACTGGACAACCTGAAAGAAATGGACAAATTCCACCTAGACACCCACACACTACCAAAACTCAAAGGGGAAGAAATAAAAAATTTGAACAGACCCATAACTAGTGAAGAAATTGAATCAGTCATCAAAAATCTCCCAACAAATAAGAATCCTAGGCCAAATGGCTTCCCAGGGGAATTCTACCAGATATTTTAAGCAGAGTTAATACCTATCCTACTCAAGCTGTTCCAAAAAATACAAACAGAAGGAAAACTTCCAGACTCATTCTACAAAGCCAGCATTACCTTGATTCCCAAACCATACAGAGACCCCACAAAAAAAAAAGAATTATAGGCAAATCCTGATGAATACGGATGCAAAAATTCTCAACAAGATATTAGCAAATAGAATTCAAAAGCTTATAAAAAGAATTATTCACCATGATCAAGTGGGTTTCATTCCTGGGTTGCAGGGCTGGTTGAGTATTCACAAATCAATGTGATACATCACATTAGTAAAATAAAGGATAAGAACCATATGATCCTGTCAATATATGCAGTAAAAGCATTTGACAAAATACAGCATCCTTCCTTAATAAAACCCACAGGAAAGTCAGGATAGAAGGAACATACCTAAATTTCATAAAAGCCATGTATGAAGAGCCAACAGCTAATATCATCCTCAATGGGGAAAAACTGAGAGCTTTCCCCCTGAGAGCAGGAACAGGACAGGGATGTCCACTCTCACCACTGTTGTTTCACATAGTGCTGGAAGTCCTAGCATCAGCACTCAGACAACAAAATGAAATAAAAGGCATCAAAAACGGCAAAGAAGAAATCAAACTTTGACTTTTCACAGACAACATGGCACCCTACGTGGAAAACCCACAAGAGTCCACCAACAGACTGCTATAAGTGATACATGTATTCTGCAAAGTTGCAGGGTACAAAATCAATGTTCAGAAACCGGTTTCATTTTTATACACCAACAGTGAAGCAACAGAAAGAGAAATCAAGAAACTGATCTCATTTACAATTGCACCAAGAATCATAAAATACCTAGGAATAAACCGAACCGAAGATGTAAAATATCTATATGCTTAAATTGATAGAAAACTTATGAAGGAAATTGAAGAAGACACAAAGAAATGGAAAACCATTCCAATGTCATGGATTGGAAGAATACTGTTAAAATGTCAATACTACTCAAAGCAATCTACACATTCAATGCAATGCCAATCAAAATTGCACTGGCATTCTTCCCAAAGCTAGAGCAAACAATCCTAAAATTTCTATGGAACCACAAAATACCCCAAATAGCCAGAGTAACATTGAAAAAAAAAAAAAAACCCCACAACAGAAGGCATCACAATTCCAGACTTTAGCCTCTTCTACAAAGCTGTAATCATCAAGTCAGTACTGTACTGGCACAAAAACAGACACACAGACCGTGGAATACAGAACCCGGAATTGGACCCACAAACAAATGGACAATTCATCTTTGATAAACCAGAAAAGAGGGCACCTGGGTGGCTCAGTCGGTTAAGCATCCGACTTGGGCTCAGGTCACGATCTCATGGTCCGTGAGTTCAAGCCCCGCGTTGGGCTCTGTGCTGACAGCTCGGAGCCTGGAGCCTGGAGCCTGCTTCGGATTCTGTGTCTCCCTCTCTCTCTCTGCTCCTCCCCCATTCATGCTCTGTCTCTCTCTGTCTCAAAAATAAACATTAAAAAAAAAAAAAGATAAAGCAGAAAAGAGTATCCAATGGAAAAAAAGACAGTCTCTTCAGCAAATGGTGCTGGGAGAACTAGATAGCAACATGCAGAAGAATAAAACTAAACCACCTTCTTACAACATATACAAAAATAAACTCAAAATGAAGGACTTGAATGTGAGACAGGAAACCATCAAAACCCTAAAGGATATGGGGCACCTGGGTGGCTCAGTCGGTTGGGCGTCCAACTTCGGCTCAGGTCATGATCTCACGGTCCGTGAGTTCGAGCCCTGCATTGGGCTCTGTGCTGACAGCTCACAGCCTGGAGCCTGTTTCGGATTCTGTGTCTCCCTCTCTCTCTGACCCTCCCCTACTCATGCTCTGTCTCTCTCTGTCTCTAAAATAAATACATGTTAAAAAAAAATAAATAAAATAAAAAACCCTGGAGGAGAAAACAGGAAAAAACCTCTCTGACCTCAGCTGCAGCAATACCTTACTTGACACATCTCCAAAGGCAAGGGAATTAAAAGCAAAAATGAACTACTGGGGCCTCATCAAGATAAAAAGCTTCTGCACTGCAAAGGAAACAATCAACAAAACTAAAAGGCAACCAACAGAATGGGAAAAGGTATTTGCAAATGACTTATCAGATAAAGGGTTAGTATCCAAAATCTAAGAAGAACTTGAACTCTATATCCGCAAAACAAATAATCCAGTGAAGAAATGGGCAGAAGACGTGAATAGACACTTTTCCGAAGGAGACATGCAGATGGCCAACAGACACATGAAAAGATGCTCAATGTTACTCATTATCAGGAAAATATAAATCAAAACTACACTGAGATACCACCTCACTCCAGCCAGAGTGGCTAAAATGAACAACTCAGCAAACTACAGATGCTGGCGAGGAGGTGGAAAAATGGGGAACCCTCTTGCACTGTTGGTGGGAATGCAAACTGGTATAGCCACTCTGGAAAACAGTGTGGAGGTTCCTCAAAAAATTAAAAATAGAACTACCCTACAATCCGGCAATAGCACTACTAGGAATTTATTCAAAGGATCCAGGAGTACTGATGCATAGGGGCACATGTACCCCAATGTTTATAGCAGCGCTTTCAACAATAGCCAAATTATGGAAAGAGCCCAAATGTCCATCAACTGATGAATGGATAAGGAAGATGTGGTTTATACACACAACGGAATACTACTTAGCAATGAGAAAGAATGAAATCCTGCCATTTGCAACAACGTGAATGCAACTGGAGAGTATTACACTAAGTGAAGTACGTCAGACAAGGATAGATATGTTTTCACTCATGTGGAACTTGAGAAACTTAACACAAGATGATGGGGGAGGAGAGGGGGAAATACAACTGTTACAGAGAGGTGGTTGGCAAACCTTAAGAGACTCTTAAATACAGAGAACAAACTGAGGGTGGATGGGGGAGGGGCAGGGGAGAGAACAAAATGAGTGATGGGCATTGAGGAGGACACTTGTTGGGATGAGCACTGGGTGCTGTATGTAAGCGATGAACCATGGGAATCTACCCCCCAAAACCAAGAGCACACTCTACACAGCCAATTTGACAAGTTATATTTAAAAAATAATAAATAAAACTGGAAAAAATAAAAAACTTTTCTTTACATTACATGCATTCGGGGGTGTAGTGTACCCTCAATCATTTCCCGTAGCTCCTGTTGCTGGGTTACACATTTGGAGTTAAAGTTTTCAGATGAAAATAGAAAAGGACTAGTGGCGATGGGGAAAGGGACAGGGTAAGGACACTGGTCTGACTGGCTCAGAAGCCTGCAAAAGGCAAACTTTCGACACATGGCATGACCCCTGTGCTTCCTGAAGTCAGGCACGATGAAGGCGTCCATTTTCAAAACCACATCCTACTTTGTGCAGAGCTACTTGCCCCGTTCCAGCTGGGAAGGAGAACACAAGCTATGCAGTCCAAATCTAGTCTCGTCCACATTTAGGAGTCTTCTACTCCAAACCTGGCATAGGGCGTATGCTTTCTAGTGCAATTGCGTGTTTTTGTCACCTTCATGGATGTTTTAACGGGAACTGGGAAGCGGTCTATCAGACCAAAGTAGTCTGCTACCACATTATCCCAGAAATGTCGGACCTAAGAGTTTCAGTAATTACACCGTCATCTATTTTAGTGAGAACAGAGATTACAGGCTGCACTTGTGCATTTCATGCATACATTTCTTAAAAGATTATTTTTCCACATCACTCTGAAGTCAAGCTACAGACTTAAAAACAACAACTGACAGCAATTGTTTTTTCATTCCCTCAGGGGTTAACAGTCACGTAGCTGTCTCTCTTGGTCGGCACACCCTATACTAAAGAAAAAGAGCCATCTGCCTTGCTGTCTAAAAAAACGCCACTTGTCTGCTATTCCCCTGCCAGTAAGGAGATTGCTCTGAAAACCCACGTATGCATAAAGCAGGTTCACTTTTGAAACCTTATCACATTTCCAAAACCATACTCTCTAATACACATAATTCGTTTAAAACCAGGCCTAAATTCAAGCTTTATCGAAGGCCTATATTCACATTGTTCATGACTCTGAATCTGAGGGATTCAGATAATAGGAATGATACATTTTAAAACAAGGATTGGTTTTCAAAGTCCCTTTCGCTAGTTACAAGCTGCATCCCATGGAGTAAAGTGATACCACTGACTCCCCACATCTCCAGTGAGGTTCTCTGAGCTGGTATTTAGTACAGTAAGGCTCAGCACTACCCTGAAATACTCACACTCTTACGAAAGTAAGCTACTATCTGCCATAAATGTGAAAAGGTATTTATTCCTAAAATAAATGTACCACACATTTTATGGGTTTAGTTTTTCATTTATTATGGAAGAAACAACCTCAAATCTCTCAATTAATATACACAGTTTCCTGAAATCTGTAATGTTTTATTAATTTACAATTTTTCACAATCAGCTCTTTGGTAACAACATAAATGAAGACCTAAGGAAAAATCTTATTTTGTGCTATCCTCTTATACAAAATCATTTCCTTCAATATGGGATGTAAAAACAAATGAAGATAAAATGCTGGTCTCATAAAGCTATTCTGTAATTGAGTACTTTTTATTCACTTTTACTCTGGTTCAGATGACCCCATGTATCAGGGGTTAGCAAGTTTTTCCAGTAACACCCATAGAGTAAATACTTATGGACTTGCAGGTCATATAATCTCTGTCACATCTATACAACTCGGCTATGACAACAGCTATAGACAATACATGGACAAATGAGCATCAGTATGTCAATAAAACTTTATTTACATTATTAAATGAAGCAGCAGGAAGCAGCAGAGCAAGGAGATAGAACAATCTGGGAAATCACAATTTCACAGAATTACAAAGACTTCTTGACTCTTATATGCACAACAGGGAGAAGTATCTATATTATTTAATAGCAAGCAAATTGTATTCAGCTCTTAGACATGTCAAGCACTGTTCCAAATGATTTACATTAACAGCAACCCAGAAAGGTTAGAAATAGCGGTAAGACATAAGCAAGATGCCATGTCCTATCAGGCTGCTTTTCCCTTCAAAAGGGAAACACTGAATAGAGGGAAGAGATGTATGGCAAGGCCCAAACGGCACATGCTCTGCATTCAAGTAACAGACTGAGCAAGTCCTAAACTGTTCCAGTGCCGCTGCCTGCTGCTATCCTTACTGGTTATCCCTTCAGCTCTACCATTCCATAATCCAAACCTTTCCTGGTCAACTTTACTTCTCAAATTATCAACTGCACTCAGGCTCCTCTACCCCCTATGAAGAACTGACAGTTCTTCATTACCATCAAAACTGGATGGAAATACAGCGGAGATTATCAGTCTTGCAATCCCCGATAAAATTCGGAACCAAAATGTTTCCTACAAAGTGAGCTGGGCAAAGGGTGATTTTTAAACGCTCAAACAGTACAGCAGTCTATGTACTATAGCACCTGTTCCACCCTGTGCAGGAGTTAAACTATTTAACGCCAATCTGACAGTCATTTCAGGCCCTAATGGTACAGGTGGTGTCAGCCACCATCTACTCTGTTCTGTTTAGCAAGCAATCAGGTCATCAATAAGAGGCACCTTTACAGAAACAAAAGAAAAATATGTTAATGACTGGAACAAATTACTAAACACATAATTTACTAAAATAAATAAATAAATGTTCCGTTAAACAGTAGCCTAATGGGAAGACAACTAACTTTGATGTCAATAGTAGATACACTGAAGGCACTGTCTTTCAGGAAAGGAGCAACTTAAGACCACTTTCTTCTATTTGTAATGCCTAGAAATGATCAGGCCTTAAAACTGATTTGTAAATATTTAACTCAATTTTACATATTTTATCTGTTTCAGGTTTTTTGTTACTCAGATGCCCTTACTATTAAGTTTACCTTTAGCTGAAGACAAGAATATAGCTGCAAAACTATGACAGTACTCCTTCCTGTTGTAAATCATTTTCTCTTAGAATGATCACTTGGACAGTGATAAAAGATCTGATGATGCGACAGTATCCCTGTTTAAGTCTTTCTGCAAGGTTCATCCTAAAGGCAATACTGTCAGCGGCCTTAGTATCCAATTAATAGGAATTTAAGCATGTTCTAGTTACTCTCATTTTATAAGAAAAAACATTTTCCTATCTACTCATTTTGTGCTGTAATAATAGTGAACATTAAAAATAAAGTAAATAAAATCTAATCATCATCATCCAAACAATATACTGATTTCCCAGGAGGTACATGACCCAATTATCCAAGTTTAGAGTTAGGTGAGTGATATTAAATTTACTCCCAAGAACAGCAAAGAAATAGGCATTTAAACCATTCAAAGGGGAGTTCAAATATAATGGTCTAGACCAGGGTTCAGCAGACTATGCCCCATGACCCAAATATGCACACTCTCCTGTCTCCACTCAACTTGCCTGTTTTTGTTAATAAAATTTAACTGGGACACAGCTACACCCATTTGTTTACATATTGTCTAAGGCTGCTTTTATGTTCCAACAACAAATCTGAATAATTGTGACAAAGATTATACACCCTGCAGAATCTATAATATTTACTCCTGGGTCCCTTACAGAAAAAGAATGAAGTCTCCTAGTCTACACAAGAGACCAAAGGAACACAGATTATGGATATTAATTACAAAGAAAAGAAAGGCCATGAATTCAATACTACAAAATTAATAATCACCAAGCAACCATTTTACAAATGACAAGTTTAGGACAAACAAAAAAAAGCCAGTAATGGCATTGTGTGATTTTGTGCTATATGGTGAGAAGATTAATCAACATAGGACCTGGAATAACACACTGTTAGCAGTAGCTGGTTGGAAATATGGCCCAAAGAAGTGACCAGTTAGAGAATGTGAACATGAAAGGTAATTCCTAACTTCTTAAACCCAGCTACATAGATTGTGTGCACAAAGAGCTAGAGCATATAAAATAACAATAAGATTTTTTAAAACTTGTCCATCCAAAAAATCAAATCGTAAGACAAATGGCAACCTGGGATATAATATTCACGTTTCTTTTTCTGAGGACACAATATTCTTCTTTACCAATTCAGGAAGTACCCAAAACCCGAGAGACCAAGAGGCAAAAGACATGAACCAACAGCTGACAGAAGAGAAAAGCCCACAGACCTTTTAAAAGATGCTCAACTCATCATCCATAGCCGAATTACGGAAAGAGCCAAACCATCCAGTAACTGACCAATGGGTCAGGAAGATATGGTACAGGTGCTCCTGGGTGGCTCAGTCAGTTAAGGATCCTACTCTTGATTTCAGCTCAGGTCATGACCTCAACAGCTTGTAAGTTGAAGCCCCACTCCACGCTGTCTGTGCAGAGCCTGCATGAGACTCCCTCCCTCCTTCCCTCTCTCTTTCAAAACGAATGAATACACTTAAAAAATTTAAAAACAGATAAGGCATACATAAATGGAATATAGCCATCAAAAAGAATGAAATCTTGCCATGTGCAACAACATGGATGGGGCTAGAGTGTATTATGTTAAGCGAAGTAAGTCAGAGAAAGACAAATACCGTATGATTGTACTCATGTCAAATTTAACCAACAAAAACATGAGCATAGGGGAAGGGGGAAGAAAAAGGGGGAAGCAAACCCTAAGAGACTCTTAGAGAACTGAAGGTTGAAGGAAGGAGGTGGGCTGGGGATGGGCTAAATGGATGATGGGAATTAAGGAGGGTACTTGTTATGGTGAGCACAAGGTGCTGTAGTTAAGTGATGAATCACTAAACTCTACACCAGAAGCCATTTTACCCTATGTGTCAACTAACTAGAAGAAAAAAAAAAAAAAAAACTTGAAATAAAAAAGATGTTCAACTATACTCATTAGAGAAGTGTATGTAAATTAAAACTACACTGAGGGGCGCCTAGGTAGCTCACCTGGTTGAGCAACCGACTTGATTTTGGTTCAGGTCATGATCCTGGAGTAGCAGCATGCAGCCTTCATCAGGCTCAGTGCTGGGTGTAGAGCCTGCTTGAGAGTCTGTCTCTCTCTCTCTCTCCCCCCCCACAACTAAAATTAAAAAATAAAATAAAATACTACCTGAGACACCACTTCTCACCTATCTGGAAAAAATCCACTCTCTCTTGGCAAGACTGAAAAGAAACTGAAAATCACACACACTATTGATAAAAGCAAAAAGCAAAATTCCTATAAAGGGGATTCTTGCATTATCTAATAAAATTACATATGCAAAATTATGCAGTACTTATGCAGCTATAAAAAGGAGGAAAGGCTCTATGTACTATTACGGGGTAATCTCCAGGATATATTGGGAAATAAAAAAAAGCCAGGTGGATAACATCTTTTGTTTAAGAAAGATAAAAATAAATATGCATTTGCTTATTTTTTACAAAAAAATAAGATAAAAATGGAGGAACACTAGTAAGGAGTGAATGGGTTAGAAATGGAACTGAGAGTTAATAGGTAATATTAAGAAACCAATATTTTCAGTATAAGAAGGAAAGAAATATAAAGTGAAAGAAGAGAAATAATCTGCTATTAAATTTGACTGTGAAGTATCAATGTGAACTCTATTTTCACCTCCTAGCTCTGACTATGCAAAGAGTTTTAAAGCAATGGCCTCCTAATGCAATAGCACCCATATCTTGGTATGGGAACATGCTGTGGCTCTAAAAGAAACCAGGGCTTCTTGGGGACAATGCTGGCTTCAGGTCTTAAAGTACAAGATGAAAAGTGACATTTCCCAATTGACAATGAGTGACATATGTGAAGCCCTCTAAGTCCTTAAAATCAAGAGGCATTTCCATCACCACCATTCTCTAGCAATCTAGAGAGTAACTGTTTAAGCTACTCCAGTTCCCTTTCTGCCTTCTTCAAGTGCAATGGCTTTAGATTTACAATGAAGCAGTGTGTGTGATCTATCAGCAAGGTTACAAGAAATAAGATAAATACATAAAAATTTTATATGCTAGCAATGAACACATGGACACAAAAGTTAAAAATATTATTTGTAACTGTTCCAAGAAAAATTAAATAATATACAGGCCTTGTACAGGCCTTGTGTGCCAAAAACTAAAAAATGCTGATAAAACAAGAGGTAAACAAATGGAGACACATACCATGTTCATGAATTGGAAAACCACACCGTATAGCTGTCCAGTATCTCAAAATTGATCTAAGGATTTAATGCAATTCCTACCAAAAGTCCAGGAAGATATTTTGTAGATATAAAGAGTATTCTAAAGTTTATATGGAAATGCAAAGGAACAAGAATAGCTAGAACATTTTTGAAAACGAAGCAGGAATAATCAATATATTATTTTAAAATGTACTATTTATGCTTTGGATAAATTCCTAATAGTGCAATTGCTAGGTCAAAGGGTAGATCTATTTTTAACTTTCTGAGGAACCTCCATACTGCTCTCTAGAGTGGCTGCACCACTTTGCATTCCCATCAACAGTGCAAAAGGGTTCCCCTTTCTCCGCATGCTCGCCAACACCTGTTGTTTCCTGAGTTACTTTTAGCCATTCTGACAGCTGTGAGGTGGTATTTCATTGTGGTTTCGATTTGTATTTCCCTGATGAGTGACGCTGAGCATCTTTTCATGTGTCTTCTTTGGAAAAGTACCTATTTATGTCTTCTGCCCATTTCTTCACTGGATTTTTGTTTATTTGGGTGTTAAGTTCTTTACAGATTTTGGATACTAAATCTTTATTTGATATGTCATTTCTAAGTATCTTTTTCCATTCCGTTGGTTGCCTTCTAGTTTTATTGTTTCCTTTGCTATGAAGAAGCTTTTTAAGTTGATGAAGTCCCAATAGTTCATCTTTGTTTTTATTTCCTTTGTCTCCAGAGACATGTCAAGTAAGAAGTTGTTGCTGCAGCCTAGATCAAAGGGGTTGCTGCCTGTTTTCTCCTGTAGGATTTTGATGGTTTCCTGTCTCCCATCTAGCAGCACTATCAACAATAGCCAAATTAAGGAAAGAGCCCAAATGTCCATCAACTGACGAAAAGATTAAAAAGATGTGGTATATATAAACAATGGAAAACTACCCAGCAATGAAAAGGAATGACATCTTGCTAGCTGCACCATGTGGATACAAATGGAGAGTATCATGCTAAGGGAAATAGGTCAAAGACAGATACATGACTTCACTCACAGATGGAGTATGAGAAACTCAACAGATGAACATAGAGAAAGGGAAATAAAGAGATAAAAACAGAGGGAGGCAAACCATAAGACACTCTTAAATACATAAAAACTGAGTGTTGTAGGGAAGGAGGTATTAAATGGTTGACAGGCATTAATAGGAGGGCACTTTTCAGAATGAGCACTGGTTGTCATAAGCTAGAGATAAATCACTGTTCTGCTCCTGAAGCCAAGACTACACTGTATGTTAACTTGAAAAAAAAAAATTATATAGCTACAGTAACCAAAGATTGTATAATATTGGTTCACAGACACATAGATCAATGAAACAAAGTAGAAAACAGACTCGCAAATGTATCCCAACTGATCTCTGTCATGGTACAAAGCAATTTGATAAGAGGAGGGAAAAAAAAAAAAAACCTTTCAACAAATGGTGCTGAAACAAATGGACATCCACAGGTAGAAAACTGAACCTCAACAATATACAAAAATTAACTCTAAACGGATCATGGACTTTAACGTGAAACAGAAAACTCTAAAACTTTAGGAGAAAGAAATATAGGAGAAAATCTTCAGGATTTATAGCTAGGCAACAAGTTCTTAGACTTGACACCAAAAGCATGATCCAGAAGAGGAAAATTGATTAATTCAATTTCACCAAAATTAAACTTTTGCTCTACAAAAGACCCTGTTACAAGGATGAAAAGAGTCTATACAGTGGGAGGAAATATTTGTGAACCACATAGCTGACAAAACACTAGTATTTAAAATCTATCAAGAACTTTTGGGGATGCCTGGGGTGGCTCAGTCAGTCAAGCATCTATCTGACTCCTGGTTTCAGCTCAGGTCATTATCTCACAGCTCGTGGGATTGAGCCCCATATGAGGCTGTGCGGTGACAGAATGGGATCTGCTTGCGTTTCTCTCTCCCCCTCCTGCACCCCCCTCAATAAACAAGCAAACATCTAAAAACTCTCAAAACTCAGTCCTGAAAGACTAATTAGAAAATGGCAAACGATATAGAGTGACTTTTCCCCATAAAGGACACATGGAAGAAAAACAAGCAAATGAAAAGATGTTCAACCTTAGGGAAATATAAATTAAAATCCAAATGAAGTATCACTACACACCTATCAAAATGGCTAAAGTAAAACAACACTAAATGCTGATGAGGATGTGGAAAAACTAATCACTCATACAATGCTTCTCACAATAGAAAAAGGCACAGCCACCTCAGAAAAAGTTTCTCAAACATTACAACTTCATCTAACATACAACTAACATTTATATCCCTAAGCCCATTTTTGTCACAGAAAAATGAGGTTGGCAAAAAAATAAAATAAACCTCAACACAAATGTTTAGAGCAGTTTTACATGTAATAGCCACAACATGCAACAACTCAGATGCCCTTGGAGGGTGAATGGTTAAGCAAACTCACACATCAATAGCATGGACCACACTCAACAATAAAAAGAAATTAGTGATATACACAACAATTGGAATAAACCTCCAAAGAATTATGCTGAGCAGAAAAAGACAACCCCAGTGGCTACGATGTGTATGACTCCCTGTATCTAATTCTTGAAGGGACGAAATATTAACGTATTAGTGGTTGCCAGGAGTGGTGCTGAGGGCAGCAGAAGGAAAATGGGTGTGGCTAGAGGGGGTAACAAGAAGAATCCTTGCAATGGGCATGTTCTCAATCCTGAATGTATCAATGTCAGCATCCTGGATAGGATACTGTTCTATAGTTGTCAAGATGGTACCATTGAGAGAAACTTGGTAAAAAAAAAAAAAAGGCAGAGTATCTCTCTGTAATGTACCGTTATCTCAAAATAATTTAAATGAGTAATGAAAATTTAGATGACGAGTTACAAATATTTCCTAAAGTTATCCAAGTTCTTAGAAGTCTAGCAAAATAAGCATGGAGAACTGTCAAAGAAAAGGATAACAGTCCCCACAAGTACCTTTTAGATGGTACAGGAAAATGTCTTCCAAGAAAAAAAAACTGGTTGTATATTCCTGCAATTCTCAATCAATATTGTTTTCCTTAGTTATATGTTTCAATATTTCACACTGCAAAGCGTTAATGCATTCTAAATCTTGTGTATTCCTTCAGAAGTCTAAAAAGAAAAAACTGTAATTAAAAAAATTTAATGTTTTTTTTGTTTGTTTTTTACTTTTGAGGAGAGTGTGTGAGCACACAAACATGGGGGAGTGGCAGAGAGGGAGACACAGAATCTGAAGCAGGCTGCAGGCTCTGAGCTGTCAGCACAGAGCCCAAAGTGGGGCTTGAACTCACAAACCATTCAGGTCATGACCTGAGCCAAAGTTGGACTGTTAACTGACTAAGCCAACCAGGCGCCCCTGATTACATTTCAAAAAAACATTCTCAGGCTTAGGGGCACCTGGGTGGCTCAATGGGTTAAGTTCCAACTCTTAATCTTGGTTCGTGTCATGATCTCAAGGTTTGTGGGATCAAGCCCCACAGCAGGTTCTGTGCTGACAGTGTAGAACCTGCATGGGATTCTCTCCCTCTCTCTGCACCGCCCCTCACTGCTCACTCACGAACTCTCTCAAAATAATTAACGTTGAAAAAAGTTTTTAGACCTTAGTATTCTAATGAAGCTTGTAAAGATATAAGATATGGAAAAACAGCATTTTTCAGATATAGTAAACCCAAAAATATTACGAATTTGCTTTTGTATACATTCTCTGCCACTGCATATTTATATTCAAACAATCACCAAAATCCTACTCAAGTAAGAGTTAACTGGGTGTTAGATAAATCCTTTCCAAGAAGAGTCTTCAAAGAGACAGTCAAGGAAAGGTAAAGGCAGGCTGCAATTACACTCAGCTCACACACACACACACACACACACCTGCGCACTCCACCGTGTGAAAACATTGCTCAATTACACTCAGCTCACACACACACCTGTGCACTCCATTCGAAAACAGATCAATTACACTCAGCTCACACACCTGTGCACTCTATCGTGTGAAAACATTGATCAAAAACACTCAGCTCACACACACACCTGTGCAGTCCACTGTGTGAAAACACTGATCAATTACACTCAGCTCACACACACCTGTGTACTCCAAGTGACAACATTACTCAATTACACTCAGCTCACACACACATACCTGTGCACTCCACTGTGTGAAAATAGATTACACTCAGCTCACACACACATGCGCACTCCACCATGTGAAAACACTGCTCAATTACATTCAGCTCACACACATGTGCATTCCACCGTATGAAAACAGATCATTTACACTCAGCTCACACACATCTGTGCGCTCCATTTGAAAACAGATTACACTCAGCTCACACACACATCTGGGCATTCCACTGTATCAGAACAGTTCACACCAAGTCATAATCAGCCACCTAATGCCTCAGGGATACATACACTCTCCCAGGGTTAATTTCATCCAGATTCTACAGTAAGAGTTATTTATCACAGTGTAGTCCTCAGATCAGAATGCTATTACAACTAGGTCCCTTCAGTAAGGAAACTTCTTTTCCTTTCCTTTCTTTTGCATCCTGCTCTAAAATTGCAATAATAAACCTTAAGTCCTTTAGGTCTGAGTGTTTGCAATCAAGAGTACTACCAAGACATAACTCAATGTAGGGAAGAGGAGGACTGCCATTGAAAAATTAATCTGCTCCAAGGTATACGCCTAGAATACTTAAAACAGGTTTTTTAAAAGAACCAGAAGACACAAGAAAAACCATTCTAGACAGAAGGCCATAGATTCCACACGTTTGCACATATCGCTTACTTTTAGTATCTATTATCAGTACAGCATTTTAAATAATCATCCTGAAAAATTCGCTAGTCATTTCGAAATTGAGATTAAAAAGCCTGCTCAGGTGTACTAATCAAAAATTATAATTTTTGTCTAGTAAAAATACAAAAGACCTTATATACTTTGCATGACCAAAGGAGGATTCTGGCCAACAGTTCTGGAAAGGAGGCAGCTATAAGCAAGTTCGTCTGGAAGCACATTTTGCACTTATCCTATTTGAAACTGCTTATGACATTTGTCAGTAAATAAGACAATCCGCTTGTAGATTTAAACAGAATCAATCAAAAAGCAGGCAAAGGATGGACACAGAAGGTACAGGAAATGGGGGGAAAAAAAACAAGGAAGGAAGAGACCAGATTAGGAAATTAAAATACAAGTTAAGAGAACCCACCAGTAGGTGGGACAAAGAGTAGGTTCAAAGTTTAAGTAACAAATAGTAACAAGTATCAGGTACTACAAGGTAAACAATTCGTCTCACCATAAGTGTTTAGAAAATTAGTACTAATTCAACTGAGGTTTTTCCATTAAATTATTTTAATATAGAAACAACTACAGTAACAGATATGCTATACACATTTTCTAAGATTTTTGGTATATGTTTATCTTTTGACCATCATTAAATTTCTTACAGTGTCACTTTAAATTCCACCTTAGTGGAACGACCACAGATAGGACTTTCAACTCACCATTTTGTTTCTTCAACACAGTCTATAAATGGCAACTGGAGGCCTAGCTATTCAAACATACTGACTTGCTCCTCCGTGTCAAATACGTCATATAACACATAGGGAGAACCATTTCCAATATGGCAATTCCCCAAAGGAACGCCTCCGCTCATCCCTAGTGGGCTCACAATTTCCTGAGGACACTCTTCTGTTCCTTTGGGGCGGGGGCCTGTTAAGGCACTGTCCCACTGCTCCAGGACCCGGCAGGCCGGGTGGTGGCGATGCAGCCACAGCACTGGAGCAGGTGACAAAACGGGACCATCAACACAGCACTAGCTTGTCGCATATTCTCGACGTGTCTTAAAGCACACAAAAATGCAAAGTTTGTTTCAACAGCCATCTTCAGCAGTGGTTTATATAGCAGATTGTCAATAAATTTAAAAAGGTCTAGTATTAAAAGAGAATGTAAAGAAAGATCTGGTTCCATGGATTTGAACGTCTTTCAACATACACTCCCTAATTTTCCCCTAAGGGGGTGGTTGAGTGGGTGTGGGTGTATAGGCGCACACGTGCACACTGCACGTATTAAGGTTATAAGCCTAGCATTTGAACAGGTTACCCCAGAGCTACACATTTGCATAACAGTGTTCCTTTAACATCTACTTGCTTTAAAACACCTGATCTAATGACAATCAGCCCCAGCCGGCACTGAAAATTCCTTAACCCAGGAGCTCCATTCACTCATTCGACAAACTGTGTACTCTGGCAGGTACTCCGCAGGAGAAAAACTTAACGCTGAACCAACTTGACCTCTAACCCTCTTGAAGTCTATATTCCAACAGTAAAGAAGCAAACTAACAGAAGTAGTTGGATGCTAACAAGCGCTCCCTGCAGTCTAAGATTGCCGAAGGCCGCTGAAGAGTAAGAACGCTTCTCCTCCTGCCCCTAATGTCACACAGCTTACAAAATCAACAGCAGAATGGCAGAACTAGATTTAAAATGTACGAAGCGCTATTATATTTTGTTTATAAAATTTCTTTTTGAAAGTGTTGCTATAAAGGAGGACAAAAACCCCAGCGGCAAGGCACAAGCCTCAAAATTCACTCAGCCCAACCAAGACCCTCCTCAATTTGCCCTAAGACCCTAAGGGTCACAGCTGCAGTACGAATTCCTACCTCGAAGGCTTAATTACTGAATAGGATTCCTTCTTACAGTGACCTCCAGAATGCCCTCAACAGTAGCATCCCCGAAGAGTTCCACAAAGCCTAAAGACACTGTCCTGAAAGTGCTCAACTCCTGAAAGTAAGGCCGTAAAGGCAACAGTGGGGGCAAGAACTGGTCAGGAACCGGCACATCTGCTCTAGCGTCCTGGAGATATTTCAAACCGCGAGCCCCAAATCCTCTGGGGTATAAATAATGTCAGCAGTACTAACAGACCACATAGTAATCCTGTTCTAAGAACAGACTTTTCAAGAAGGTATTCAAAATGTTTTATTTCAAAGTATTCCTGGCCAGGTGCAAAATAAACTTATCACAAACAAGCCAAACAAAATAATTTTAAAGTTAAAAACTATAAGCCTAGACTCTAATTCTTTTAACTATGGCCAACAGTATAGCTCCTACTCGTTAATTCTCTGTGGAAAAAACACCACATAGTGAGCAAGCATGTGCACACGCACGGTCCTCGTCAACGGCCCTGGAGTGAAAGGCCTTTGCCTGGGCGGGACCCACATTCCCAAGTGGCACGAAGGCTCGTGCCCCCTGGCGGTGCTCCCTCCATCCAGTAGCTCTCCCACACAGCCCAGAGGGAGGCCACTCAGCAGCCTATGCGCCAGCGGCAATCCAGGAAGAAAGGCTGTCTTCCCTTGGAACCTGCAGAGAATTACTAAATGGGACACCCAATACCTGGTGGGTCCCACGCCCATCCCTTGGACTCAGTGTGTCTCCAAGATGAGCTCTGTGATGCGGGAAAACCTAAGTGGCACGGTAACGGCCAGCTTCCAGCAGCCTGCTGCACTCAGGCCTGGGCGCACAGGGTGGGATAAAAGGCAGTTATGCCAGAAGAACCAGAAGATAGGAGAAAAACCATTCTAGACAGAACGTTATAGATGCCAAAGCCCACTACACGAACTTTTCAACTTTTCTTTTTTACAAAAGCAAACCTTTCTTTAAACCTTACATTGTGGGGACACCTGGGTGGCTCAGTCGATTAAGCATCCGACTTCGGCTCAGGTCACGATCTCGCTGGTTCGTGGATGTGAGCTCCTTGTCCGACTCTGTGCTGTCAGCACAGAGCCTACAGCCTGCTTTGGATTTTGTCTCTCCCTCTCCCTCTGCTCCTCCCCCACTTGCGCTCTCTCCCTCAAAAATAAACCTTAAAAAAAAAATTTAATAAAAATCTTACATTTTTATACAGAACCAAATAAGTAAGAGAAAACCAGAGCTGCAAACCAGAGGAACAAGGTTGACCCCTAACACACATGCTTACCTGTATTCCTTCCCCCACCAGGTGATGCCTGAGAAAACTCCTGTAACTCCTGAACTCCTGAGATCAGTCTGAAAACCGGGGCTCTGATTTAGTAGTTTCTGGGGAAAACTGTACTAATGTTACACACTGTGCCTTAGAAATGAGTGTACCATATTCTTATCTACATCAATCATTATTTAGTCCTTATTTGCAGCTGGAAAGAAAAATTTATTCGTTAAATGTTTAATCCTTTTATTAAATGCTTAAAGATCCATCACATTTTGGATCCATCTAGAATGAATTTTAATTTTTTTTCACATTTATTTTTAAGGGACAGAGAGAGACACAGCACAAGCAGGGGAAGGGCAGAGAGAAAGGGAGACACAGAATCCGAAGCAGGCTCCAGGCTCTGAGCTGTCAGCACAGATCCGACGTGGGGCTCGAACTCATGGACCATGAGATCATGACCTGAGCCAAAGCCGGACGCTGAACCAACTGAGCCACCCAGACGCCCCATATATTTTTAATTTTTTTAATGTTTGTTTATTTTTCAGAGAGAGAAAGAGAGAGCATGAGGGAGGGGGGCATGGGCAGAGAGAGAGGGAGGCACAGAATCCGAAGCAGGTTCTGAGCAGTCTGCTGGCACAGAGCCCAACACAGGGCTCAAAGTCATAAACCACGAGATCATGACCTGGGCCAAAGTTGGACACTTCACTGACTGAGCCACCCAGGCACCCCTGCTGTCATTTTTTAAATGTTTATTTATTTTTGACAGAAAGAGCATGAGGGGAGGGCGGGGCGCAGAGAGAAAGTGAGACACAGAATCCGAAGCAGGCTCCAGGCTCTGAGCCGTCAGCACAGAGCCCAACATGGGGCTTGAACCCATGGACTGCGAGATCAAGCCCTGAGCCGAAGTCAGACACTTAACCGACTGAGCCACCCAGGCGCCCCCATCTAGGGTAAATTTGCTTTTACTATAGTGTGGGTACATATAAAGATCTCAGAAACCAAGTCCTCCAGAGAATGAGTATCAATTGGCCTAATTTTCAAAATCAGTCTCAATGCTCAGAAATGCTACAATCTTCGATCCTACAGAAAATTCTAGGTGCACAGTAACTCGAGACAACACTTAATTCTGAGACTTTTATAGAAAAACCTTTTCATGAGTCATACCTTAACTCCTGCTGGAAGCCTGAAAGAACACCGTAATGACTAGATTCATGGTTCCAGATATTCTCCCTCCTTAAAAAATAACTTACTACCCAAACAAACTGTCCAAGATCACCACTTCTAGTACTTCATTCAGAGATGAATGGGAAAAGCTTACCCATCAATCTACAGGTATCATTAATGGCTTAAAGTTTTATTATACTGTACCGTGTTACTATATAGTTTTTTAAAGCAAATATAAATGAGAAATACGTCTAAACGTAACTCAGCATGAATGGGGAAGAAAAGATAGGCTTACTCCCAAATCCTAACTCCAATAGCACAGAAAGTTCACGGTTTATCTTTGTTTTCAAGACAGTACTGTCATTGCAGAAGACATGCTCGGTGGTCACATAATAGTATGTGACCTATCAGGCCATCCTAAAACACGTTCCTAACTCTTTACTCATTAAAAGCCGTTGGCCTATCTCTTTAGTCCCTCAAGGTCACAGCTATAGGTTATCTAGCACTTGTGCCATTGGTCTAAAAACTTGACTTTGTGCTTTTGTTGTTGTTGTGTTTGTCACCTTCAAGTTAGAGTAGCTGACAGGAAGGGAAGACGGGGAGAGAAACAAAGGTGGACAGAGAAGAAAAACACAAGAGGAAAAAGCCTGATAAAGAGGTGAAGAGAAAAAAAACACAAAAACAAAATGTCACATTCTCTAAGACCATGAATATAAACATGTAAAACAAGAGGTGTGCCAGAGTTTGTGCAAGATCAAATTCTGACGTAAACACATGATTTCAAGGAGAAAGAAATGGAAGAGATACTTGAAAAGATTAAGGTAGCCAATGGGGCGCCTGGGTGGCTCAGTCAGTTGAGCGGCCAACTTCGGCTCAGGTCGTGATCTCACGGTTCGTGAGTTCGAGCCCCGCATCGGACTCTATGCTGCCAGCTCAGGGGCTGGAGCCTGCTTCAGATTCTGTGTCTCCCTCTCTCTCTGCTCTTCCCCTGCTCACACTCTCTCAAAAATAAACATTAAGAAAAAAAAATTTAAAGATTAGGGTAGCCAAGCAGGTATTTTTCTAATGAGCTCAGGTTTTTAAAGGAAATGATGAAAAGACAGGCACCATGTGTATAAAAGAATGGCAAATTATAGCTACTAAAATTAGCACCAAGAAACTGAATCTAAATAAAATTAGGTTTTAAAAAAAATGAAAAAAGTTTCTTTAGTTACATTACATTGTAACAAGCAATTCTGGAAAACAGGTAACTCTCTACACCTACTTATTTGGTCAAGGAAAATAATCTCCAGAATACATACAGAAAACTAAACACAAGAAACAGGAAACTAAAATCCAAGGACTGGCGAAAACAGACAAGGAGTTAATCTCAGACGCTCTAAAATAAACGGCAGCCTCCTAACGTTTGAATCAAAATAGGGGAATTTGGGGATAAACTCAAGGAATACCTGCCTTAATCTTTAAAGAACAGTAACAGGTGTTTATTTTACAGTGCGTTGAAATGCACATCTGCTTTATACACTATTTGTGCTGTGTTTCACCAAAGGAAATAAAAAAGGCTAAAAAATTTAAGAGGCACAGGATGACGCTATCTCCATTTTCAAAACCTACAGACAGATAGACTGTGAATCCCTAGAAGATCTTTACGGAGTACATTTGTAAAACTCAATGGGACTGACATGGGGGTTCCTACTCTACAAGGTCATGAACTCCCTTTTTCAGCAGTGTTAGTCATCAGGAACTGCCCTCCGTAAGGGTTATGTGGTGTCCTACTCACACAGTGCAGTGCTCGTGAGGAACGGGGAGGCAAGGGCAGGGTGAAGAAATGTTGTGAACGTTGGGACAACAGTGTGATTTTTAACTTTGCAGAACCAGACAGAAAGAGAATTATTTGATCAAATACCCTCTAGAGGATGACTCTGGGAATGTTCTGCAAAGGTCTATGCCCTGCCATTCTTCAACATGTGAAGGTAATATGGAAGGCATACAACAGATTTAACAGATGATGAATTTGGACATGACGAATTTAATTCAGGGGATAGTTTCTAACTTTTAAACTATCAACAGTGAGGACAGTGGCCTAAATGAATCAACTTGAGGACAGGTAGGTAGGAAAATGAGGATATGCCCACCAGCAGCTTCTCTTTCTCCTATGAAAGGCACCTGCACAATGAGAAGAATGGGGAAGACTGGATGCAGAGAACAGAAGAGGAACCTGACTGGAGACAGAAGATGTGTTGGGACTAAAACATACAAATGACAAATGGTACATTTTCACCAACAGAGGTCTATATTTTAAAAGTAACTCCATTACCTATGTGAATGATGACTCATTTCTATTTCAACAAAGCTGGGGCACCGGGGTGGCTCAGCTGACCGTCTTACTTCGGCTCAGGTCATGATCTCACAGTTTCTGAGTTCGAGCCCCATATCAGGTCTGTGCTGACAGCTCAGAGCCTGGAGCCTGCTTCGGATTCTGTGTCTTCCTCTCCCTCTCTCTCTCCCTCTCTCTCTCTCCCTCTGTCTCTCTCTCTCTGCCCCTCCCCAACTCGTGCTCTGTCTCAAGAATAAACATTAAAAAAAAATTTATTTTTCATGATCAAATTTTAGATAGGAGATATTCTGAAATCTTGTTACATTTTTTTTTAAAAACCTTGCTGCATATCAATATTATCAATGAAATTATCACCTAACATGACTCAAAAGTAATAGCTGTGGCCAGACAGGTCCCATTCCAGTTTAATCAAAGAAAATGAGAAAATAAATGAAGACTTACTTATATGATTAGAAAGTAGACCACTTACACATACAAACGGTTCCTGACTTAGGATCACTTAACTTAGGATTTTTCAACTTTACGATGGTTCAGAGCCTTACGCATTCAGTACAAAACACACTTCAAATTTTCCATTTTGCTCTTTCATCAGGCTAGCGATTGCAGTAGGATTCTCTCCCGTGACTCCGGGCAGCAGGCGGCAGCTCCCCATCAGCAGCACCATGATGAGCGTAAACGACCGATACACTTAAAACCATTCTGTACCCACGCAACCATTTTCCACCTTCAGAACGGTATCCGATGATACCGTTGGGATCCATGGGATACTCAGCACCTTAGTATAAAACTGGCTTTTTGTTAGATGATTTTGCCCAACATAAGTGTTCTGAGCGCCATTAAGGAAGGCTAGGCTGAGCTAGGACCTTTGATAGGGTAGGTGTATTAAATATATTCTTGACTTAATGATATTTTCAACTTACATGGGCTTATCAGGACTTAAATGATACTTTCAACTTACATGGGCTTTTTCCTAAGTTGAAAAAGATCTCTACATTGTTGTCTGGTGGTTTATTTTTAAGCACAGCAGCAAGAATTCTTTTACACAGTCAAATAAACATAGTCCAATAGTTTCCTTGTTTAACTTTGCTTCATTCTATTTCATTTAAGCATAGCAGAGTCAATCATATTTTGCCCTTATCCTTCGGGGTATGTTTTTAATAAGGCCAAGGGTTAATGCCTTAGCTAGCAGGGTTATTTAAACAGTCTACTCCAGACTTATAAAGTCGATATGAATTCCCAATGAAATGTAATTAACTGTATGTGATTTAATAATTGTGCGACTCTGATATACATGAAAAAAATAGACTGATCATCTGACTTAATTTTTTTCAGGAGCTATTAAAGCATTAAATGACTAAATATGTTCTTGCAATAAAATATGAAGACTGTTAAATTTAACTTTTATGATGTTGCTTTTATCAACATTTTTCCCAGAAAATTAATTTCTAGGATGATCATCAGTACCAATGAAAAACAGTATTTCAAAAACAGCCTTTTCCTTATATTCAATTTTCCAGACATAAACATAAGGCCTAAAATCAAGTCATATTGGCCTGGTTTGTCCACAGTCCTGGTTTTTTGTCTTAAAAAATCATCTAAATCGTGATGAAATAGATAGAAGTCTAAAATATTCATTCGAAGCCCAGTTCTACCATGACATGTATTACTTGAAGAAGTCAGTCGACCTCACTGTGGCCTGGTTTCCCATCTCCAACCTCATGGAATCATAAGGACTATACGAGGTGCCATAGGGAAAACACACCCCATGCAAGACGACACAACACACCTGCCCAAGTACATCACACTGCTTCCTCTAACCACCATTTGTATGGAATCCACGGTGAATTGTCCTTCACCCAATAACGACAAACACAACCCCTGTAGCTATGATTCTCATGGTCTGTGTGAATCCAGTTATTGTGCTTTGCTGTTCATGACAGAGTGGAAATATCATTTATCACAGGTCTGGGAATTGGTGGGCAGCCCTACTGGGCATGCAGAAATAGGCAATTTTGGGGTGAACCATTAAGGAAACTACACAGGGCACACTATTTTTTTGAATTTTACCAAGAGTAGAAACATAGAATTTGAGTTAATTGTAACAAGTATAAATGTGGGGCACCTAGTGGCTCAGCTTAAGCATCCAACTCTTGGTTTCAGCTCAGGTCATGACTTAACAGTTTCTTGAGTCCAAGCCCCACATCGGGCTCTTCATTGCTTGGGATTCTGTCTCCTCTCTCTGACACTCTCTCAAACGGTCGCTCTTTGAAAAGAAATAAACTTTAAAAAGTTTTTTTTTTTAAGTATAAATGTAACTTTTATCTCAGTTACTATTTTCTTTATGTTATAGTTATTTTAAAAAACAAGGATCATATTCCTTATATTTTATAAATCCAAATATGAAGTTTGTATGAATTTTTATTCTAAATGTCATCAAGTTTCAAAATAATGCCAAAATGAAAGATAGCCATTAAATTTTCTAAGTAGTGACCCAGGATTAAGTAAGGCACTTTAAAATGAAGAAAAAAAAAAAAGATATAATCTACTTAATAGTTCTTGAGTTTTTCCATGCTATCATTTACATCACTTACATACCCTGCCTCTACTCAAAAAAGGTAGCAATGACAGTAACGGGAAACAAGTTAAAGAGACTGCCTCAGGAAAAGAAACTATACATTGGGACAACCTGGAAAATTTTTTAAAAACTAATGAGCCAATGGGACCTCATCACCAGAAACACACATATCTACCGGACACTTAATACACCTTTCTACACTTTTTCTTTAAGGCAGAGGCTCTCTAGTCCAACAAAATACTGTATTCCCATATATACATGTTCCTGCATCCATGACATGACAAATTTCTTCTTCAACCTGGGGTCTGTTCTAATTTAGATTCTCACTCTTTAAAAACACAGGCTTGTATTCATTTCCTTACAAGAAGCAGGGAATGCCTGAATCTTTTCATGCTACTTAAACCTTGGAAAAGGAAAAAGCAGGAGGGGGTGGTGGGTAGATTTCTCTAGATGACCAACAACTTGTAGCCATGTGAAAAAGTCTCTTTTTTCCTCAGAAATGGAAATGAGAAAGGGTAGTTAAATCCCAAACCTGTGTATATTTGAGAGCCTCAACGTGCCTCTGTTACCATTATTTAAATACAGAAGTAGAAATAATTTACTACAGCCTGTCTGAACCACACTATAGGCTCAGTAGGTCTTCCAGTTCAAGGTAAATAAAAAGAGGGGACACAGACAATGAATGAAAACCAGCGTGTATATATACATGTCCTGGGTTTTTTTAATTTTCTTTTTAACATTTATTTTTGAAAGAGACAAAGCACTAGTGGGGGAGGGGCAGAGAGAGACAGAGGGAGACAGAATCCAAAGCAGGCTCCAGGCTCTGCGTTTTGAATACAGAGCCTGAGGCCGGGCTCAAACTCACAAACAGCAAGATCACAACCTGAGCCGAAGTTGGATGCTTAAACAACTGAGCCACCCAGGTGTCCCTACATGTCCTGTTTCTAATAAATCCACAGGCTTCCTAGTCATGACACACCCTCTTACCACCAGCAGGAAGGAGTTTTCCCCATTGGCTCAGAGACTTACTTTTCTAATCCAACTTAAGATCATCCAGGGAAAAGAAAATTTTCAAAAATATTGGAGGCTCTCCGGAATATAGAAATATCAAATACTTAGGCATTAAGATAAACATACTCAAAAACTGACAGTTTTTAGTTACTGTGTTCAGCAGCACAGTGAGTTGGGTTTGTTTTGTTTTTATCTTGGGGTGGTTTTTTTTTAGTTTTTAAATGACAATTTTTCATCCTTCCAGTGCTTTTTAAAACTTCATTAATTTATAAGATGTTTTCAAGTATATTCCTTAATTTTTAAGCATATGGGCTTACTTCTTATCTTTTGATTATTCTCAGCATAATTCTACTATAGTTAGGAAACACACTCTAAGATTTCAAACATTTGTTGAGACTTGCTTTACAGTTTATACATAACCAATGTCAAATGTTCCATATGTGCTTGGAAAAAATCGGTTATACAGGAAGTGTAATGTTTTATGTATGCCTATTAGGTCAAACTTGTTATTCATGATCTTTAAATCACCTACATCTTTCTGAATTTTCTGTCTGCTATATTCAGAAAGGTGCGTTAAGTTCCCCCAGGAGTGGGAATTTGGCTATTTTCGTGTTTCTGTATATTTTATTTATAGAATTTGCAGCAATGTTACTAGGTACCTAAGTTCTTATAGCTGATAAAGTGAACATTTTACCACTGTGTAGAGATTTCATCTCTACTAATGCCTTTTACCATTCTCTCCATCTTTCCTTGGATTAGAATAAGCAGAAATATAATTTTGTGGATTTTTTTTTCTGTTTGCTTATGTTTTAGTTATGCTTCTTGTAAACCTAGCATCTCCATTGAATTTTGGGTTTTTTTTTAATCCAATCTGAGAAACTTTGTCTTTTAACTGAATCATCTAGTCTACTTACATTTATTGTAATCACTAATACTTGGATTTATAATTATGTTATTTTGCACTATTTTCCATGACTTGTCTCCCTTTTTCTCTTCATAAAACACAATAGTGCAAAGGTCCATTATTCTCTACTTGCCACCTTGTGTTCCTTTTGAGTAATGACAGTAAATTATTAGGTAAATAAAATGATTCATCAACTTTTATTCTAATTTATATGCTTGTTTTCTCATTGAGATAGGGTAATGTTTAACTTTCCCAGTTAATAAATTCTCATGCTTTTCGCTGGTAGCACAACACAGGACATAAAATCTTTATGAAATTTTGCTACAACTACCATCTGGTTTTTAAGATTAAGCAATCCATGAAAGTACAAGACTACCCCATTAAAAACAATGGCAACAGACTCTTAGAATAACTGCTGTTTAGACAGTTACCAAGCAGCTTTCAGTTTATCCAAGGAAACTAAGGTATATTAATACACAATAGATATCTATGTATCAGACATTATTGATCCTTGCAGCAACCAGATGTCACTAATTGTGTTTATTGTAACTCTTAATATCAAGCCCAAACTAAAAACCAACTGAAGCCAACTTCCTCAGAAGCAAAACTGTTCTTTCACTTTTAACAGGGGAAAAATTGATTATTCTAATGGTCTAATTTTTTAAAGATTCAAGCCAACTTCCACAAGCATGATTAACTGTGAGAAGTGAATAAACAAACAGGTAAAAAGTTTAGCATTATAAAATGGAGCAAAATTAGCATAACGTGTTTGGCAAGCATAGAGGAAACAGCTGAGACATCACTAAGAAAAGGCTAGCTGGCCACACCCAAATGCCACACACAGCAGCAGTGAGGATAAGATCCTCAGTCTTATGGCCCAGAGACCTTTGCCCAATTCTAGAATTGATCAAACTCAAGAAAAATACCTTAAACAAACAGGGCTAACAAAGTGAAAGGCAATCAATTCTATAAAAGCAAAGTGACATGGTCTCAACGTTATTAGTCATTTACAAGACAATGAAAAACTGCCAGAAAGGGAGAACACTGAATACTTCTGATCACCTTCATCAGTCCTCACTGGTGAGTTACACTGGAGAACGAGTAATATCGGATGAGCACCCAGGAGAATGGAATCATGACAAAGAAGTTATTTGCTCCTGTTTGAAGTCTGGTACCATGTATGTATTCTACTATGAGTATATGCCTGCCCTAGAATGCCGTCTCCAATAGATCAATCCTTCTTCAAAAGATAATGCTCAACAGACAACGACAAAAAAAGTTTTTGATTCTGAGCTCACTGCCAAACGACCAGTTCTTCCTTTGTGGCATAGTCATCCTATTACCGCTGTTAGATCATGTTATCTGCTGGTCTGGGGGGTCTCTCTTTCCCTTTGATCCATTATATACGGATTGACTCAAAATAAGTTATCCCATCCCAAACCAAACTTACTATTATTGGGGCACTTCACCTATACACCACCAACAGCATGAATGTTCATTACTGTGCTACATTAAAAAATGCCATAAACATGGGATATATGAAGGTTGCCTGGGTGGCTCACTCGGTTAAGCGTCCGACTTCAGCTCAGGTCACAGTCTCACAGTTCGTGAGTTCGAGCTCCATGTCTGCGTCTGGGCTGACAGCTCAGAGCCTGAATCCTGCTTCCAATTCGGTCTTACTCTCTCCCTGCCCCTCCCTCGCTCATGTTCTGTTTCTCAAAACTAGATAAATGTTAAAAAATAAAAACAAAAAACAACCTTTTAATAAAAATTAAGGGAAAAAAACATGGGATATATGAAGTCCCCAAGTCAGTCACTCTTCATCCTCCTGTTACTACTTCATGAACAGCCCAACAATGCCCAAGGAGTAAACCCCTTGGACATCTACCAACCCAGGAGGCTATCTTAATGTACGTGTGCTCTGGCCCCAAAAGGCAGGTTTAACTACAGACTACTTGTCCATATTCCTTACTTTCAGTCCTCTATCTGCCTCCACATAGCTGGTCCCTACTGGAAAAATACCAGGGCAGTTCCTCCTTTCTGGACATCCTGGTCACTCACATTCAAGTCCAAGAGTCAAGGGGGAATTTCATCATATAAACCAGAGTTCTTCCTACCTCCCCCTCCCCAGCAAAGTCCACTCTGCAGCCTGAGGAGCTAGCCTCTTTTTTAGATGGGCAACTCTAAGAATAACTTTCCCCTTGATAATGAGCCATAGTCTAACAAAGCTAAAACCCTGTTTGTACCACAAAACCAGAGTCCTCATAATGCCAAGGTCATACACCTATGTACGTGATGCTTTTATTTACCTGCAACCATAGCGCAGTTGAAGGCAATGGAAGACTTAGGAGGTAGGCAGCAAAAGTAGGAAGACGAGGATATAGAAGGGAAAAGAACAAAATGCCAAAAGTAAAGTTCACCTCCAAGATATTGCTGCCTAGGTGGCCAAAAGGAAGAGCAAGACAGCCCCTTAAACTCTATGCTAACGTGTCCAAAACTGTGAGGAGGGCCTTCTCGAGAAGGGACAGAGCCTAACGACACAAGAAACGAGGTGAAGCGTGTCATGGTATTTTATAGAAGTGGCTTATTACATCTGCAATTTACAACAGGAACTCTAACACAGCAAAAGCTATCCTCTCTTCAGTGTTTGCCAGTATTCCTAGACACAGTACTTGGCACTTTCTATCTCCTACTTCATTTGATCTGCTCCAAAAGTCTTACCAATGAATACTAAGAATAAAAATAGCTCACATTTACTGAGCTGTTACTATCCATAACAACTTTATGTATTAGATACTGGAATTATTCCAGTTTACAGGTAGAAAAAAGCAGAGTCCGAGAGGTTGATTAAGTGAAGGTCACACAGCTATCCAATAGTTAAAACCAGAAACAAACCCAAATTTTAGTGCATAAGCCAGGTGTACTAAGTCCCTAACCACTCTTCTGTCTCTGATGGAAGCTTCATCCCTACTTTAGAAAGGAGAAAAACAGAGAGAGGTTAATCTATCAAAGTCTCACAAAAGTACAGGGCTGATGCTTTGGATCCTCTGTCCCCCTCTCTGCCCCTCCCCTGCTTGCACTTTCTCAAAAATAAATAAATCTTAAAAAAAAAAAAAAAAGTAAACCACTAAACTGGGATTTGAACCTGCTTCATCTTTATTTTTATAACAATACCCCTTCTCTCACTGAAATGTTCCAAGTTTACTTATTTATGAAACAGGGTCCTTAGATTTAAGCTCAAACTCCATTTGTTTTCAAAGGTTCAAATCTACTTTCCAAAGGGGGGAAAAATTCCGTACTGTGTGTGTAACTGACGAGATACTAAGCTACACTCTAATGCATAAATTATTCCCTGGGAATTAATAAGGTACTTAAGAAACTTGTATTAACTCTTTCAGGCCACAGGGGTATCATTCAGTGAACTGAATTCTTAATTTACTAAAATGGTACCCGAGAGGTTCACAAACACATAACTTCCTCTGAGGGCATGGGGAGAAAAAATCTTGTAAAACCATTTAGGAATATAAACTAAATTCAGAACACAATTAAAAACCAAGCTACAGGGAAATACTGTTCCAGTGGATTAGCCTCTGGCCTTCAAGAATTTGGCAGAAATGAAACTAAAGGGAAGCTGGAAATATCTAGGTCTTCTGGATAGAAAACCACCTTGGGGATAGTATTTGGGCCCGATGGCTAGGGTGTAGACTTGGCTGATTCACCGGAGAGCAAATGAAGTAAGGTTGTTTTGCTCCTGCTTCATTAAGTACTTTTGGCAGAGGGAGTAGGAGCAGTGGCTTTGGGAAAAGTCTCCAGGTCTCCAACTGGTGCCACTATCTTCCCATTCTGTCTTCACTGACAGTTCTAACCTATCCGTCTGTCTGCCAAGAATCCTCCCCCTTCTGTCTTGTGGTGACAGCACATCAGTGCTCAAGTCTCCAGCACTGCAAACCCCACTGTATGCACTGTATACGCAAGACAATGTATACACTAATAATGCCAAATGAAACATGCTCTTTAACCTATAAAGCTATCGCTCCACATACTAGAGAATATCCGAGGATTTACGTCAAGTGCTGTCAGAATAGTACAAAATTGCTGTGATAAAAGCAACAACATAAAATCATTTCTGGTTTGTGCACCTGGAACGAACTTCGTGGAGTAAGTGCCATCTAAGCAGGGTCTTTAAAGCCAAGTACAACTTTAAATAATAAGCTAACATCTAGATGCAGGACATACAAGAAAGCAAAAGCAATATGAGCAAAGGAATAGAAGTGAGAAGACATTAACTTTCATGGAGCAGCAAGGAATGTTAACTGCAGACTAGTGTCTGAAGTAAAACTTTCTCCAATTTCTGTAGTAACCAACAACAAAGACTGCCCTCAGCTTCACTAATAACTTTTTCTGTATGTGTCGCTGGCTTCCTTCTTACTGATTCTGACGTTTTTGTCAATATTCTCCTTTGAGATTTTTGCCATTTCTAATTCAAATAAAAATACAACTAACCTGGGGCACCTCAGTGGCTCAGTCTGTTAAGCTTGCGACTCTTGATTTCCACTCAGGTCATGATCCCAGGGTCATGGGATCGAGCCCTCATCAGGATCGGAGCTGAGCATGGAGCCTGCTTGAGATTCCCACTCTCCCTTCCTTCCCCTGCTCGTACTCTCTCTAAAATAAACAAATAACTAGCCATACTTAGTACGTTTAATTGTTCTTTTCCAGCATTCCCATTTTATAGATTCCTTTTTCTTAAAATACTCTTACTTTGGTAATATTGCTGTCCTTGTAGGACACATGCTTTTAACTCTCCTGTCAAAGACAGGAGTACTGACGTGGGTACTCAGGAGCTGAGTCCACATTCCACCTGGTTTTGGGAAGCCTAGTGTTTCACCTAACCTAGGAAGTTTATCTTCCAGAAATCCAAGTCTCTGGTATCCCTCAAGACCTACAAGAAACAACCTAGAAGTGCAACACTTCTTCCAATGGTGATGGTCAGGCAGCAGCTGAGGGGTGGGGAAGGAATCCTTACATCTTACTACGCTGAACAGTTTGGCTCCACATTCCAGAATAAGATGTTGTATTATCCTACATAACCAAATACCCACTTAAGTGAACTTCCCAAAGCAGCCTTTTGTCCTCAAACGTGACCCCAGGCCATCTCTAGACACACAAGAAAACATCTACAAACTTTAGAAACAGTAATAGTAAAGCTAATTGGGACAGTAATCGTAACTTTCCAACAA
The DNA here is from genome assembly GCF_014898765.1 of Herpailurus yagouaroundi. Taxonomy (NCBI): domain Eukaryota; kingdom Metazoa; phylum Chordata; class Mammalia; order Carnivora; family Felidae; genus Herpailurus; species Herpailurus yagouaroundi. Next base: position 2,559,937 of record NW_024412447.1, on the reverse strand, counting down.
ACAGAAGCCCAGTACCAGATGGCTTCTCTGGTGAATTCTATCAAACATTTACAGAAAGAACTAATCTCAATCCACAAACTCTTCCAAAAAATATTAGAGAAGGGAATACTTGCAAATTTATTTAGCAAGGCCAGCATTCCCCTGATACTGAAACCAGACAAAGACATAAGAAAATAAAATTACAGGCCAATATCCTTGATGAACATACATGCAAAAATCCTGAACAAAACTATCAGCAAACTTAATTCCAGCATTACATTAAAAGGATCATACACCATCATCAAGGGGGATTTATTCCCCCTTGGAAATAAATTCTTGGGATGCAAGAATGGCTCAACATCCACAAGTCAGTTAATGTCACGTAGGTTAACAAAATGAAGAACCAAAATCATATCATCTCAACAGATGCAGAAAAAGCATTTGACAAAATTCAACATCCATTCAGGGTAAAAATTCTCACCAATGTGGGTACAGATGGAACGTACCTCAACCATAGAGGACAAGCCCATAGCTAACATTACACTTGGTGGTGAAAAACGAGATTTTCCTGTAAGGCCAGTAACAAGACAAGGATGCCTACTCTTGCCACTTTTATTCAACATAGTATTGGAAGTCTTAGCCAGAGCAATTCAGCAAGAAACAAAACTCATCCAAATCAGAAAGACAGAATTAAAACTGTCTCTATTTGCAAATGACGTATTGTATATACAAAACCCTAAGACTCCACCAAAAACTGTTAGAATAAATTCAGTGAAGTGGGATATAAAAATCAATATACAAAACTCTGTGGTGTTTTTATATACTATTAACTAGCAGAAGGAACAAGTAAGAAAACACTCCCACTTACAATTACATCAAAAAGAATAACATATCTAAGAATAAATCTAAGAAAGTAAAAGACTAGTAGACTGAAAACTTTAAGACACTGATGAAACAAACTGAACAAGGCACAAATAAATGAAAAGATACTCCATGCTCATGGACTGCAAGGATACTGTTCAAATGTCCATACTACCCAAAGCAATCTTTAAGGTCAATGTAATTCCTGTAAAAATTCCAGTCTCATTTTTTCCACAGAAATAGAAAAATACTAAAACTTTTATGGAACTAAAAAAAATCCTGGATAGCCAAAGCAATCTTCAGAAAGAAGAACTAAGCTGGAGGCATCACACTTCCTGATTTCAAACTCGATTAAAAATTTATTGTAATCAGTACAATAAGGTATTGGCATAAAAACAGATGCATAGATCAGTGGAATAGAGAGCCCTGAAATAAACCCATACATATATTGTCAATTAACGTACAACAAAGGAGCAAAGCATATACAGTGGGCAAAGGACAGTCTCTTCACTAAATGGTGCTGGGAAAGCTTAACAGCCACATGTAAAAGAATGAAACTGGACCATTTTTCTTACATCATACACAAAAACAGACTCAAAATGGATTAAAGATTTGAACAAAAAACCTGAAATCATAAATCTCCCGGAAGAGAACATAGGTAGGAAGCTCCTTAACATTGGTCTTGGCAATGATATTTTGATTTCTCACCAAAGCAAAGGCAACAAAAGCAAAGATAAACAAGTGAGACTATGTCAAACTAAAAAAGCTTCCGCACAGCAAAGAAAAACGATCCACAAAATGAAATGGCAACCTATGAAACAGAACTTATCTGTGAAACATACAGCTGTTAAGAGGTTAATATCCAAAATCTATCAAGAACTCATACAACTCAACAAAATACTAAACACGTAAATGACTTGAATGACCTGTTTTCAAAGACCTATAAATAGCCAACAAGTGCATGAAAAGGTGCTCACCATCACTAACCATAACTGCAAATGAAAGCCACAGTGAGATATCATCTCATACCTGTTAGAATGGCTATTGTCAAAGAGAGATAGCCAATGCTGGTTGAGAATGTGGAGAAAAGGAAATCTTTCTGCACTGTAGGTGGAGAATGTAAACTGGTGTGGCCACTATGGAAGTCAATTTGGAAGTTTCTTAAGAATTAAAAAAAAGAATAAGAAAAAAAATACCATATAATCTAACAATTCCACTTCTGGGTATTTATCTGAAAGAAACAAAACCATTAATTCAAAAGGTATCTATACCCCCACAATCACAGCACCATTATTTACAACAGCCAAGACACAGAAACAGCCTAAGTGTCCACCAATGAATGATGGATAAAGCAAATGTAGTATATATACAAGGAAGTATTATTCAGCCATAAACAAAAGAATAAAATTTTGGTATTTATGACAACATGGATGGACCCTGAGGGCATTATGCTAAGTGAAATAAGTCAAAGACAAATACCATATGATCTCACCTATTTGTAGAATCCAAAAAGAAAATCAAACTCATCTATGAGAACAGACTGGGGGTTGCCAGGGATAGGGGCTGAATTTAATGAGTGAAGGTGGTCAAAAGATATAAACTTCCAGTGATAAATAAGTCCTGGGGTATAATGTATAGCATGTTGACTATAGTTAAAAATACAGTATTGTATTTTTCAAAGTTGCTAAGAGAACACATCTTAAAAGTTCTCATCACAAGAAAAAAATTTTATCTATATGTGGTGGTAACTAGACTTACAAGTGCTGATCATTTCTCAATGTGTGTGTGAATATTTATATTATATATATATAAATGTCTCAAATCATTATGTTGTACACCTAAAACCGATTATTATGTTATATATCAATTATACCTCAAAAAAAAAAAAAAAGAGTCCAATCATCATAGCCTGGGTTCAAATCCTGGTGCCACCATTTTATAGTTCTGTGATCCTGGACAAACCACTTAACATTTCCTCAGGTGTACTTAATGGAGGCAATAAGAGACCTATCCTCATTTAATAAGGACTAGGTAAGATAATGCCATAAAGTTCTGGCATAAATGTTTAATCAATGTTGGCTCTCATTATTATTACAAGAAAAGTACTGTAGCACATAGTACATTTGGAGAACTTCAAGTGGTTTTAAATAACAGGACCATAATAGATACAGGTCTGTGATACTGACAAGAACAGAGAATAAAGTGTAGCTTAAAGAAAGCAAAAGCCAGATGAAAAGCCTTAAGTAAAGGCTCCATTAGCCAAATGATGCCTCTGAGTGAACTGGAGAAGTGCCCGACCACCGCCACCAGCCCTAGAGCTTGGGTAGATGAACTGGTGGGCCTCGACTCCTTACAGATACCCACATGTAGGGCACAACCAACTTTACCATGAGCAGCAGTCCTGCAAGCTTAAGAGTTAGAATTTTATTCTGCAGAGGGATCCCCTGAAAGATTTTAAGCAGAGTCTGAGGTATTCGTAGCCGTTTAGAAAAATTCACAGTCTAAATCTTCAAAGTTAGGCCCAAACTAAATACAGGTTATTCAGGACTACAAACACCAGAAACATCTAACAGGATTGATCTAAAAGAATGTTTTACTTATGCCAAACAGAGCACGAAAACAAGAACTCAAAACTATAGCATGTGATGAGTGTAATTGTAACAAGCTGATAATGGCTGGATGTGGATGTCAGAGCAGCCCAAAGCACATAATCTAGACAGGGTCATGTGCATCCCAACAAAGATATCAAATATTACTGCCAAAAGCTGACAAATATGAAAAATCTCATACGTTTCATAAAACAAGGTCATTTATTACTAAGGTGGAGATACTCCAGGGAAACACTGAAAGGAAAGGCATGACCAGAATAAACAGTTCATGCTGCAAGAACCCGTTCCGGAATCTGGGTTTCTGTAAACATGTCACAGGGCCTGATGAGGGAGGTTACCATACTCCAGATAAGAATTTTCTGGAAAAATGAAAGCTTATGTAACTGAATGGTGTTAATTCTTCGCAATTAAAAAACTGCATTGCATGGGGCACCTGCATGCCTCAGTCAGTTAAGCGTCCCACTTCATCTCAGGTCATGATCTCACGGTTCATTAGATCGAGCCCCACATTGGGCTCCGTGCTGACAGCTCAGAGCCTGGAGCCTGCTTCGGATTCTTTGCCTCCTTCCCTCCCTCCCTCTCTCTCTCCTTCAAAAATAAACAAACATTAAGAAAAAAAATTTTCTTTTAACTGCATTGCACATCATACCTCTTGGTGTAGGAGTAAGTAAAAACAATATGTTTACATCACTACAAAGGATTTTACAGATTTTTTTTTTTTTTAGAAAATCTGAGCTCAGAAAAATGGCAACTACTTTATTTTGTTTACATGATGTATTTATGTTTAATTAAAATGTTAGCTTAGTCTTTTTTCATCCTCATTTGTTTCTTAATGTATGTTATTATCCCAGAATCTTCTTGTGTATGTGTTCTTTTGAAATGAAGATATTTACACTGTGGAAATACTGTCACTGTCGAATAAGCCAGGTCTTAAAGAAACCAGAAAACAGATTTTATCAGCATAAACTGTTTTAGTATACCATAATACACCTGAAAAATAAAATTCTCCAAACCCAAAAATTCAGTTTCTCGTGACATTTCTTCCACATACCACACTGTAGTACTAATCAAACCATGTTCAATGAAGCTCCAAAGTTCAGCAACAAAACTTCAAGGCTTCTATAAACATTAGTTTTTTGCAATGTATTTTAAAGTCTGTAATAAAGCACAAGTCATAATCACAGGGGTACTAACCTCAATTTTTTACATATAGAAGTCCCCCCAAAGTGCTACCCTGCACAGTCAGGTTAATTTGTACTTGAGTACACCTGGAAATAAACTTTCTCTAGATAATACTGTGTAAGGACATGTTTGACTTGCAGTGATCGTGTCAGTAATGATTGTTTTCTGAATTTGAGATTGTTGAATTTCTATGTTCACTCTCCCATAACTCAAGTACCAAGCACATTTCTGCATCACATATGTGCCAAATTAAATTATATACCAGATAGGGCTCAGGCACATCAGACTGAAATGTGCTTTCAGCATTTATATTCAGTCCAGCAACAAAAAAATGAAGACATAATATCCATCTATTCTGAGGTCCTAATGTAGTTTTAATGTTTCTTGCATATTTGAGGGGCTTTTTCTATTTATGATAATAACAAGCAGCTGTCACATTTTTATTCAGCTTGGAAATAAACTTCTATAATTCTTTTTAAGCTCCTATGTTAATATAACTAAAGTACATCTTGAAATTACAAGAGAAACTTTAATATTTATTTTTGAGAGAGAGAGAGAGAGAGAGAGAGAGAGAGAGAGAGCGCGAGAGCACGCACATAAGCAGGGGAAGGGCATAGAGAGAGGGGGACAGAGGATCCGAAGTGGGCACTGCGTCGACAGCAGCAGTGAGCCTAATGCAGGGCTCGAACTCACAAACCATGAGATCACGACCTGAGCCAAAGTTGGACGCTGGACTGGGCCACCTGAGAAACTATTTTTAGAAGCTATTAACTAATCCCACTACTAAAGTTAATCAATTTTCTCAGGTATAAGTAAAATAAAACATGGAAACAATTGGACCCTAAAGCCAATGCTTGCATACATTACCCATAAATCTTCAATTCTTTGTTTGCAACCATCTAGCTCTTGTTGATAAACTTTACTGCAAGTAAATGTCATAAATATGAGCTTCTAAGACACCCTTGGGTGCTAATGACCTAACAACAAACATGTAAAGTACAATATGGAAAACTTTATCTGAGTCACAAAAACAATGCCAAAAAAGCACATAACCTCACTTGATGAGTCAAAGAAAGCATCACAAACAAAAGTTTCTAACATGAACTGTGGGGCACCTGACAGTCTCTCCTAATAGACTTTGTATTTGGTCAAAGGACAAGTGTGAACAAAGTGGCTGAGCCCAGCACTGCAGGGTGTGGTTACTACCTCAAAGAACATCTATGATCTAAAAGAGGATATGCACAAGAAAACACTGTGTAGGTCTGTTTTCAAGTCCAGTTTTTAGAAATTATCATGCATATACACTTTATAAACAATTTAAATATAATATATAGGAACTCTGTACATTTTCTACAAAGGATTAGTTGTGGTGATATCATACAGACCATTCGGTAAGGTTTTAATGGTCTCTCCTTTTGCTTCCTACTCTCCCCTCCCTTAATATGCATTCCTCTATAATTTTCTCCATCATATAATCATATGAATACATATACAGAAGTTTCATCACTGTTTGTAAAATAGAATCCATTTATACACCTTTCTGCAATTTCATTTTCACACTCAACGCCTTCTAAAATTTCCTCCCAGACATCTGCCACACAGCTATACTGCTTCTACTTCATGGCTGTAGACGGTCTGTCACATGTGGCTTATTTCAGTCATACCTGGACTACTTTTGTTTCCTGTGGTCTCTGTAAGCAATGCCACAAAACATTCCCTATCATCTTACACATTAGCAGTTTATTCCAAGACAGAATTCCAAGAGTGGAATTGAAATCTAATGGTGTATCCATGCATGTGATGCATACTGGCATATATGTGCATTGTGTGACAAATTTTAATAATTTATGTTGCTATATTGCTTTCCCAAAAGGCTATATCAAGTTATGTTGCTACTTTTCTCCACATCCCCACCAGCAGCCAAGAGGATGGCTTTTTAATTTTACCTGGCCTCATTATCACTTTATTTTGAATTTTTCTGCTGACTAGGGACTACTGGTAAATTTTAACAACTTTCCATGTTGATGATCATTTCTATTTGCTCCTTTATTATTTGATTAATCAGATTTAATGTCAATTTGTAAGAGTTCTTTATATATTCCTTTATCACTTGAATTGCAAGTAACTTTCTAAATATATTTGTTTTTATATTTTATAGTGAAAATGTGTTAGGATTTCATATCACCAAATGTGTTGCATTTCATAAGTTCTGAGTTTTCCAATCTTGGTTTAAAAAGATGTCCCTGGTGTGCAGGGGGAAAATATACCCCCATAGCAATTGGCTTGGAAAGCCAGAGGGACTAAATTTTGTGACTTCTGCCAATGACCTGGGTTTGAAGTGTGGAGTTTTGTTTTTGTTTTTTTTTTTAAGTTTTTCCCCAATATTTATTTTTTTTTTTTTTTCGAGAAAGAGAGCACAAGTGGGGAAGGGGCAGAGAGAGAGAGAGAGACAGACAGCCACACAGACACAAAATCCGAAGTAGGCTCCAGGCTCTAAGCAAGCTGTCAGCACAGAGCTCGACACAGGGCTTGAACCTACGAACTGTGAGATCATGACCTGAGCACAACATCAGACCCTTAACTGACTGAGCCACCCAGGCGCCTCTAAAGTATGGAGTTCCAAAGGTAAGAGGGCTTGGCTTGGATAGAGAATGGATATAATGAACTCCTCTTAGAATGCAGGCAAACAGTCCATGGACACACAGCTTGAAAACAGTGATGTGAAGAGCACCTGGGGTACACAGTGAGGAGGTTATTCACTCATCCTGGAACATGTCCCAGAGGAAGTATTGACGGAGAGAAAACTCTAGCAACAAAGGAACTGGCAGGCACCATTTCCCACCCCCCCCCACCCCCGCCCCAGCGTAAGCACAGGGCTACCCACAGGAACCAGTACAGCACCTACACTTGCTACCTAACTTGCTTACACCAAGCCCCACCCCTCCCCATGCACCAGTGGAACCATCCTTCCCAGTCATGTTTGCCTAAGTCCCAGCACAGTAGGCCCCCTTCCCTAGAAGACCAGCCCAAATCCCTGCTCACACTACCTCTCCTGACCTGGAAGTTTTGCAGAGTTTCGGTTCCACTGGCAGTAGTAACAGGTCTCATTTCACAAGCAGACCAGAGCACACCAAGTTACACCTTGCCACATTTAAGCCAGGGACAAAACACTGACCACAACAGGCAACTAGAGCCTCTGCAGTCAACTGGCCTGAAAGATAAAGCAAGCAAGACAAGAAGCAGAGCACATTCAGCACATATTGCAGACACTCTTGGAAGCCCCAGGGCCTGGGAGTGCACTATGGGACCAATTCTTCATAAAGCCATTACCCTCAAGAACCAGGAGCTGTTGGTAACTTACCTAACATACACAAACAGGCACAGGGACTTAGACAAAATGAGAAGACAGAGAAATTTATCACAAGTGAAAAAGCAGGATGAGGCCACAGCCAGAGATCTAAGTAAAACAGATACAGTAAGATGCCTGATGGAGTATTTAAAGCAGTGATCATAAGGATACTCAATGGACTTGAGCAAAGAGTGTAACAAGACCATCAATGAGACCCTTAACACAAAAATAAGAACCAAAGATATAAAAAGGAGGAGGAGGAGGAGAAGAAAGAAAAAGAACAAATCAGAGATGAAAATTAGAAACACATCTGATGCAGTGAACAGCAGGCTGGGAGAATCAGAGCAATGAGTTAATGACCTAGAAGACCAAGGAATGGAATCAAACAAAAAAGAAAAACAATTATGCAAAATAACAACAGACTTAGGGAACTCAGTAACTCCATCAAATGTATTAACATTCACATTATAGGCATCCTAAAAGAAGAAGAGAAAGGGGGCTGAAAATTTATGGGAAGAAAGAATAGCTGAAAACCTCCCTAATCTGGGGAAGGAAACAGAAATACAATCCAGGAGGCACAGAGAACCCCCAACAAAATCAAGAAAAGCAGATCTACACTAAGACCTACTATAATTAACAAAATAGGGGGCACCTGGGTGGTTCACTTGGTTAGGCATCCAACTCTGGATTTCGGCTCAGGTCATGATCTCACAGTTGATGAGTTCAAGCCCTGCATCCAGTTCTGTGCTGACAGTGTGGAGCCTGCTTGGGGGTCTCTGCACCCCCCCCCCTCACCTCCCCCACTCACACTCATGCATGTGCAGTTCTCCCTCTCTCTCTCGCCAAGTAAATAAACTTCAAAAAAAAACTGACAAAATATAGTGATAAAGGAAAAATTTTTTCAGCAGCAAGCCAAATAAGACAGTAACATAAAAAGAAAACCTCCTAAGGGTAAAGAGGAATTCTCCAGCAGAAACTTTTGAAACCAGAGGGAGTGGCAGGATGTACTCAGAGTGCTGAATGGGAAACATCTGTAGCCAAGAATACTCTATCCAGCAAGGCTATCATCCAGAATGGAAGGAGATTAAGAGTTTCTGCAAACAAAAATGAAAGGAGTTCATGACCACTAAACCAGCCCTTCAAGAAGTATTGAAGGGGACTCTGAGTGGAAAGGAGACTATAAATAATAGCATGTGGGTAGGAAACAAAAAAGCAGTAAAAATGAATTATTTCTGTAAAAAAAAAAAAAATCAAGCAACTCACAAAATTAAAAAATGTGAAATATGACAACATAATAGACCTAAAACGTGGTGAGGAGAGGAGTAAAGAATGGGTTCAAATTTAAGCAACTTAACATGGACTGATATACGCAGATGATCTTATGATACAAACCTAATGGTAACCATATATCAAAAACCACTAATAAACATGCAAAGAATAAAGAGAAAGAAACCCAAATACATCACTAAAGAAAATCAGCAAGGAGAAAGAAAGGATCAGAGGAAAATATTCAGAAATGACCACCAAACAAGTAACAAAGTAACAAATCTGTATCTACCCATAATTACTTTGAATGTAAATAGACTAATCAAAAGGCACAAGGTGACAGAATAGGGGGAAAAAGACCCATTTATATGCCGTCTAAAAGAAAGTCATTTTAGACCTAAAGACACTTGTAGATCAAAAGTGAGGGGATGGAGAAAATTTATCATGCAAATGGATGTCAAAATAAAGTAGCAATACTCACACTGGACAAAACAGACTTTAAAACAAAGACTGTAACACAAGACAAAGGGGACTATCCAGCAAGAATATATAACAATTGTAAATATTTATGTGCCCAACATGAGAGCACCCAAATACATAAAACAGTAATGAGCTAATCTACAATAATACATTATTAGTAGAGGACTTTAACACCCCACTTACATCAATGGACAGATCATTTAAATTGAAAACAAGGAAACACTGAATTTGAATAACACATTGGAACAGATAGGTTTAACAGATATATTCAGAACATGATATCCTAAAACAGAATACACATTCATTTCAAGTGCACATGAAACATTCTCAAGAATGGATCACCTATTACTCCATAAAACAAGCCTTAACAAATTCAAGAAGAACTTTCTGACCACAACTCTACGAAACTAGAAGTCAACCACAAGACAAAATTTGGAAAATAATGTGCTACCAAACAGTTAACAGGCCAACCAAGAAATGAAAGAAGAAAAAAGCACAAGAGAACAAATGAAAATACAACAGTCCAATTCCTTTTGAATGCCGTAAAAGCAGTTCCAAGAGAGAAGTTCATAGCAATACAGGCCTACCTCAAGAAGCAAGAAAAATCTCAAGCAACCTGACCTTACACCTAAAGCAGTTACAGAAAGAACAAACCAAATCTAAAACCAGCAGGAGGAAGAAAATAATAAAGATCAGAGCAGAAATAAATGATATAGAAACTGAAAAAACAATAGAACAGATCAATGAAAGCAGGAGCCAGTCCTTTGGGGGAAAAATAAATCAATAAAATTGAGAAGCCTCTTGCCAGGCTTACCAAGAAGAAAAGAGAAAGAGCTCAAATAAAATGGCAAATAAGAGAAGATAAATAAAAACACCACAGAAATGCAATCATAAGAGAATATTATGAAAAACTATATGCCAACAAATTGGACAACCCAAAAGAAACAGATAAATTCCTGGAAACATATAAATTACCAAAAGTGAAACAGGAAGAAATAGCAAATTTGAGGCCAATAAATAGCAAAGAAATTGAGTCAATAATCAACAAGTTCACATCGAACCAAAGTCTAGGACCTGATGACTTCAGAGGCAAATTCTACCAAACGTTTAAAAAATAGTTAATACCTATTCTTCTCAAGCTTTCCAAAAAACAGAAAAAGGAGGTAAACTTCCAAATTCATTCCACAAGGTAAGCATTACTTCAATACGAAAAACAGATAAAGACACCACAGAATAAAGAACTACTGACCAACATCTATGATGAACATAGATGAAAATTTCCTCAATAAAATACTAGCAAACCAAATCCAACAATACGTTAAAAAAATCATTAACCACAATCCACTGGGATTTATTTTGTCAGCGCAGAGACCGATGCCAGGCTCAAACCCACAAACCAGAGGATTATGACCTGAGCTGAGGTTGGATGCTCAGCCAACTGAGCCACCCAGGCATCCCTCTGTACAGGGTTTTATGGAACTGTTTTCATTTGTCTGTGATAAATACCCATAAGCACCTGGGTCCTATGGTAGTTGCACATTGGGTTTTATAAGAAACTACCAAACCATTTTTCTACAGTAGTGGTTCCTACCAGCAGTGTAAATGTAAAGCTGTTTCTCTATGCGTTTCCCAATGTTTGGTGCTGTCATTTTTTATCTTACCTTCACCAGGGGTTTCTTCCTATGGTTTTAGTTTCCCTAATGGCTAATGATACTGAATGTCTTTCTCTGTGCTTATCTGCCATTTATAGGTCCTCTCTAGTGAAATTTGTTGTCTTTTGCCCATTTTGTAATTGGTCTGTTTTTGTTACTACTGAATATTGATAGCTCTTTGTATCTTCTACTTAAGGCTTTCTGGCAGATTTGTCAGTCACAAATATTTTCTACCACTCTATAGCTTCTCTTTTCATTATTTTAACATGGTCTTACCATCAGCAAAAGTTTTTAAATTTAAGGGGCTCCAACTGATCACATTTTTTTTCTTTTGTGGATTGTGCTTTTGGTCTCAACACTATGAATTCACTGTCTAATCCTGGATCCTGATGACTATTTTTTTTCCTTGACATCTACTGTACTGAACATAATATATGAACACAGTATGTGTCAACATTTATCTAGCTCTTTGATTTCATTAGCATTTGTAGTCTTTAGTACAAAAATCCTACACCTGTTGAAGGTTAAGCCTCAAATTTTTTTATTTTTGGAGCAATTATAAATAGTACTAGTTTGGGGGCCCCTTGGTGGTCCAGTCAGTTAAGTGCCCAACTCTTGATTTCAGCTCAGGTCATGATCTCAAGATTCGTGAGTTCAAGCCCCACATCAGGCTCTGTGATGACAACATGGAGCCTGCTTGGGATTCTCTCTCCCTTCCCCCCTTCCCACTCCAATCTCTCTCTGCCCCTCCCCCCTCTCAATAAAGTATTGGTTTTAACTTCAGTTTTCACGTATTTCTTGTCAAATAGAAATGTGATTTTTGTGTGTTTATCTTGTATGCAAAGGTGTTGACCTCACTGTTCCTTTTTTTCTATGATTCTTTAGGATCTTCTAGGTAAATAATAGCGTAATCTGCAAACAGGAATATCTTGTTTAATTCTTTTTCCTGCTTTATTACAGTAGCTAGAACTTCCAGTACTGTTTGAATAGCAATGTTAAGAGCACACACCCTGGCCTTCTTCCCAACCTTACAGGGAAAATGTTCCACTTTTAACCATTAAGTACGGTGTTAGAAGGAATTTCTTGTGGATGTTATCTAGGTTCAGGAAGTTCCCTACTCCTACCTTTTGGATTTATTAAATTATGAATGCATGTTGGATTTTATCAAATGCTTTTTCTGGGTCAACTGTTTTGTGTTTTTTTTTTTTTTAGTTTTTTTTTTTTTAGTTTTTTTTTTTAACGTATATTTATTTTTGAGACAGAGAGAGACAGAGCATGAACGGGGAGGGGCAGAGAGAGAGGGAGACACAGAATCGGAAGCAGGCTCCAGGCTCTGAGCCATCAGCCCAGAGCCGGACACGGAACCTATGGACCACGAGATCGTGACCTGAGCTGAAGTTGGACGCTTAACCAACTGAGCCACCCAGGCGCCCCCTGGGTCAACTGTTAAGTCACATGCTCTTTCTTCTTCAGCCTGCCAACTCAGTAGGTCACACGCTGATTTTTAAATGTTGAACCAGACTTGTATGCCTGAAATAAATCTTATTTGGCCACATTAAATTTTATATGTATAATTTATATATATATACAAATATGATATATATATATATAAATGGATTTGATGTGCTAATATTTTGCTTGTAAGTTCATGAAAGATACTGAGATGGCAGAATTCCTTTTGCATGTGTTGTCTTTACCTGATTTTCCTGTTAGGGTAATAACTAGCCTCATAAACTGAGTTTGTGGATATTCCCTCCTCTTCTTTTTTCTGGAAAACATTACAGAAAAATTGTATTAATTCTTTAAATATTGCTTAACCTTCTTTAAATTTCCGCGAGAAAAACCATCCGGGCCTGGAGATTTTTCAGGATCTTTTTAATGAAGAATTCATTTTCTCAAATGGCTACATCATTAATTCAGGTTATTTCCTCTTAATTTAGTTTGGGTAGGTTTTAGTCTTTAAGAATTGATTCATTTCCTCTAAGTGGTCAAATTTATGAATGCAAAGCTGTATCATTCCCTTATTATTCCTTTAATAGCTACAGGATCTTTACTGAAATCCTGTTTCTTTCCTAATTTATTGGGATGTGTTTTTTTTTCTTTTTATCTTTGTCAATCTTGCAGGAAATTATCAATTTTATTTTTCACAGAATAATATTTTCACTCCATTTTTTCCTTATTAGTTTCAATTTCATTGGTTTCTGTTCTTTACTATTTCCTTCCTTCTCCGTGCTTTCTGTTTTTCTTTTCCTAGTTTCTTGAGGTTAAGAGCTTAAGTTACTGATTTTAGACCTTTCCTCTTTTCATGTAATTATTTGCAGTTATGTATTTCCCTCTTAGCACTGCTTTAAAGTACATCTCAAATTTGATATGTAGTATTTTCCTTCAGTTTTATGGGTTTTTTTTTTTCCAATTTTCCTTTGGGCTAGTTCTTTGATCCATGCATGGATTATTTATAAATATGTCAATATTCATGTGTTGAGAGATTTTCCTCTTATTTGTTGGTAGTTTCATAAATTGCTGACAATGGAGGGATAAAGAGTCCACCTTTTGATTTATACATGTAAATAATACATACTTAATCTATTAGACATTCATTTCTCCTTTCAGTTCTATCCAGTTTTCACTCCATGTATTTTGAGGCTTTGCTCCCTGGTATGTACACATTTAGGATCATTAGGTCTTCCTAATGGATTCTTTTATAAGTAATGTGTCTCTGTCTCTAATTTTCTTTGCTCCGAAATTTACTTTTCCTGATAATATGGCCACTCACTTTTAATTTTAATTAGTGTGTGTATGGTGTATCTTTTACCATCCTTTACTTTCACCCTACCTATGTCATTGTGTTGAATTGAGTTTCTCGTAAATAGAGTAATTTTGTATCTTTTCTTATCCACTCTGCCACTCTCTCCTTTAATGGGTATATTCAGACCCTCTACATTTAAGGTAATTATAAATGTGACAGGCCTTCAAGTTTGCCATTTGTTTCCTGTTTCTTCCTCTGCTTGTCCTCTCCTTTCTTTCCTGTGGGTTATGTCAACTTTAAAACTTGCATCTTTCTTTTTTTAGTGCTTCGAGTATTTCACTTTGTTTAGTTTTTTTTCATGATTGTTCTAAGGATTAAAATATGTATTCGTAACATCACACTCCATTGTTATTAGTATTTTATCAGTTCAACACAGAAAACTTACTTGCATTTAAGTCCCTTCATCTTCCTCACTTTTTAAGTATAATGGTCTTAAATATTTTTCCTACATATATTTAGTACCTTATCACATTGCTGTAATTTGTGCTTCAACAACCAAATATGATTTAAGAAGCTCTAAGGACAATCTATTTACCCATTCCAGTGTTGTCCTTTCCTTTCTGAAGTTCCAAGCCTTCTTCCAGTATTCCCTTACCATTTTAAGAATTTCTTTTACCTACACTTTAAAGTTATGTTTGCTAGCAATTCTCTTAATGTTCCTTCATCCAGTAAGTTTTCCTTTTCCTTTCATTCCTGATTTTGTCACAGTAAGAATTTGTGGTTGATAGTTCTTTTCTTTCAGTAATTGGAAAATGCTGTGTCACTTCTTTCTGGTATGCATGGTTTCAGATGAATAAGCTCCTCTCATTTGGACTTGCCCCCCCCCCCGCCCCCCAACCTGTAATGTATTGTGTATCTTGGAGTACTTTCTTTTGTATTTTTTTTTCCAATGTTTATTCATTTTTGAGAGAGAGAGAGAGAGAGAGAGAGAGAGAGAGAGAGAGAGAGAGAGGGGGGGGGGGGGGGGGGGGCCAGAGAGAAAGGGGGACACAGAATCCGAAGCAGGCTCCAGGCTCCGAGCTGTCAGCACAGAGCCTGATGCGGGGCTCCAACTCACAAACCATGAGATCATGACCTGAGCAGAAGTTGTACACTCAACCGACTGAGCCACCCAGGCGCCCCAATCTTGGACTACTTTCAATCATTTTTAGTCTTTAGTTTGCACAAGTTTAAAATATGATGTGTCTAGGAATGAATTTATTTGGGTTTTCTCCTTTTGGGAATTCATTAAAGCTTCTTGAGGGGCGCCTGGGTGTCTCAGTCTATTGAGCACCGACTTCAGCTCAGGTCATGATCTCACAGTCTGTGGGTTCAAGCCCCACGTTGGCCTCTGTGCTAACAGCTGAAAGCCTGGAGCCTGCTTTGGATTCTGTGTCTCCCTCTCTCTCTGCCCCTCCCCTGCCTGTGCTTGGTTTCTCAAAAATAAAATAAACAAAAATTTTTGTTAAAAATTAACGTTTCTGGCATCTGCAAATTTTATGTCTTTTGCCAAATTCTGCATGTTTTCAGGTGTTTCTTCAAATACTTTTTTGGTCTCACTTTGTCAGTCCTTTCCTTCTGAGTTATGATGACATGGATATTAACTTCTTGTCTCACAGGTCTGTGAGACTGTTCATTTTTTTCTTCTGTCTTTTCTGTTGTTCACATTGGGTAAATACTACTGATTTATCTCAAGCTCACTGATTCTATCCCCTCGTCTCCATTCAGCCATTTTTATTTGTTCTTTTTCAGCTCAAATTTTTTTGATACCTTTTAACAAATTTTTTGCTTGAGATTTTCTACTGTATTTGTTACAAGCGACTTTGTGATAGCTTGCTAAAACGTTTTCAAATCTTTGTCAGATAATACTCACTGTTGGTACCTGTTCTTTCTCATTCATGAGTGATTTTCCTGGTTCTTGGAGTAATGAGTGACTATCTATACGAAGTACTTTTTGTTAAGAAACCCTGGATCATATTTAACCTTCTTTCAGCAGCCAGTCCCCTGGTAAGTGTAGTGCCAGAGATGGGTGGGTGGACACATTCTCATACCCAATTAGGCTCTCCCCCTACCCAATACCCAGACAAGAGCCACACACTGACTCACACTGTCTCGCTGCAGGCAGGTGGAGTCAAAGTTCAGCACACTGACACCTTTCGGGCCAAAGTGTAGCTCCAATTTACCCTTCCTGTTGCCCCCATTTAATAAGATCAGCCTCCCCTTCAGCCAAGCCACCACCAGAGATGGAAGCCAAGGGCCATTAGGCTACTTTGTTGTTGCAAACTTGCTATACCCCAGCCAGCCCCATTATACCAGAGGAGGGAAGCAACAAAGCGGAGTGCCAACTAGCCTGCCTCCTTCCATCTATTCTACCTTCTCCATGGCAGTAGGTGTGAAGACTCGGCTCCTCCACAGGGGACCAGAGGGAAGGGGGCAGGGAGGAAATCAAGCTCAGTAGTCCCTATTCGCACCAGCTCGTTAAGCCCAACTTCAGCTGGCTCGTCCTGTCAACAGTACCTGGTAGGAGAACTGAAGTGCCACCTGCTGCTGCCAGGCAGGGAAGGGATTAGCGCTCTGCTCAGGCATACTTACAACCTCCAGGTGGTGGCCTAGAGCCTGCTGCCTGTGTTCAAGGGCGATGCAGGGGGATGTGGTAGAGTCAGCTCCCAGCTCAGCCTTGCTGAAACTGTGTCAGAGGGGAGGTTTCGCTTGGTGTCTGGCAGGAGGAGGATGGAGTACCGACACCCATTTTCTTAGATCCTCTTTTCCCTTTACTTTGGCTAGGGAAAGGCTCTCCTTTGCGTTTCTCCTGCGCTGCTGGCTGTTCCAGGTTGGAGGCTTCTGCAACATGCTGTCCAGGATGCATGGCAGCCAATAAGAACACCTAAAGAACTCGCCTTCTTGTCATTTCTCAAGTCCCCAGACTGCCCACCACCTTCTTTCCACTTTTCTGAGCCTTCCTATGCTTGTTTGTTGTATTACTTCCAGGAGGTCTGGGCTTTAAGACAATGGACCTGGGATGAATGGACTGTTTCATCGGGCCAAACAGGGAGTCTCTGGCCCACTCACTTTTGTTCCTTTCATCTTACTTTGCCATTTTATACTGTTTCCACTTTCCCTTTCCTAATGCCTACCATTTTGCTCAGGTTGCTGCTATTCACTTCATTTTTTCTATGATTTCCAAAGTTCAAAACTTATATTATTCCTGAATGCTTACTTTCTCTTACCTGTAATCTGTCACATATTTTATTATTTCTTACAAACTGTCCCTCCACTAAAGACACTTTTGTGTCTTTAATCTTTAATCTTTAAACTTCAATCTTCCACTGAGACAAGACCTTTAAAATAATTTCACTGCCCCTACCTTCCAATGAGCCAATACATCAGTACCCATGTGCCAAAGGAAGCATAAAACAATGAGTAAAATTAAGTTCCTGAGAATAAACCATTCTAGTGGGGAACAGAAAAATAGATATATACGATTATGTATCTACCCAGTAAGTTGGGGGGTTGTTATACTTAAAAGACCAACATGGACGAAGTTTAGTAAGCTAGACAGAGACAGGAGGTATGGTCAGATAGACCACCAGGACTATATACATAAAGCCTTGCAGGCCACAGTAAGACCTTTCTATCGTATCCTAGGCACAATGGATCTACATGCTAAGTGAGCAGCAGAAAGGCATGATCTAGGGACTTACTCGCTCTGGCTGTTGGGTACAGAACAGTGAAGTGAGGGTACCACCCAGAAAGCTTGCTACTGTTGATGGTGTCCTGGGATGGCAACAAGGATGATTACAAGTGACAGTTTCAGAACTTAGTTTGAAGGCAGAACCAACAAAATTCATTAGCAGAGTGAATATGAGAAATTAAAGAAGATCAAGGACAGCTCCAGAGTTCTGTGCCTGAGTTACTGGGTAAATTATAATCCATTTAGTAAGATAGGGTACACCGGGTAAGAGGCAGATATGGGCGAAGAAAACCATCAAGAGTTTGGTTTTTGACATACTAGACACCTACAAGGGGATCAATGTGGGCCACCAGAAGTTCAAGTCTAGACTTCTGGGAAATACAAGAATAGAGATCAATTAAGGAGAAGACTGCCCACAAAGAGAAGAAGAGGACTGAGCCCTGAGGCAAGGAGAGGAATCAACAAAGGAAACGGAAAGGGTTTCTGGGCAACAGGAGAATAAAGCATCCTGGACTCAGTGCAGAAGCATTTTCACGAAGCAAAGAGTAATTTCATGGTGTCAAATGCTCCCAAGAAGTTGTTTTTGAAGCCTCCAGAATGTTTTTATTTCTCTCCTCATTCTTGTCCTTTGCACCTCCTAGACACCAATTCCAAGAGTCTCGGTATCCCTAGGGTCTTTCTGACTCTCATCTCCTCCTCTTTCCTACATGCCACACAGTGGTATTGCACCAACTTACAGCAATTTGAAAGTAACAAAAGATAAGGCAGGAAGAATGATTAAGTGGAGTTCACACCCAATAATAGCTTCTTTCTTTTCCTCTCAAGCTTACGCTCCAGTCACCTGCTAAAAGGGACCAGAGTAAGGTAAAAAAGGAATTGCCATGTTCATGAACAGAAGAATCACTATAAGGACAAGTGAAAGCACGGTAGGACAATTTCAAAGAACCAGCTTTAGCTGGAAACCATACACTAGTAAAGAATACCCCAGAGTGACTCAAATTATTCCAGCCTTCTACTAACAAACTGCAGAGGGCTGGAAAGCTCAAAACCACATCTCCCAGCCCCCTTGCTACTGGTATTCTGGACTAGACTTAAGTTGTATCCATCAGATCATGATAAATATGAATCCTATAAAATATAAACCTGTATGATCCACCTGAGTTACATCTGAATCTGAATTAAGTAGGGAGCAAAAAAGAGCATTGACGTATCCATCACACCACTGTGGATGTCAACGGAGGCAGCAGGATTGTGGGGTTGGGAGCTGATCAGCACCATCCACTTCAGCCGTGAGCCTCCTGAGCAGCTGGACTATCAGTTCCCCTGGCAGCCCGGTTCTGAAGGGGGTATGTGAGAGGTGCTCTTGGCAGGTCAGGCTTGAATGTGTCTTTAAGCCCCTCAACAATTCAGCAAGACATTTAATTCCCTGCCATAAATCCCTTTGTGTTTAAAGTAGGAAGAATTAGACTCTCTTCTCTACACAACTGAAAGCCGAGCAACACAAACAACCATCTTCAAAGTTGTCCTGTCGCGCACAAGTACTGAGCAACGTGGCCACAAGAGCAGACAAGGAGAGGAGTTTGTGTGACATTAGGGACAGGCATGACAGGTTCAAAAACAGAAACAAAGATGTTCACTAATGTGATAAAGTTCAGGGTACTGATTTAAGAGTTAGAGAGGACCCTGGAATCCAGGCTGCGCACAG
Organism: Herpailurus yagouaroundi; assembly: GCF_014898765.1. NCBI lineage: Eukaryota > Metazoa > Chordata > Mammalia > Carnivora > Felidae > Herpailurus > Herpailurus yagouaroundi. The sequence continues at coordinate 2,540,378 of NW_024412447.1, read as the reverse complement.
AAAGAAAGCAAGCCACCACCTAACCAGAAGTCAGGGATAAGGAAAGAGAGGAAAACACGCAGGAGCCCAAATAAAGGCAGGCAGAACCAAACTCTCAACATCCCAGAGTTGCAATAAAGCTGCTTCTTTGACCTCTCTAAAGGGTAACATACAATTATGAAATGTAATGAGCATCTTCTCAGTGAAATTCTCCTTTCATATGACCCCAGAAGTCAGTAGACTCCCCAGAAATAAATTCCAAGTATTTCACAAATACATTTTGAACATCATAATTTGGCCAATAACTGGTCTCATTAGCTCTCTGCATTTGGGCTTCATTAGGAGTCAGAGGCTCCCAGAGCAGCAGAACCACAGGAAGCAGACTAGCTTCCACTTTATTAAGCAAGAGATTTGAACTCACAGTGTACCTGTGAGAATGCCAAAGTCAAATCCACAGCCTGAAGGAAGCGGTCTCTTCCTTTCTTGGCAATGCCCTGACAGAAGGTTAGGATATACTGAAAAGAGCCTTTTATGGACAATGAAACTCATTTCCCAGGCTCAATTTAGCGTTCAATTCTCATCAGTGGTAATGTCAAAGTGGCAATGTAAGTAGCTGTTTGACTAAAAATTATTTAGGCACCTTCAATGATAGGAGAATCATACAAAAAAAAAAAAAAAAAACTAGGCAGATTTACCAAAAATACTTCTTGTATCTACTCTTGGGAGGAGGGGGAGTTATTTGGACATAGAAACACCTTACTAGATGAATGTCAGAACTTTTAAAAGTACTACTGTCCCCTATGGCATATTAGGACATTCCTAGAAACTGTTACAACTTCTACTAAATTATGAAATGCAGAATCTTTCTAGGGCCCAGAAATATAGTAATTTTAAAATAAACAGCAGGCCATTTACATGTATTATAATGGAAATAAAATTTGTTTTTCTAAATCGGTAACAGATTCCATTATCATTCCTGTCATTCCACTTCATTTTAGCAGAGTTATTACTTATTAGAAATGTGAAGGAGAGCAATTTTTAAGTTTTTGAATCCTACTGAACCATGTCCCTTTTCACCCACAAAATAAGAATTTGCATCTACATAAGATGTAACACCAGAATAACAGGAATAATGTGAAAACAATTTACAGAGCTGACATTAAAGGATGGAGCCCTGCTAGGATTAATTTGTACAGTTCTAGTCATACTTATCAGTAAGCTGTGTCCTGTACGTTAATTAGGTGAGGAAAAAGTGAGAAAATTCACAACTACAATAGTAAGGAGAAAATTTTAACTTTCTCTGTATGACCAAAAATAAATCAGTTTAAATCTCAAAAAAAATCTCATTTATCAATTAGTGGCAAAAATTTCAGGGATATTAACTTTTAAGATAGATAAGCTATTTTTCAACCTGCAATACATTAACCATCTTCTTAGCATAGAAAATAAGCTTAATGATCATCAAAATAAGGCACAAGAAAGCTACATTCTGAAACTGCAAAAACAGATTTTAATACCTATAATGTAAGCAATAACAAGTGTTTTATCATAAATATGCAAAACTACACTGCAAGATCATATACTATAAAAGCTAGACTTTATGAACATACCTTTAAACCTATTTCCAAGTAAAATATCTGTAAGTCAACTCCGTTGGTACTGCCTTAAAAGAAGCTGCAAACTGAGATCACCTTCAAGGAGAAAGTGGTTGAGATGAGAAACATGTTGCCTACAATCTGATGAACGCCGTAACCAATAAAAACATGTTTCATCAGGCAAAATTCATCATCAAAAATATGTTCACATAGGACACGAAAAGTGCAAGCAAAGAATAAAATTATAAACTAAACTTCATCAAAATTAAAAATTTTGTACTTCAAAGAACAGAATCAAGAAAGAAAAAAAAAAAAAAACCCAAATAGAGAATATCCAAAAATCATATACTTGATACAACAGTTGTATCCAGCATATATAAAGACCTATCACAACTCAAAAATAAAAATGGGCAAAGGATCTGAATATGTATTTTTCCAAAGATATGCAAATTGCCTATAAGCACATAATAAAGATGCTCAACATTATTTGCAACCAAAGAAATGCAAATCAAAACCACAATGAGAGGGGCGCCTGGGTGGCTCAGTCGGTTAAGCGGCCGAGCTCAGGTCATGATCTCGCGGTCCTTGAGTTCGAGCCCCGCGTCGGGCTCTGTGCTGACAGCTCAGAGCCTGGAGCCTGTTTCAGATTCTGTGTCTCCCTCTCTCTCTGACCCTCCCCCATTCATGCTCTGTCTCTCTCTGTCTCAAAAATAAATAAAAAACGTTAAAAAAAATAAAAAAAGAATCTGTTTAAAACGACAATGAGATACTACTTCATACCTATGAGGATGCCTGTAATTAAAAAAAAATTTTTTTTTAAGAAAACAAATGTTGGACAAGATGGAGAAATTTGTACATTCACTGTACACTATTGGTGGGAATATAAAATAATGCACTTTGAAAACAGTCTGACAGTTCTCAAATGCTGAAACATAGTTATCAAATGACCCAACAATTCCACGTCTAAGTATACACCAAGAGAAATGATAACCTACCTTCACACAAGAAGTTGTACATATCTCAGCATTACTCATAACCACGAAAAAGTGCAAAGAACAAAATAGCTGTCCATCATCGATGGATATAATGTGATCTATGCATGCAATGAAATACTACAACACAGCCATAAAACAAGAATGAAGTACTGATACATGCTACAAGGTGAATGCACCTTGAAAACATGATGCTAAATGAAAGAAGCCATATGCAAAAGGGCCACAAAAGGCAGAACTTTATTTACATGAAATGCCCAGAATAAGCCAATCTATAGAGACCCAAAGTAGATTAGCCGCTCATCTAATAGACCACTAATCAGATTAGGGGTTGAACTGACGGAGGGATTGTAGTTAAGGAGTGTGAACCTTCTTTTGGGGTAGTGAAAATGTTCTAAAATTGTGTTCATTTTAGAATCAACTCTGAATAGAACAAAAGTTATTAAATTTTACATTTGAATGATTGGATATATATCAATAAAATTTTTCAATAAAACAGTATATCAACAATGGGCTTGTTTCCTCCCAAGGAGGTCAAATGATAAGGGAATTAATCTGTTTCTCCCCCAAAGTCATAAGAAGAGTGCCTCATGAAGGGAATTCCAAAGGTGTGGGAGTATGGAACCTGAGCCTACATGAGTACCAACCAGGGTCCACAAAATGCAAATATGGTTCATACACAGAAATTATTTTTCAAACATAAATTGGTCATTAAAAAATTTAATATTCATTATGTTTAAAAACGTATCTACTTTAATGCAAAGCAGCACCGAAGAGAGCGAATAAACAGCATTTTTTAACAAAATCAGTTAAAAGACCTTTTTGTGTGGGTAATTCAAAACTATTGCTATGTTTACATGTAGAAACCCAGTATTACCATGCTACAAATCTACCCTTAGGTTTTTGGGTTTTTTTTAAGAATATGTCAACCTACACGCATAAAGGGGTTTACTGCATCATCCTTTTTAATAACCAAAAAGAGAAACAGCCTACAAGTCCATCAAAGAACAGCTATGCAAGTTATAATAGACCTGGAACACTACACAGTGACTAAAAAGAAAGTACATCTATGTGTGCACTTACAGAAAGATCTCTAAGACACATAAAAGAAAAAGCAATAGAAAATAAAGAATATATGCTCTTATTTGTGTAATTTTTTAAAAATATATATATGGGTGGCTCGGTTGGTTAAGCATCCGACTCTTGATTTCAGCTCAGGTCATGATCTTATGGTTCTTGAGATCGAGCCCCGTGTCCAGCTCCACACTGAGCATGGAGCCCACTCAGGATTCTCTCTCCCTCTCTGTGCTCCTCCCCCAGTTGCAGGTCCATTCTCTCAAAAGAAAAAAAAAAATTAAGTAAAACATACATATATACTAGCAATATAATAAACAGTTGTATTCAGCATATATTTGTGTATTAGATAAATACACAAAAAAATTTAATAGTTATCTTTGGGTAGAATGATTGAGGGAAAGAGACTTTTACACACAGTATATTTTCCTGATTTTTTTTAACCAAATTGTTGTTCTTTTTATAAATACATTATTAAACCATACTGCCCTTCTTTTGTGTAAAGTTTGGGGTGTGGCTCACAACACCAGCAATTTAGATCACTTGAACTAGGATGTTAGCATGGTCTAAAAAGAAATCATCATCGTTTACAAGCAACTTCAAGATCTATGCCTAAAACCAAATTCAAAAAGGTCATAAATGTATACTTAAAATAGGCCTGATTTTATTTATTTATATATATATATATACAAGAAAAAGCAATAGAAAATAAAGAATATATGCTCTTATTTGTGTATAGATATTTGTGTATATAGATAGATATTAGAATACATTATATATGTATGTATATATACCTTATATATCTATGTGTATTATATATATAATATATAGATATAGATTATACATAGATAGATCTATATCAGGATTTATTATTACACATTTCAAGTAATTCAATTCAATACTATAATAACACTAATCAGATTGGATGAAGTGAAAACATTTAAAAATATCAGTTGCTTCTAGAAGACATCTCTATTCAACAGTTATAATATTTCAACGATTTATTTCCACACTGTTCTTCCCTCTTTCAGAAGAATGTTAAACATGTATAGAATAATGCCATGCTAGCAACATGTTATTTTGGGGCAGTCCTAATTTGAATATGTTCTACATATTAACCTAATCTCACCGTTTCCAAAAGGACAAATAGGTGTAAACTATTATCCTCTTTTTACATATGCATAGTGATCAGGTATCCAAGTGCACAGTATATCATTCAACATTAAAAAAAAAAAAAAAAAACACAATCATAGGTACAAAAACCTTTGGGCTAGGAAAGTTTCAAAATTCAGACTTCTCTGGGTTTTCGAAGGGTAACAATACAACATTACGTAACATCCCGAGGAGTACCGGGAAGTACACTGTCATCAACCACATTACTATTTCTGCAAAGAATTGTATGAATATTCACACCAAGTGGAATAAATACAGACATCTGTTCAGGTCAAGTTTTGCCTCTGAATGAGTTATGATAAGTATTTCAGAATTTTTTTGTTTTGTTTTTGAAACTATGGATATATACAAGATTGTGAGTCTATACTGGGCAGCTTTCTCACTAAAAAAAAAAAAAAAAAAAAAACTTTTTTTTCTAATGAAGAGTATTTTCTTATACAGCAAAATCACTTTAAATATCAAAATTAAGTCTTAGTTTGGAGAAATGTATGTGCAGAGTAAAAACTAACAAAGATTATCTTAGGGTTTCCCAGAAACCCAGAAGCACCATTTGCACCACACAAAAAATCACTTGTTTTCATCAGCAAGTATAGAAACAACATCAGTAAAACTATGAGCCAGAGAAGCCAGAGCCAGACAAGAGATATAATTTATTGCTACTTAATTAGCAGCTTCTTCCTAATCCCTGAAGCCCTTCCACATGACACATCTTCAGATGGTTGTCACCCTTCACCACTTTCTTCCCTGTTTTGTTTTCTCCAAATTAGAAATCTCCACCCAGCTCCTTCAACCATTCCCTATATGACACTGTTCCCTAATTTCACCACACTGGTCACTCTCTTCTGGATATGCTCATTTGTCAATGTCCTCAAATGTCACAGCCAGAACCAAATACTGCAGATGTTATATGGCCAGCACAAAGTCTAGTTACTTTCCTGGAAGTGAATCTTATCTCGTATCTAACATCTTAAGATTACTAAACCTAAGTGCTACATCACACTAGTGTTACTGGTATAAAACCAGACGAAAAAAAAAAATCAACTAATCCACTATGAAATTAAAATATATAACCACTTCGTACCCAAAATGTGTATAAAAGGATACTCATTCTCAGTAATAAGTGAGGAGACATACATAAAAATGAGATACTAAAAATTTAATACAGGTTAAATGTGAGTATGTCTGCAATTTGCTTCACAATAAATGGGAGGAAGGTAAATGGGTATGATACAGATGAACACGACTAACCATGAGCAGAAATTACTGAAACGGGTACATATTCTACCACTGCATTTGTTTACATTTTTCATGGTAAGTTAAAACAATAAAAAATAAATGAAGGAAAGATAAAGTCCCGATATGCAATATATTTTTTAAAATGGCAAAGCAGTGCTGGCAAGAAGATGCAGAAATGATGACTTGGCAAAAGTGTAAAAGTAACAGACACTACCTTTCTGAACATCAGCCTGGTGATACAAGAAACAAAACAGAGGTACTCTATGACCCGGCTGAGGTGACAATCAGACAAGAAGGAAAACATGCATACCTATAACTGTATTCATCATTTCTAGATTTAAAATTAAGAACTAAAACAACTCCCACGTCGCTAACAGGTAAGAGTACAAGAGTATATGCATCCAGTGAAAATAATGTTACATGTCTATTTATAGATTTGAAAACTGATTGTTGAGTGAAAGATTACAAAACAGCATACAATTTGATTCTACTTAGTTGGGTATGTAATCCTTTTACATACATACATAGGCACAGAGATTTCTGGAAACTAGTTCACCAAGATGTTAACAATGGTTATCTGTAGAGAGAAAGATTTCTGTTGATTTGTACTTCCTTTATGCTGTTCTACACAAGTTTTAATGAAAAAGTAACATTTTTTTAAAACCAAATGCATTAAGATGAAAAAAAAAACAAAACTCCATCTTACTAAAGTTACATTAAGAGATATTATACACACACATGTGCACCCAACTTTAGTTCTGCCTTTCTCTCTGGTTGGCTCTTTCCCCCCATGAGAATGTCTATGGATGGGTACAGCCAGTGAGATGGTCTTTCCTAGGTCTCCCAAATGAAGGAGATTTGCTCCATCCACCTAGTCATGGTCTCTAAAAGCCTGTTGCTTTGATTGTAACAACCCGTAATATTTTCCTGTTCATGAAAAATTAGGTGACCAAAAGTTCAAAATAGAGAAATTAAAAAGGTCTGAGGATTTTAAGACATTATTCACCAATTGTTCTAGTATTCTTTTGCAGATATATACAACTCTATTATTTAGCAATGTTAATTTTACAAAAGCTGGTTTATTTTGTAGATATGCACTCTAATCCCCTAGGACAGTTCCTATGATGGAATTACTTTTACTTCTATCGTCTATAATTAAAATCACTTCGGTTCCTGGGAATCAAGATTACATTAAAAAAGCTTCTTCACACGCCTATTATAATAAAAAGTTTTTTATGTGCGATGCCTAAATTCTCACTAAAACAAAATTTTTTAGTATTTATTTTTGAGAAAGAGAGACAGAGTGCACACAGGGGAGGGGCAGAGAGAGGGAGACACAGAATCTGAAGCAGGCTCCGAGCTGTCAGCAGAGCCCAATGTAGGGCTCAAACTCACAAACCATGAGATCACAACCTGAGCCAAAGACAGATGCCTAACCGAATCAACTCAGGAGCCCCTAAATTCTCGTTTCAAAATGAATCCACATTTTTCTCTGTTTAAAGGTAGTGTTGTTCGAATATTAATAAAACCCCAAGTAAAATTATTTATGTATGAATATATGCAATTCTCCATGAGGTTAGAAATACAGAGCAATAATTGGTTAAGATGCTACATATAAAGAGGCGCCTGGGTGGCTCAGTCAGTTGAGCGTCTGACTTCGGCTCAGGTCATGATCTCACAGTTCATGAGTTCAAGCCCCACGTCGGGCTCTGTGCTGATAGCTCAGAGCCTGGAGCCTGCTTCAGGTTCTCTCTCTCTGTGCCCCTGCCCTGCTCACACTCTGTCTCTTTCTCAGAAATAAATACAATTAAAAAAAAAAAAAAAAAGATGCTACATATAAAGATTAGGATGTTATACAGAAAAGGTTGGAATCACTGTAATACATGTAATTAGAAAAAATAGGCTACTGATGCTCAGATCAGTGAAAGCTTGTGTACCAGTATTTGTGATATGGTCTACTGTTTGGAGACCTCACGTTTTTCCATTAGAGCACTCTGTCAGAATCTGTGTTTTCAGATGGGCCTGTGAAACTCAAGAGTCACCACAAAAGAAGAGAAATTTAAAAGCTTAAATTTAAAATTTTAAAGTAGAGAAATTTACAGCACCTGGCTAGCTCAGTTGGTAGAGCATGAGACTCTTAAAATAGAGAAATTTAAGAAGCTGTCCTTCTCAGTCTAGGGTTTTTTTCTTTTTTTGGTAACCATGATGATAAAACGCAATTCCAGAGACCCACAACTAACAGGTATTCCAGCATTATATGGGGCTGGAATAGTTTCCTAAAGCTTGTTCTCTGTTAAAGCAAAGTTTGACATGGAAATTTCGCCATCTGTTTACAATGGAAAAATAAGAAGGGAACAAGAACCTCCTTCCTAATGTTTGACCATAAGAACTTCCAAACATATCAACTGGGGCACAGGTTTAATGAAATCATACAACAGAAGGACTAGAAATTGTACTCTTAAAATATAAAAACCAACAACCATCTCAAATTGATCCCACTAAGATGACTTTCCTAAAGAACAGTTTTCTAGTTTCTGTTTCACAGCAAAAGAGGTTACTACTGCTTTGAGTGCAAAACCCATTTTTGTAACTAAAAGTTAGACAATTGGCAGTTTTTTTCCTGTTACTGAGAAGATAAGGAATCTAGCTCCACATCACCTGTGATTACTGTATCTCATCCTCTATAGCCAACAAACTCCAAGAGATACCTCCTAACTACTCTTATCACAGGCTCCAAAATATTAAGGATTACCCTTTTATACCTGTACCTTAAATTAAAAGAACAAAAGCAAACAGGCTAAAACTTTATCAAATCAATGGGCAAACAAAACTCTGCTTTCAAAGGGGTCACAGGATAGGTAGACTTCCGCGGTACTGGTAATCATTCTAATGGTTTTAGATACTAATTACACGCATTGTGTTCCACTTGTGAAAATTTACCAATATTTATGTACCTTTCTGCATGTCTCTTTCAATAAAAAGTTTTTTTAAAAAACTCTGCTTGTAACCAGAACAATCGGTGATTTCGAATGAATCCTGTTTCCCTAGAATGATACATACCAGATTTCATTATGAGGTCTAGCAGTCCATTTAAACTCATTTCTATCAAGCTTATTTCTACATTATGAGATACATAACATGGTTTAAATCTTTGTTACATATACAGGAATATGAGACCAAGAGACTTGAAACAGGTCATATAAACCCTGAAGTTAAAGGCAAGTCAAGACACAACTTACTGGCTAAAGCAGAACATTTACCCAACCCGTCTAAACATCACTTAACTATTAGCACACCACGAGGAAGAATTTCAAGGGTCCCACCTCTAACTCTAGAACCTGTGAATATGAGGCCATCACTCCTGTGATGATGTTACATCATACAGCATGTGACCTTCAGATAATGTTATTATCCTGATGGGCCTCATCTGGACAAATGAGCCCTTATAAGCACTGAGTTTCTCTGACTGAAGGCAGAAGTAGCCAGAGATTTCTCAAAGCGCGGGAAGAATCTGATGTGCTGTTGCTGGTTTGAAAATAGAGGGCTTACATGAGAAGGAAGGCAAGTGGCCTCTAGAAGCACAGAGTAGCCCCCCCCACTGAGGAAGGGACACAAGGAAATGGGACATCATTCCTACAACCACAAGAAAATGAACTTGACAGTCTGAATGAGCTTGGAAGTGGATTTTTCTCTAACGTCTCTGGATAGATTATGATCCACCCAAATGCTGGCCCACATTAACCATATATTTTCTTCCTATCTTTTACAGCAAGCTCTGGAAATTCAATAAACACAGGCATAAATGGTGATACACGAAAAACAATTATACAGTATATTCATTCATACAATGTATTCACTCATTCAACAAACATTTATTATGTTCCTATTGTATACTGGGCACGCACTGTGCCAGGTGCAAGGATTATATCAATGCATAAAATCATCTTTGAAATTACCAGGCTAGCTTGAGAGACTATCATAATAAACAATAATGAGGAAGGTACAAAGATAGGGAGATGCACAGGGCACTATGGGAACAGTGTGGAGGACAAAGGAATCAGAAAAAGCTGTAAGAAGGCAGTGACACCTGAGCATCCCTCAACAAATGACCTGAAGTTGGCCTGGCCAAAGGTGGGGTAGGAAAGAAGGCTAGGAGGCAGTATTTAGGGCTAAGGGAACCTGCAAAACAAAGGCAAGGAGACAAAAAACAATTTAGTGTGTGGGGGAAAAGGGAGCAATAAAGTTGAACTACCAGCAATTCAGTATTTCCAGAGTGCCAAGTGAAACCAGAGACCAGATTACACTGTGGAGGAAAACAAAGCTTAGATTATGAAGATCCCTGAAGGCTGCGGTTAAGAGCCACTATAAGCAGATTCACAGTGAGATTTGTTTGGAAGCTGTATGGGGGACAGTCTTGAGCAGAAACATAGGCAGGAAGTTCAGTCACAATGAGGGTGATTTGATAAGTATTTAAAGGAGGAAAATCCATAGGATTGCAAATCTAGTTGGATAGTGGCAGAGGGAGAGGGAAAGAGTCAAGGAAGGAAGGAAGAGGCAGATTCATGGGGAGTCTCAGGTTTCTAGCTCAGGTGACTCAACAGATGGTGGTGACACCAAGAGAGAAAACACTGGGTGAAACTAGACTAGGTTACAGAAGAATAGGAACCAGGCTAGACAGGTGTTTCAAGACGTCTAAAGCCTGGAGAGATTTTAATGCTAGGCTCAATTTGGTAAGCTCTGGAGAACCAAATAAGGTTTCTAAGACTAAAAAGGTAGACCTCAGGAATTCTTTGACAAAGCTGTTAGTCATTATAGTGGCCCACACAGTAGGTAGGGTCCATGTCAAGGCCGAGACAGTAGAAAAACGGGCAATATATGTGCAGTATTTCCATTGTTTACAACGCGGCCCAGCAAGTGATGAGGCAGGCACACAAAAGCAGGGTCTCAGTGACATTTCTTAGTGAAGAAAAGAAAAATGTTTTCATGGAAACATTAATTCCACGAATACAAATGCTCACCATAGGTCAGATACAACACTAGATGATGCAATGAAAATTGTGGCTTGTGGGGTATTGAGGTCCTGCTGGGATGAATCACACCCAAAGCTCAGACCAGGGGCGGGAGTCAGGAGATACGGATGAAGTCATCCATTTAGGAATGATAGCTGACAGAGAGTAGATGAAATTACAAGAAGAAAAGGTCAAAAATGAAACCCTAGGGAACATCTACACTTATGGGGTAACAAGGAAGAGGAAGAAACAGCATAAAACCTTACACATTAATTCACACAAGACACTCAGCTACAACTAATTGAGCATGAAAGAAGTTCAAGTCTGACAAAAAAAAAAAAACCTCCCTGGTTTCAAGGAGTGCTTACAATAGGAGAGCTAACATATACACAATGATAACACTAGATGACCCTTCTGAGCACCATAGCGAAGTTACCAAAAAAAAAAAGAAGGCTAGGGGAGATGGGGTTCTATTCTATATTCTACTTGGGGTGAATTAGGGAAGATTTCATCAAGGAAAATGTATCCAAGTTGATCCTACTGAGAGGGAAAGGAATATAAACACAGACAGCAAGGTAACAGAATAAAGGGAAATTATCACCAATAACAAAGGTGGAGTTTTACATGGATTTGAGTCAATCTTTGCAACTACTCTCATTTGTGAAAGAGAAGGATAATCAAAATGTTGAGCGCAGTTCAGACAGTGGTTTCTGGCAAGGAAGACGGACACTTTTCCTCAGCTTGGTGCAGGTGCTTCTCAATGTTTTCTACGATCAAGAATCAAAACCCAAAGTGGATATTCACTGCATGTTTAGATTTTCACTTGAAAATAATAGATCCATTTTTATCAAGTATAGCAATCACCTCCTGGAAAACACTCTTGAGTACCCATATCTGAGGCAGCCACTCTTCTTGGTGAATCATAACTCTGAAGCTATACAGCAGTCCTTACAGGAATGAAGAAATGTTAAAATGTTATGGGAACACAAAAGAAAACCTCCAGGTAAGAATAAGAGAGTTTCTGGTTTCAAAAAGATCGTATTTAAGATTACAGGCTTTTGCAAAAAAAATAAAATAAAAATAAAAAGATTATGGGCATTTGCTGCAGTAATTTCACTTCTAAAAATCTATCACTCACATAAGCCAGCACAAGTGTGAAAACACCCACATATAGGATTATTCAATATGGACTATGTGGAATAGTAAAAGACTAAAAATAACCCAAGTAAACTGGAGACTGGTGGCATAAACTTGGTATAGCCGTACAATGAGGTACTAACTATGCAAAAAGAGTACAGGGAGGTGTGGAGGGAGAGAATACAAGGAGACTTCCAGATTATATTAGGTTAAAAAAAATGCAAGTTACATAAATTACAGATATTATATGCATACACGTAATATGTGTTTTATATATGACTGGGAGGAAATGCAAACATGTTTATATTCACTTGTATTCACAAAAAGAATATTGGAAAAAAAAGAAAAAACTAATAACAGAATGGGAGAAAATATTCAAATCATGTATCTGAAAAGGGCTTAGTATCCAAAATAGATCTAGACTTCTTCTAAATCAAAGACAGTGCAGTTTAAAGATGAGCAAAGAACATGAAGAGACAGCTCTCCAGGGGCGCCTGGGTGGCTCAGTCGGTTAACCATCCAACTCTTGGTTTCAGCTCAGGTCATGATCCCACAGTTCCTGAGTTCAAGCCTTGCATTGGGCTCTGTGCTGACAGTATAAGCCTGCTTGGGATTCTCTCACACTTCCTCTCTCCCCATCCCTTCCCCTACCCCTTCTCATGCTCTCTCTCAAACTCAACTTTAAAAATAGACCCTTCTCCAAAAATATACAAATGCCCAATCATATGAAAAGATGTTCAACATCATTGCTCATTATGGAAATGCAAATCAAAACCACAATGAGATACTACTTCATATCTATTAATACGACTAAAATTAACTTTTAGAACAAGGAAAATAACAAGTCTTGACAAGGAAGTAAAAAGCAAATTCTCAGAAAAAAATTAAAATTTTCATACATTGCTGGTAGGAAAGTCAAATCGATCAGCCACCGTGGAACATATGCAATTACTTAAAAAGTTAAACAATGGGGCGCCTGGGTGGCGCAGTCGGTTAAGCGGCCGACTTCAGCCAGGTCACGATCTCGCGGTCCAGGAGTTCGAGCCCCGCGTCGGGCTCTGGGCTGATGGCTCAGAGCCTGGAGCCTGTTTCCGATTCTGTGTCTCCCTCTCTCTCTGCCCCTCCCCCGTTCATGCTCTGTCTCTCTCTGTCCCAAAAATAAATAAACGTTGGGAAAAAAAAAGTTAAAAAAAAAAAGTTAAACAATTACCATATCATCTAGTAATTCCAATCCTAGGCACATACTCTAAATAAGTACGCATACAAATATATACACACATTTTTGTAGCTGCATTATTTCCAACAGCCAAAAGGTAGAAACAATACAAAAATCCATCAATGGAAGAATGGATAAAAAAGAGTGTGGCATGTTCATACAATGCAATCATTAGCCATAAATAAATATACGATGTACTGATACATAGGACATCAATGAAGCTAGCAAACACTGTTAAGTGGAAGAAGCCAGACACACAAGGTCTCCTACTGTATGATTCCCCTTAAATGAAATATCCATAACAGGTAAATCCATACCAACAGAATGCATATTAGTGGTTGCCAGGGACTAGAACGGGGAGGGGAGAAGAGAGCCTGAGTACTTTATGGGTAAAGGGTTTCCTTTGGGGGATGACAAAAATGTTTTCGAACTGCATATAGGAGATGACTGCACAATACTGAAAATATGTACTACATGCTATTGAATTGTTCACTTTAAAATGGTTATTTTACGTTTATTTATTTTTGAGACAGAGCAAGTGGGAGAGAGGCAGAGAGAGCAAGACACACAGAATCCAAAGCAGGCTCCAAGCTCTGAGGAGTCAGTACAGAGCCCGACTTGGGGCTCAAACCCACAAACCACGAGATCATGACCTGAGCTGAAGTCTAACGCTTAACCGACAGCCACTCAGGTGCCCCAAATGGTTACTTTTACACTATGTAAAATTGGCCTCAAAAATTTTAAACAGAGTGCAGCTAATAAAAACGGCTACCTGTGACAAGGAGGAAGCAAACACACAGGAGGGAAAGGATATAAGCAAGACCTCTACACATTCCTATACAGCTTGACCTTTAAGTCCTATAAATATGTTCACAAAATAGTCAAACATAACTCCACATTCATTCTGTTAAATTTTAGCTTAAAAAATAACTTTTGTCACAACCTGACCACAAGAAAACAACAGTGTTTCTTTGGAAAGTAACTTCAAATACCCTAAGATCTTTACAATGTTTCTTAACTTCTAAGGCGGGAGGTGGGGGTGGGAAGAGTGATGTGACCAACACGACAACAAAAATTGTTCCTGAGATCACTCCCACTGACAACAAGAACTATCAACGACTCGAGTCACAGTCCTGCCCACTGTACACAGTGTCATCTCCTGGCCACATCTGACAAGAGAGGCTGGTGGGAACACCTAAAAGCCACGTAGACCACGGCACTCAAGCCACTGTGAAGGGCAGGCAGAGCCAATAGTTTGCAGAACAAAACCAGTGGACCTGTTCAGCCCGGGAACTCACGGTGTGGGTCAGCCTGAGTTAAGACCACCAAGAGCCGTACCAGCTTTAGAGCTGCATTTCCCACTGTGCCCAGCCAGGAAAACTAATTCATAGCCCCACTCATTACTGAATAGAGCCTCCAGCCCGCCCCATCAGAAAACCTAACCAGAGCACAGGGCAAACTGTAGAGCCATTCCAACAGCCCTGCTCATTTACAGTGGTACCTGAACACTGCCCGTGGCTCCCCCCATCATGGCCTCACGCGTCCAGGGAAATCAGTGCACATTCTCGTCCGATGTAGGCCCCAGACAACAAGCCATACAGGCCCTGGGTGTGTCCTCCTTCCCTGCCAGGGCAGGGAAGCAAGTTCATAGCCCCATCTGTGAGTGAATACAGACCCATCCCCCAACCTAGTAAGCCTAACCAGACAATCCAGGCAGCCACAGGGCCCATCCTAAAGCATCACTTTACTAGTGAACCAAGTGAGCAGTCCAATCTAACTGCTCTCGGCCAGTGGTACAGGCCCCCTCCCCAACCTCACAGCTCAAACAGTTGCCTCACCCAAAAACAGCCAACAGCAGACCCTACCTGCGGAAGGACATTACCAAGAGTTAGGCCCAGAAACCGGAGCTGAGCTGACTGGTCAACATCGAGTCTGTGTCTAAGCAAACATGTAAAGTCTGGCAGGGGTGACAGGTAGGACCTGATTACTCAAATGAGCAGATACCAACATAAGGATCATGAAGTACCAGGTAAATATGACACAACCAAAGGAAACTAATAAGCTCTAATAACATGTTTAAAAATGGACATCCATGAACTGTCAGTAAAAGAATTCAGAAAAATGCCCTTCACGAAGTTTAATGAGGGGAACCTGGGTGGCTCAGTCAGTTAACCCTCTGAACCTGGTGAGAGAAATAGATATCGAGATCCAGGGGACCCAAAGGACCCCAAATAGGTTGAACCCAAATAGGGCTACACTGGCACACATTGGAATTAAAACATCAAAACTCAAATTAAAAAAATTTTAAAATAGCATAAGAAAGGAGACAAGTTACATACCAAGGAACCCCCATAAAACTGCTGGCAGATTTCTCAATGGAAACATCCAGGCCAAGAGACAATGGGATGACATATGCAAAATATGAAAGAAACCAACAACCAACCAACATTATACCTGCCAAACCTGTCCTTCAGAGAAGGAAGGATGAAGACTTTCCCTGAACGAATAAAAACTAAGGGAGTTCATTACCACTAGACCTCCCTTACAAAAAATGCAAAAGGGAGTTCTTTCAGTGGAAGAAAAAGGACACTAATCAACACCATAAAAAAACAAAAAAAGTAGCATAAAACTCACTGGTAATGATAAACATATAGTCAAAGTTAGAATCTGTACTTTGGCAATGACGTGCATAACTCACAACTACTTTGAAAGTTAGAATGAATGTAATAAAAGTTACCATACTTACATCAATGTCTTAATAGTTATGCAGTATAAAAACATGTAAACTTTAACAGCAGTAACCTAAATTGTGAGAGAGAGAAGTGAAAGTATAGTTTTGGAATTCAACTGAAGTTATCAGCTTAAAATAAGGGGTTATAACTGTATTTTATGTAAGCCTAATGATAACCTCAAGAGAAAAATCTGTAACAATTATACATCAGAACATGATAAGCAAAAGCATACAAATACCAAGAGAAGTCAAAATACACAAAAAGAGAGGTTAAGAAACAGGGAAAAAAAATCAATCTACAGAACTACCACAAAACAAGAAAATGGCAATAGTAGTTCATTACGTATCAATTTTTTTCATTGTTTTATTTTTATATTTTATTAATATATTATCTAATTGTCTAACATACAGTGTATACAGTGTGTTCTTAGTTTTAGGGGTAGGTTCCCATGATTCATTACTTATGTACAACACCCAGTGCTCATCCCAACAAGTGTCCTCCTCAATGCCCATCACCCATTCTCCCCTCTCCCCCACCCCTCCCCCATCCATCCTCAGTTTGTTCTCTGTATTTAAGAGCCTGTTATGGTTTGCCTCCCGTGCTCTCTGTAACTATTTTACCCCCTTCCCTTCCTCCATGGTCTTCTGTTAAGTTTCTCAAGTTCCACATATGAGTGAAAACATATGATATCTGTCCTTCTCTGACTTACTTCACTTAGCCTAAAACCCTCCAGTTCCATCCACATTGCTGCCAATGGCAGGATTTCTTTCTTTCTCAATGCCAAGTAGCATTCCATATACACACACACACACCCCATCTTTTTTATCCATTCATCCGTCAATCGACATTTAGGCTCTTTCCATAATTTGGCTATTGTTGAAAGCACTGTTATAAACATTGGGGTACATGTGCCCCTATGAATCGGCACTCTTGCATCCTTTGAATAAATTCCTAGTAGTGCTATTGCTGGGTCATAAGGTAGTTCTATTTTTAATTTTTTGAGGAACCTCCACACTTTTCCAGAGCAGCTACACCAGTTTGCATTCCCACCCACAGTGCAAGAGCGTTCCCGTCACTCCACATCCTCACCAGCATCTGTTGTTTCCTGAATTGTTTATTTCCGCCACTCTGACCGGAGTGAGGTCCTATCTCAGTGTGGTTTTGATTTGTATTTCCCTGATGAGTGACGCTGAGCACGTTTCATGTGTCTGTTCCATCTGGATGTCTTCTTTGGAAAAGTGTCTATTCATGCCTTCTGCCCATTTCTTCACTGGATTATTTTTTGGTTGTGTAGTTTGGTGAGTTCTTCATAGAGTTTGGATACCAACCCTTTATCTGATATGTCACTTGCTAGTATCTTTTCCCATTCCATTGGTTACCTTTTAGTTTGGTTGATTGTTTCCTTTGCAGTGCAGAAGTTTTTTTATCTTTTTGATAGTTTCCTGCCTCACATTTAGGTCTTTCATCCATTTTGACTTTATATTTGTGTGTAGTGTAAGAAAGTGGTCTAGTTATTCTTCTGCATGGTGCTGTCCACCTCTCCCAGGACCATTTGCTAAAGAGACTTTTTTACATTGGATGCTCTTTTCTGCTTTGTCAAAGATTAGTTGGCCATATACTTGTGGGTACAATTCAGGGTTCTCTGTTCCATTCCATCGGTCTGTGTGTCTATTTTTGTGCCAATATCATACTGTCTTGATGATCAAAGGTTTGTAGTAGAGGCTAAAGTCCGGGATTGTGATGCCTCCACTTTGGTTTTCTTTTTCAATATTACTTTGGCTATTCAGGGTCTTTTGTGGTTCCATACAAATTTTAGGATTCTTTGTTCTAGCTTTGAGAAGAATACCTGTGCAATTTTGATTGGGATTGCATTGAATGTGTAGATTGCTTTGGGTAGTATTGACACTTTAACAATATTTATTCTTCCAATCCATGAGCATAGAATGGTTTTCCATTTCTTTGTGTCTTCAATTTCCTTTGTAAGTTTTCTATTGTTTTCAGCATATAGATCTTTTAGCTCTTTGGTTAAGTTTATTCCTAGATATCTTATGGTTCTTGGTGCAATTGTAAGTGGGATCAGTTCGTCTTTCTGTTGCTTCACTATTGGTGTATGAAAATGGAACTGATTTCTGTACATTTGATTTTGTATCCTGCAACTTTGCTGAATTCAGGTTATCAGTTCTAGCAGTTTTTTGGTGGAGTCTTTCTGGTTTTCCATGTAGAGCATTGTCATCTGCGAAAAGTTAGTTTGACTTCTTCTTTGCCAACTGTGATGTCTTTTATTTCATTTTGTTGTCTGATTGCTGATGCTAGGACTTCCAACACTATGTTAAAAAACAGTGGTGAGACTGGACATCCCTGTCGTGTTCCCGTTCTCAGAGGGAAAGCTCTGTTTTTTCCCATTGAGGATGCTGTTAGCTGTGGCCTTTTCATACATGGCTTTTATGATGTTTAGATATGTTACTTCTATCCCAACTTTCTTGAGGGTTTTTATTAACAAAGGAAGCTGTATGTCATCAAATGCTTTTCCTGCATCTATTGATAGGATATGGTTCTTAGCCTTTCTTTTATAAAAGTGATGTATCACATTGATTGATATGTGAATATTGAACCAGCCCTGCAGCCCAGGAATGAATCCCACTTGATCATGGTGAATAATTCTTTTTATATACTATTGAATTCGATTTGCTAGTATCTTGTTGAGAATTTCTGTCAATAATTACTTTAAATGTAAACACATTAAATTCTTCAAGCAAATGACAGAATGGCTGAATGAATTAGAAGACCCAATGATATGCTCAGTCATAAGGGAGTCACTTTAGCCTTAAAGACACACACACTGGAAGTGAAGGAATGGAAAAACTAATTTGAAACCAACGGTAACTCAATAAATGCACATACATTTACATCAGACAAAATACACTTTAAAACTGGTAAAAAGAAACAAAGAAGGTGAATACTTAATGATAAAGGGGTCAATAAAAATATAATAATTCCAATTATTTATGTGCCCAACATCAGAGCACCTGAATATATAAAGCAAAATCTAACAGAGCCAAAAGAACAAACCGTAACACAGTAATAGTTGAGACTTCAATACCCCACTCTCAACAATCATCTAGAGAATCATCTAGAGAATCTACATCATCTAGAGAATCAACACGGAAACAGATTTGAACAACGCTACAGACCAAATGTCCTGAAAGACGTATACAGAATATTCTACCTAACAGCAGCATAAAATACATTCTTCTCAAGCATACATGGAACATTTTCTAGGACAGACCATATGTCAGGCCACAATACAGTTCCCAGCAAATTGAAAACACTGAAATCACACAAAATATCTACTTTGACCACAATAGCGTAAAACTAAAAATCAGTAACGAGAAGCGAACTGGAAAATTTAAGAACACATGGAAATTAAAGAACACTCTCTAAACAACCAATGGATCAAAGAAGAAATTTAAAAAAAAAAAAGTTTCTTGAAACAAATCTTAAAGGAAATACAACTGTGATGAGAGTGTTTAGAGCTTTTCAGCAGCCGTGGCCCCAGTGACAGTGGCTGGAGACTGGGTGTGGGCTTTCCAGGGAGAAGGCGGCGGGGTGTGGGGGCTGGGGGTTCGGGGCTGGGCTGTCTAGGTGGCTGGGGAGGAGCAGGAGGTGGCCTGGGGCTGGGCGGCCAACGCCCCACAGCTGGAGGCGGAACCTGTAAAGCCCTTTGGTTGCTGAAGCGCTACGTTTGTGTGCGGAACTCGTCATCGTTTTCAGCGTTGAAGTTGGGAGCACTCGTTGATCCCAGAACTCCGGTTTGGGATCTGGTCTTGTGTGTGCAAACAAGTGACGACATCTGTCAGTCTAGAGAAAGCTATGTTGACAGTAATGACACAACCACTGCCTCTGTCCTAACAGCAACTGTTAGCTATGCGAGGCTGTGTGCCTGTGTCTGTTCTGAGAGCCCTTCGCGTACCCCGTGTGGAGGAAACCTTTGTAGGAACCCTGCGAGGCAGGTGTTGTAGCCTGTGATACAGCTGAGGAAACGGAGACGCAGCTAGCAAGGTGAACTGACTTTGTCACAGTTACCGCCCTCCGGCAAGTCTAAAGAAAGTCTAATTCCAGAGCGCATACTCTTAGCTGCTAAGCTAAACCCTTGCCATTTTGGTAACTGTGCGGCTGGAAGTTTCCAGGGAAAAGGCGGGGAGGTATCTATCTATATAGGTGTACACGTATATGTAAATGTGTACATTTATATTTTTAAGAAATATGAAAAGAGAGTCTTTAAGTGATACTGAATTCTACTCCTGAAACCAATATTGTACGGTATGTTAACTAAAATTTAAATTTAATAAAAACCATTTTAAAAAAGAAACGAAATACAACACACCAAAGCTTAAAGGATGTAGCAAAAGAGTTCTAAGAAGGACGTTTACAGCAATAAATGCCTACATTAGAAAGGTACTGAATAAACAACCTAACTCAAATCAAGCCCAAAGTTGGCAAAAAGGAAAGATTACAGCAGAAAGAGAGAAAAAAAATTAACCTGAGTACTGGTTCCTTGAAAAAGGTAACAAAATTTACAAACCCTTAGCTAGACTAACCAAGGAAAGAGAGAACCCAAATTAACAAAATTATAAAGGAGATATGACAACTGATACCACAGAAATAAATCCTAAGAGGCCCCCATGAACAACTGCACACCAAACTGGATAGCCTAAAAGAAATGAGAAAATCTAAAAGAAATGAGAACATCAATTATAAAGACTGGATCAGGACAAAATAGTAAATCTGAAAAGACCATAACCAAAACTTTCCCAACAAGGAAAAGACCAGCACCAGATAGCTTCACTGGTGAATGCACCCAACACTTAAAAGATAATTACCAATCCTCTCAAACTCTTCCAAAAAATTAAAAAAAGAGGAAACACTCCCAAACTCATTTTATGAGGCCAGCACTATTCTGATACCAAAACCAGGAAAGAATACTAGGAAACACAAAAACTACAAGCCAATATTCTTGATGAATACAGATTCAGAAATTCTCAGTAAAATACTAGCAACTGAATTTAGCAGTGCATTAAAAGGATCATCATTCATCAAGATCAAGTGGGATTTATCCCTGGATGCAAAGATGGTTTAACATATGCAAAGTCAATGTTACGCATCACATTAACAGAATGAAAGAATCATAGATCATCTTCATAAAGAAAAAGCGCTTGACAAATCTATTCATGAGAAAAACTCTTAGAAATTAAGCACAGAAGGTACGTATCTCAATACAATAAAGGCCATATGCGACAAGCCTATAGCTAACATCACACTCAATGGTGAAACGTTAAAAGCTTTTTCCTTTACGATTAGGAAAAAGACAAAAATGCCCACTCTTACCACCCCTAGTCACGTGGTACTAGAATTACCAGCTACAGCAATCAGGCAAGAAAAAGAAAAGGGATCAAATTTGGAAAGGAAGAAGTAATGTCTCAATTTGCAGAGGACATGATTTTATATACAGAAAACTCTAAAAAACAAAACTGTTCGATTAATTTAGTAAAGTTTCAAACTTAACATACAAAAAATCAGTAGTGTTTCTGTACACTAACAGTAAGTTTTCTGAAAAAAACAAATCAATCCCATTTACAATAGCATCAAAACTAAAATACTTAGGAATAAATTTAACCAAAAAGGTGAAAAATTTCTCCTCTGAAAATTACAAGACACTGATTAAAGAAATCAAAGACACAAATAAATGAAAAGATATCCCATATTTATGGATTAGAAAAAGTTAAAATGTAAATGCTACCAAAAGCCACATATAGACTGAATACAATCCATATCAAGATTCCAAGCATTTTCTACAGAACCCCCCCCATAAAATGTATACAAACCCACAAAAGACCTCAAGTAGACAAATGCTAAGAAGAACAAAGCCAGAGTCATCACACTTTCTGATTTCAAACCATCCTATAAAGCTATAGTAATTAAAACTGGCATAAAAACAGCCCAATGAAAAGAATAGAGCCCAGAAATAAATCCAAGCATACACGGTTGACTAATACTTGACAAGGGAGAATACTCAAAGGAGATAAAGAGCCTTAATAAATGGTGCTGACTTAATTGGATATTCACATGTAAAAGAATAAACTAAATGTCTATCTTGCAACATTCACAAAAATTAACTCAAAATGGATCAAAGACTTGAATGGAAAAGGTGAAACCCTGAAACTCACAGTAGAAAAGCGAGTCATAAAGATCCTTGCCATGAGCCTTAGAAAGGAGTTTTAGGGTATGACACCTAAAGCAACAAAATCAAAAACAAACAAGTAGGACTTACAAACTAAAAAGCTTCTGCATAGGTAAAGAAACCATCAACAAAGGTAAAAGAAAACCTACAGAAAGGGGGCACCTGGGTGGCTCAGTCTGTTAAGCATCTGATGTAGGCTCAGGTCATGATCTCCAAGTTTGTGAATTCGAGCCCCGAGCCCCACATCAGGCTCTCTGCTGACAGCTTAGAGCCTGGATCCTGCTTCTGATTCTCTCTCTCCCTCTCTCCCCCCTTCCCTCCCTCTCTCTCTCAAAAATAAACTTAAAACATATTTTTAAAAAGCAAATATTTAACAAAACAAAAAACCTACAAAATGGGGGAAAAAATTGCAAATATATATACCTAATAAGGCAGTGATATTGGGGGAATGTGGGAGATGAACGACAATAGCAAAAATAAATAAATAACCCAATTACAAAACATCCACAAGACTAAAACTGACATTTTTCCAAAGGTACACAAAAGGCCAAAAGGTACATGAAAAGATGCTCTACATCACTAGTCATCAGAGAAAGGCAAATTAATGAGATACTCATTCATACCTGTTAGAACAGCATTATCACAAAAATGAGATAAATGCTGTCATGGATATGGAGAAAAGGAAATCCATGCACACTGTTGGTGGGATTGTAAATTACTATAGCCACTATGGAAAGCAGTATGAAGTATCCTCAAAAAATTAAAAACAGAACTACCATATGATCCAGCAATTCCACTTATGGCAATATATCCAAAAGAAATAAAAACACTAAGTCAAAAAGATATCTGACTCCCATCTCCATAGCAGCATTATTTACAATAGTCAAGACATGGTAACAACCTAAGTATCCATCGATGGATAAATAGATAAATAAGTTGAGGTATAAACCAGGATTTCCTCATTTTTTTTTTATGGCTGAGTAATATTCCCTATCTGTGACGAAAAGGATGGAACTTAAAAGCATTAGGCTAAGTGAAATAAGGCAGAGAAATACTGTAGGATTTCACTTACATGTAGCATCAAAAAAAGAGAAAACTCCTAGAAAAAGAGATTACATGTGGTTACTAAAGACAGAGGGAAAGAAGTGGTAGAATTGAAGGAAGATTGTCTAAAGAGATGAATTTTCAATTATAAGGTAAGTATTGACCCTCAGGGGAACTGGGTTCAAGGCAGCAGCACAGCAAGACTCTAAACTCATCTCCCTCCCCCAACAGATACAACAAATCTACAACTATACATAGGGTAATTCCCTCTAAAGGGGAACCTGAAATTTAAAAGTGAACCTCCAAAACAAAGGAAAGAAAAAACAGCATCAAGATAGGAAAGAGGCAGAGACACAAACTCACCAAAGCATACACCATAGCCCAGTCAGGCAGGTCACAATTGGGAAGAATATCTAACGTGAACTTTTCCCTGAGGAACAAGGGACTCAAGCTCCACGTGGTACCCCATTCCTTAGATCCTGCACAGACCCCAAAAACACTGGGCTTTGCAAGTCAACAGGCATTTTCAAGAAAACTATAGAACTGTAGGAAATAGAAAGTCTGGTCTTAAAGGGCTCATGCACAGACCCACACAACCCAGAAACCAGCATAAAAATGCCAATATGAAAAGTACATGGACCATAGGTAAAGGAGAACCATTTAGAAACTTTCAATTATCCACCAGAAAAGCAGGAAACAACCAGGGACTCTCTCCATGGACTGAGACACTATCAAGAGCCATTTTTGTGATCTCAGTCTACCTTCCTAATACCTTCAAGGCTGGTGGGTACCATTTGACATTCTCCCTCTAATCCACTAATGCCACTGGGAGTGTCCTGCTGAGAGCCCACACACCAATGTGCCACAGCAGTCAAGGGCACACCTCCAGTTGAGTCAAGGTCCATTCCTGCCCACCAAGGCATCACAGCAGTCATAGCTGTGTCTGTCAACCCAGGCACCAGCCACAGCACTGCCAAAAGAGAAAGGTAGTCGCAACCCACTTGAGACATCTCTTGAGTACCCGTCTCAGGTAACCAGGGGCAAGACTGCATTTCTGGATCTCAAAGAACATCTGCTACATAAACCCACCCCACCTTCAAGATTCAGAGAGGTAGCTGACTTAACAAATACACAGAAACCAATAGAGAATTAGACAAAATGAGGAGATAAAGGGTAAGTTCCAAATGTTAGAATAAAACCAAAGCTGGAGAAAAAGAAAAAAAAAAAAAAAAACCTCAACAGAGATAAGCAATCTGCCTGATAAAGACTTCAAAATAATGGTTAAAAGGTGCTCACAGAACTCAGGAGAAGAATAAACACAGTGAAAACCTCAACAAAGAGAAAATATAAATAACCAAAGAGACATTATAAAGGAACAGAGAAGTACTAGACTCAACAGACTGTATGAATTTGAATAATGAATTAGTGAAGTGGAAGACAAAGCAATGGAACTCATCCAGACAGAGCAGCAAAATAAAAATAGAATTGAGAGGTGCCTGGGTGGTTCAGTTGGTTGAGCATCCGACTTTGGCTCAAGTTATGGTCTCATGGTTGATGGGCTCAAGCCCCTCATGGGGCTCTCTGCTGTCAGTGTAGAGCCCTCTTCGGATCCTCTGTTCCCCTCTCTCTGCACCTCCCCCACTCACACTCTCTCTCTCAAAAATAAACATTAAAAAAATAGAATTAAGAAAAATGAGGATACCTCAAGGGACTTTTGGGACAACATCAAGCAGAATAACACTTGCATTGTAGGAACCCCAGAAGGAGAGGAGAGAAAGGGCCATAAAAATTTTTTGAAGAAATAATAGCTCAAAACTGAAAGGAATCAGACATGCAAGTCCAGGAAGCCCAGAGAGTTCCAAATAAGACGAAGCCAGAGATCCACACCAAGACACACTATAATTTAAATGGTGGCATAAACAATCCTAAAAGCAGCAAGAGAAAACCAACTTTTCAAGTACCAGGGAAACCTCCTAAGACCATTAGATTTTTTCAGCACAAACTTTAGTGTCCAGAGGAGAGTGGCATGACATCCTCAAAGTGCTAAAAAGAATAAAACATCCAAAAATTCTCTACCCAGCAAGATTATCATTCAGTATTCAAAGTCCGATTAAGAGCTTTCCAGATATGCAAAAGTTAAAGGAGTTCCTCATCACTAAACCAGCCATACAAGAAATGTTACAGCAATTTCTCTATGCCAAAATTAAGCAACCCTCATTAACAACATGGGAAAGTAAAAGTCTCAATGGAGAAGTCAAGTAACAAAGATAGTGGGTCACTTATAAAGCAAGCATGAAGATGAAAAGATAAAAGGGAAGCATTTTTTTTAGAAGATGTAAAAAGCGTCAAAAAAATGCAAACTGTGGGAGGGACAATGCTTTGGAATGTGTTTAAAATTAAGTTCCTATCAACTTAAAACGTACTGCTATTCACATAGGGTATTTTATATGAACCTCACAGTGACAAGGAAAAATCTTACAGTAAATACACAAAAGAAAATCAGAGGAATCTAAACATTAAAGAAAGGCATCAAGCCACAAGGAAGGAGGAAAAGGAAGAAAGAGGAGGTACGAAAACAATTAACAAAATGAAAGTACATACTTATCAATGATTACTTTAAATGTAAATGGATTAAATTCACCAATCCAAAGACAGTGGCTGAGTAGGGAAAAAGAAAACCAAGACCATCTATATGCTGCCAACAAAAGACTAACTTCAGAAGTGAGGACATGCACAGTCTAGAAGTGAAGGGATGGAAAAAGATATTTACATGTAAATGGAAATGAAAAGAAAGCTGAGTAGCTATCCCAATGTCAGAAAAAAAGAACTTTAAAAAAACTGTAATAAAAGACAAAGGGTATTACATAATGATAAAACGGTCAATCCAGCAAGTAAATATAACATTTAAAAATACATATACACCCAACACTAGAGCATCAAAATATATAAAGCAAATATATTTTAATATATGTTAATATATAATACATAACAACAGACCTAAAAAGCAAAATTGAAAGCAACACAATGATACTAAAACCTCACTTTTACTGGTGGATATTCCAGACAAAAAGTAACTTTGGCCTTAAAAAACACATTAAACCAAATGGACTTTATACAGAACATTGCACCCAAAAGAAGAATACATACTATTCTCAGACGCACATGGATCTATTCTCCATGTTGGGCCACAAACTGTCAATAAATTCAGGGAAACTGAAATCATATCTAGCATCCTTTCCAATTATAATGGTATAAAAACTAGAAATTAATAAGAAAATGGAGAAAACCACAAAAACGAGATTAAACAGGCTACTGAACCACTAATAAGTCATCAACAAAATCAAAGGAGAAAAAAATACCTAGAGACAAATGAAAACAGAAATACAGCATACCAAAATAAATGGGATGCAGCAAAAGTGGTACCAAGAGGGAAACTCACAGCAATACAGGCCCAATCTCAAGAAACCAAAAAAATCTCCAACAATCTAGCTTTCCACCTAAAGGAACTAGAAAGAGGACAATGAAGTCCAAAGTTAGAAAGAAATAAAAATCAGAACAGAAATAAATGAAATGGAGACTAAACAGACAATAGTTAACATCAATGAAACAAAGACCTGATTCTTGGAAAAAATAAACTTTTAGCTAGACTCACTAATAAAGAGGGCTGAAAATAAAAAATATAAGAAATTACAGTAGTGCCTGAGTGGCTCAGTCAGTTAAGTGGCCGACTCTTGATTTCAGTTCACGTCATGTTATCAACAATCATGATATGGAGCCCCATGTAGGGTTCTGCCCTGGGAGTGAAGTCTGCTTGAGATTTTCTCTCTCCTTCCTCTTCCCCTTCCGGACTTGTGCTCATTCACACACATATGCATGCTCTATTAAAAAAAAAAAAAAAAAAAAGGAAAAACTACAACTGATGCCACAGAAATACAAAGGATCCTAAGAGACTACCACAATTATACACTAAC
Source organism: Herpailurus yagouaroundi (assembly GCF_014898765.1). NCBI lineage: Eukaryota > Metazoa > Chordata > Mammalia > Carnivora > Felidae > Herpailurus > Herpailurus yagouaroundi. Next base: position 2,512,982 of record NW_024412447.1, on the reverse strand, counting down.
AAACTGGACAACCTAAAGGAATGAATTCCTAGAAACACTCTTCCAAGGCTGAATCATAAAGAAAGAAAATTTTAGTAGACTTATTACTGGTGAGAAGATTGAAACAGTAATCAAAAACCTCCTAACAAACAAGAGTTCAGGACCAGACAGCATCACTGATGAATTGTTCCAAATATTCAATTAAGATTTAGTACCTATTTTTCTCAAAATTTTCCAAAATACTGAAGAGGAAGGAAAGCTTTCAAATACACTTTACAAAGCCAACATTACCCTTATACCAAAACCAGACAAGGACACCACAATAAAAGAAAATTACAGGCCAACATCCCTGATGAAGACCGGGATGCAAAAATCCTCAACAAAGTATCAGCAAACCAAACCAAATAATGCATTAACAGCATCATACACCACAATCAAATGAGCTTTATTTAAGGGATGCAAAGATAGTTCAACATCCCCCAAGTCAACATGATACATCCATTAACAAAACTGAAGCTAAAAATCACACATGATCATCTCAATAGATGCAGAAAAAGCATTTCACAAAATGCAACATCCATTTAAGACAAAAACTCTCAACAAAGTGGGTAGAGCGAATATACCTCGACATAATAAAGGCCGTATATAACAATCCTACAGGTCACGTTATAGTCAACAATGAAAAGCTGAAAGCTTTTCCTGTAAGAACAGAAACAGGACAAGGATGTCCACTCTTACCAATTTTATTCAAGACAGTAGTGGAAGGCCTAGCCACAACAATGAGGCTAGAAAAAGAAATAAGAGACATCCAAACTGGAAAGGGAGAAGTAAAACTGTTACTATTTGCAGAGGACATAATACTACATATAGAAAACCCTCAAGAATACACACACAGAACAAATGAATTGAGAAAACTTGCATGATACAAAACTAATACACAGAAATCTGCAGTGTTCTTTTTTTTTTAATTTTTTTTAATGTGTATTTATTTTTGAGAGAGACAGAGACAGAATGAGAGTGGGTTAGGGGCAGAGAGAGAGGGAGACACAGAATCCAAAGCAGGCTCCAGGCTCGGAGCTGTCACCACAGAGCCCAACACGGGGCTCGAACTCGCAGACTGTGAGATCATGACCTGAGCCGAAGTCGGACGCTCCACCGACTGAGCCACCCAGGTGTCCCAGTGTTTCTTTTTCTTTACTGTTTATTTTGAGACAGAAAGGAGGAGAACATGCATGCAAGCACAAGTGGAGAAGGAGAGAAGGAGAGAGAGAATCCCAAGTAGGCTCTGTGCTGTCAGTGCAGAGCATGACGCAGGGATGGATCTCACAAACCAGGAGATCATGGCCTGAGCCCAAATCAGGAGTCAGACACTTAACTGACTGAGCCACCCAAGCACCCCAGAAATCTGCAGTGTTTCTATGTAGCAATAACAAAGCCTCAGAAAGAGAAATTAAGACAACAATCCAATTTACAATTGCACCAAAAAGAATAAGACAACTGGGAACAAATTTAACCAAGAAGGTGCAAGACCGGTGCACACTGAACACAATGACAGAAATTCAACAAGACATAAATAAATGGGAAGATATTCCATGCTCATGGATTAGAAGAATACTGTTAAAATGTCCACACTACCAAAGCAATCTACAGATTCAATACAATCCCTATCAAAATTCCAATGCCACACTTCCTAGAACTAGGACAATTCTAAGATTTGTATAAAACCACAAAATATCCTGAACAGCCAAAGCAATCTTGAGAAAGCAAAACAAAGCTGAGGTATGTATAGCACTCCCAGATTTCTTTTTTTTAATATATGAAATTTATTGTCAAATTGGTTTCCATACAACACCCAGCGCTCATCTCAACAGGTGCCCTCCTCAATGCCCATCACCCACTTTACCCTCCCTCCCACCCCCCATCAACCCTCAGTTTATTCTCAGTTTTTAAGAGTCTCTTATGGTTTGGCTACCTCCCTAGCTTTTTTTTTTTCTCCCCCTCCCTCCCCCATTGGTCTTCTGTTGCTAAGTGAAGAAAGTCATACAGAGAAAGACAGATACCTTATGTTTTCACTCTTGTGTGCACTCCCAGATTTCAAAGCATACCACAAAGCTACAGTAATTTAAAAAGTATGGTATTGATAAATAAATACACACACACACTCAATATAATAGATTTAAGAGACCAGAAATAAACACACACAAGTATGAACAATAAATCTACCTACCGAAAAGGGCCAACCACACACAGGAGAGAAACGACAGCCTCCTTCAAGAAATGGTGCTGGGAAAATTGGACAGCAACATGCAAAATGTGAAACTAGACCACTATCTTACATCATATACATATTAACTCATAATGGATTAAATACTTGAATGTAAGATCCAAAACTCCCAGAAGAAAACATAGGCAGTAAGCTCTCTGACATCAGTCTTGGTGACATCTTTGTGGATCTGACTCTAAAGGGAAACAAATGCAAAAATAAACAAACAGGACTATGTCAACCTAAAAAAAGCTTCTGTGCAGCAAAGGAAAACTCATCAAAACAAAACAGCAACCTACTTAATGAGAGAAGATACTTGCAAACCAGGTAACTGATAAGGGGGTAATGCCCCAAAAATATAAAGAACTTATACAATTCAACAACATTTTCCAAAGAAGACATAAAAATGGTCAACAGGTATATGAAAAGACACTCAACATCACTAATTACTGGGGAAATGCAAATTAAAACCACAATGACATACCAACTTACACCTATTAGAACTGCTATTATCAAAAACACAAGAAATGACAAGTGTTGGAGAGGACATGGAGAAAAGGAAGCCTTCACACACTGTTGATGGGATTGTGAATTGGTGCAGCCACTATGGAAAATATCAGAGAATCCTCAAGAACAGAACTACCATATGACTCAGCTATTCCAATTTTGGGTATTTAGTCAAAGAATACAAAACACCACTTCAAAAACATACATGGATGCCTACGTTAATTACAGCATTATTTACAACAGCCAAGATATGGAAAGAACCTAAGTGTCCATGGATAGATGAAGAAGATAGATGTATGCAGGAGACTGCTACTCAGCCATAAACAATGAAACACTGCCATCTGCAACAACACAGATGGACCTTGAAGGGATGATGCACTAAGTCAGAGAAAGATAAATACCGTATGATTTCAGTCCTATGTGGAATCCAAAAAAAATCCAAAACAAATGAACAAAATACACTCAGATACAAAGAACACACTGATGGTTACTAAAGGGGAAGGGGCTGGGGCAAAATGGGTGAAGGAAGTCAAGTGAACAGTGATAAATGGAAACACTTCCGGTGATGATTTTTCTGTAGTGTGTATTTTCTAATGATAAAGCTATAAGCCTGAAACGCATGTAATAAAAGGAAATACTAGACATGTAATGTACGACATGACGACTACGGTTAACACCGCTCTATGATAAACAGGAAAACTGTCAAGAGAGCAAATCCTAAGAGTTCTCATCACAAGGAGCAAATTTTCCTCGTTTCTTCTTTATCTATATGAGACAGATGGATGTTAGGCTGAACCTATAGCAATAGTCATTTCACATATATGTAAATCAAACCATCATGCTGTATATCCTAAATTTACACATGAAATGAATGTCCATTATTTCTCAAAACTGGAAGAAAAAAAAACACAGCTTGCTGTTCATGTAAAATGATCATTATACTGATTCAGCATCAATCAAGGAAATGCCTGGAGTTCTTGCAGGTTCTGCCAGATGCATCTGAATCACTGTCTGGGGCTGAACCCCTGGAGCCAGGGGACACCAAAAGGGGCCACAGCTCACTGCCCACAGGCTGATGACCCAGGATTCCCTCATCTATACTGCAGTCCCAGAAACCTCATGTGCTCTGAAATAAACTCAAATTAAGTGAGCCCAGAAATTAAAGAGGACTCTAACTCATTTTTACTTTGATTTGGAGGCTTCTGAGAAAACTGTCAAAAAATTCCATGGTATCAGCATCCTTCTCGATTTTTTAAGATTGAGTTTCAAAAGTTTTCTTTTCACAATACAAATTTACTTACTTTTCATTTCAAGAGACTTCAGTTGATATGCCTTGAAATACCTTAAAATTTTAAAATGGCAATGTATCACTAAATCCTGTGTTATATTAGGAAAAGTTAAATTTCAGAGGAAAAATACAGAAATTTCAAGAATTTCATGATCCTCTGTCAGTCTACAGGCTACAATTTTGGTCAAGCACAGGGTTGAAGCCAGAGGGCTTCGCCTTAGCAGTCACATTTTAAGTCACTTTCCCTAACAGTGCCCACATACTGATTTCTCTAATTCCGGAGATCTACCAAAACCATTTTCAACACTTTTTGTCTAGTTCCACATTATATGAAAAGTTTTGTCTTGTTCTAGAAGCAGCAAAAAATACACGAAAGATCTTATTTCTTTTCTTAACACAGATCAGTAACTGAACAAACTACCTACCTCAAGGAGCACTTATTTTGAGATGGTTGTAACAACTACTATTTAAACTGAGCATCTGCTTAAGATATCTAAGATACTTGACTACAAAGACCATGAACTGGCACCAGATCTGATTTCTGGTGACTTATTTGTTAAGAACAAAAACTAGTCCATGTCCCCTCTATCTTTAGGGTTTTCATATACCAACCATAAGAAAAATCAACCAATATTAAACAAGACTCCTTTTTCCAAGGAAGAACTCTAACACTGACAGAGACAGTTCTGAATGCTAGGCAGCAACTTGAGAGCTTATTCTGTATAATATAAAAACATTTTTTAGTTTACATGTAGCTTTCTCCATAGACTTCAAGGTTTTATGTGTAAAATAATAAATTATAGAGGAAGAAAAAAAAAAAAACAGAAGAAAGCTCTAATTGCAAAGGACGGCAAAAATGTCTGGAAATTAGGATCAGATGTCTAGAAGGTCTAACTCTTTCCGTGTGTCTATGCACGTAAGGGAGCTGGGGAGCAAGAGTGGGGAATTTGCGTGTGAGGCAGAAATACCTGGAGTGTCTTAATCCCGCATGCCAGAAAAGAACAGGAGAAGGGGCAATCAATGTGGAAGAACTGTTTCAAAAGGGCAGAAGAATCGTGATTCTACCACACCATAATCCTCCCACCACTTCTGGGCTATTCTATTAAGCAAAGAGAAACTCATTTTCTCTCTCCCTCAGAAAGCCCTGGTACATAGTCAAGCCATCACCTCTTTAAATGTTCAAATTTTCAGAAAAGTAAATGGGGAATAAAGGATTATTAAGACTAGGTTAGACTTAGGCAAATGGAAAAGGAAATCGGACTTTTAATACCTAGAAACAGCACAAACAAAAGTGAAGTTCTTGAACAGAACATTTCAAAGGTGTTTTAAGTGCCGTATTTCTATGTATTTCCTTGCATGATTATAATTCCACAGCCGACAGGTGATTTGAGTTGGCAATAAGCAGACCAGCAACATGCAGGCCATTACTAAGTACCTTGGGAGTAGATAACCGATCCTTGCTCTCCACTGCAGCATACAAGGGTAAACAAAGGGACAAAAACATTAAGAATAAATATCCAACAGTATATATCCATCATCCAAGTAGTGAAAACCTATCAGCACCAAGAAGCCAAAAAAACACAGAACAAACTGCCAAAATGTAAGCTGGCTTGCTTAGATCACACCAGCTGGTGTGTACAGATGGAAATCACACGGATATGAATTAGTACCTTAAACTCACCAGGTCTAAGCCCCCAGATGCTCTTACAGGCACTCAACTCCCTCCAAGCATCCTGACTCCTCCAAGCATGACTGCTTGACAGACCCCTGTTAAGTGAGAACCACGCATCCCCTGTGAAAAGGGTGGGGGATTCCCAGTTAGACTTCTTGTACCCTGAAGCAGAACATCAAAATAGCTTAGTAAGGCAGCTCACCTAGTCTAGAGACATCATGTTTTTCTATTTTGTACACACCACACCCTGCATACCCCATGTGGCCCCAATTCCTTGGACTTACCATTATCCTGAGAGCTTTTAGGGAACCATGGGGCTGTATCCCCATCTTCCCCATACTCTCCCCAGTCACGACTGGCCCTATGGACTGGCCTCCTAGGACCGGCCCCAGATAGGCCCACACTGTTGAAGTGCTTCTGTGGAGTATCAGCCCCACATTTATTACTCTCTACCAGTTGCCATCTGTATCCAAATCTCAGTTCTATCCCAGCTGAAGTCCCAGACACAAAAAGAATCATTCTGCCTAGTGACTTGAAAAATTTCAAATGCTGACATTAAATTCACTCTGAAGTATCAACAGAAATATTCCTTCTCCATGAGGTTTTACAATAAACTACAACTGATAGTACCTAATGCAATGACAGAGAGGATATAATAGGTCAGTAAAGTCATCAACAAACCACGAAATCTGAAAAAGTATAAGAAATACCTAACGTTGTTTGTTGGGCAAAGGATGGGGAGGGAAGAGGGAAAGAATACAAATAATGGAGGGGCGCCTGGGTGGCGCAGTCGGTTAAGCGTCCGACTTCAGCCAGGTCACGATCTCGCGATCTCGCGGGATCTCGTGATCTCGCGGTCCGTGAGTTCGAGCCCCGCGTCGGGCTCTGGGCTGATGGCTCAGAGCCTGGAGCCTGTTTCCGATTCTGTGTCTTCCTCTCTCTCTGCCCCTCCCCCGTTCATGCTCTGTCTCTCTCTGTCCCAAAAATAAATAAACGTTGAAAAAAAAATTTAAAAAAAAAAAAAAAGAATACAAATAATGGATTAGAAGAAGGGACAATCAAGGTTAAGTTAAAAGGTCAAGAAATATGTAATGCCTTCTGTGTATATTATTTTAGTGGAGGAAGGAGAAACACATTAGGCGTTCATTTGATCTATTAATGAGCACAATAATAGCTATGATTTATTAAGCAAGACACTGTGCTAAAGGCTTTACATACGCTATTTCTTCTAATGCTTACAAAACCCTCCTGAAGAGATACTAACTTCTCATTTTATAAAGGAGCAACTGAAACACAGGTTATGTAACTTGCCCGAGGTCACAAAGCTCATCAAGGGCCAAGCCAGGATTTTAACCCACCTCTAAAACTCACGACACTATCATGTTATAATGCCACTACACTGTTGGCAAAGGCTTAAAAGCACATTTTCCATGCATTTAAAAATGAGATAGATACATACACGTGCTACTATGAAATGATCTTGAAGTCACAGTGTTAAGTGAAAAGGGACAAGTATGCTGAGGCCAGTCTCCAAAGTAACAGTACGCTACCTTTTGCATAAAGTCAAAGGGCTGGAAGAAAAAATATCTATTGTTGCATACGCAAAAAAAATATCAATGAAAGAATATTCAAACCTGGAACAGTGATGGCCTCCGAGAGGACCAGGGGACTGAGGATCAGAAAAGAAAAGACTTTTCACTACACATACATTGGCATGGCATGACCTTTTAACCTACTCATGTAATTTTTCACAAGAAAAAGCACTACATAATAAAACACAATGGAACTATAAAAGCTAAAATTCTATGATGAAGGATACCTTAAGCCTCTCCTTATCAAGGCTAAATAAAATTTAAAAACTTACGAATAAAGGCACACCTATTTTAGTCAAGCATACTGTCTAGAGGTCTTCACTATGAAGAGTCCCTAGTAACACCGCTCACATCCTAAACATGGACCAAACGTGCTGCCACACATTAAAAGAGGAAACCAACTCCTGTGAACATGGGAGGAAAGACTGCAGGTCGGAAACGTTAGTGCGACAGGGAAGAAACAAGTCCTCTCGGAAATCATCAGTGGACAGAGAGGATGGAGTGAAGGCGGGCCCACCCCTGGCAGGCCCAGGGAACACAGCTACAGAACAGAGCTGAGCTGCAGAAATGAGGAAGGAAACTGAAGGCACAGAAGCATCTAAAGCAAGGTTAGGAAAAAGAATTCCCACTCCCCAATTAGTCTGGAAAGTGGGAAGATGAAAACAAAATCAAAACACACGAAGACCAGTTTCATTTGTTGTAGTTCATTGAATAAAATGCCTATTCAGAATCAACATATGTTCCTTTGCTTGCCCTGAAGTATTTCCTTTTAGAACTTCTATAATTTATTTACATGGTTCAATATTATTGGTAATGATTATTAAGCACCATGCCCCGTCTTTTAAAAGGTTTGAATACCATCTGCTCAAAGAAAAACAACTCTGACCAGCTCAAGCAAAAAGGAGGATATGCTGAAAAACAGACTGAAGGAAAAGCTGAACGTCCCAACTTCAGGACAGGCAAGAACCAGGGCAGCTCTGAGGATGCAGGGATCTGTCGAGCATCACGAGAACACTTCAAGAGATGATACAGCAGAAAAATGGCCAATGGAGGCCCCTGTTGTGTACCAGGGCCATTCCCAGAAAACAGTACATTTCTGTAAGCCAGGTGCCACCCTAAATGTAGCCTACTACACTACCACACTCATACCTAACACTCTAATTTACATTTATATTGCATTTAATATAAATGTATTAACTTCTTAATTTATGTAAAATATTTTACCGAAAATCACTCCTAATTTTCAAGTACATGCTTCAAAATTTTTGTACCTAATACCGTAAGAACTTCCATTTATTGATTTGATACCAGAGTTGTTACCGGGAGAATTTGACAGAAGAGTCATAAAATAAAGATTAAGCAGCACTAACCAGAAATCGATGGTACAAATGTGTTTATCCATCCATCTTTCACAGGAGTTTTTGTTTTGCCTTTTCTTTTTTATTTTTAGGTTTATCTATTTTGAGACAGAGACAGTGCAAGCAGGGCAGGGGCAGAGAGGGAGGGAGGGAGGGAGGGAGAGTGAAGCCCAAGTATGCTATGCACAGCACAGAGCCCAGCGTGGGGCTCGAACCCACAAACTGTGACATCGTGACCTGAGCCAAAACCACAAGTCGGGTGCTTAACCAATTGAGCCACCCAGGCACCCCAAGCTTCTGCTCTTACAGGGTGTCCATAATTTAAGATACGGTAGGTCTTTTCAAGTAAATGAAGAAAATAAGGCCCAACACAATCATTTATGTTCCCTCCAAAAGAAAAACACACCAAAATCTCAGGTGCCCATTAATGGAATCTCAGCCTAAACCACTAAACTACTTTAATACACAGTCCTCCTAAAACCCACTTATACCACATTATAGTAAATAATTGCTTTCATAATTTTTTAAAAAGTTATAAATGCTTACTGTGTTTGAAAGTTACAGCATTCAGAAAATTTTCCTATAACACAGATAAACACAGCATTCACATTCTTTCATACTCGTTGCATAGATTATAAAAGAGCTTCCTGTTTCTGACTCATTATATACCCTTTACTTTTTAAATCTCTACTTTTCTAGAAGGTTTTCTATTATTTCAAAAGCAATCGAAGCCCCATTACAGACCTTCAGAAAATAGAGCAAAATCAAAGAAAACAAAACATCCACGTTTTTACTCACCAAGAGACAGCTGCTACTAACATCTTGGTGTGCTGCGTCCAAGCCCCTTTCCCGTTTACTTGTGTCTAAATGACATTATCAGAGAAATTTCAAACCACGTGCGTTCAGGTCACTGCAGAGGGGCCGCACACTGCAAGGACTAAGGGCAGGGGCTCTGGGGTGCACCAAACCTGCATTCAAAACCCAGTCCCACCACTTAGTAAGTGGTGAACTTAACCTCTTTACACCCTAATTTCTTCCTTTGTACAAGATTCTGTGTAGAAAGGCCCTATCACAGGGCGCAATGCAGGAGCATTCAATAAAGACAAGCTATCACCTTGCACAAAGCACACCATGTAACCTCATCTTTCACGTAATGTATTCTGAACATTTTTCCATGCCAATTAGATCCACTTCTACAACACGCTTAACACCAACACAGCACAGTAATTTGTCTACACTGCATCAGCCCCTAGAAAAGACGCCAGAAAAACTCAGATCCCCATCATTTTGGTCAGGGTCACCTGCTACTATCACACATAGAGATAGGACTCCAACCAACCAACTTGTTCCCTAAAATGGGGGAATGAGAGAGCAGATCAGGACTCCCAATGCTTCCTCACTAGCTGAGTTAGGAAAAGTCAAGGGGAAAGTGAGGTTTGGCTGGGGTTTTTTGTTTTTTTGGTTGTTGTTTTTTGGTTTTTTTTTTACTAACATGTTTATTGTCAATAACATCTATGATGAAATTCAGTTTATTTACCCAAGAAAGAACTTTTAAAGCAAATAAACTGTGGTTTCACAAAAAAAAACTTTAAGCTGCATTTGAAGTTAATGAAATGCTAAATCATTAATTTTCACTCATTCCATCTCCATCAACACAGAAGCATATTACAACTTAGGTTTCATACTTTTGATTCCGCAGCGAACAGCAGTTAGAGATAAAGATGACCTTTGCTTTTCTACCTAGAATACTCCAAGATACTAGCTTTAAGTAATTTTCAAAGTCCGGGAGTTTGTTAACAACAACCAGCTAACAATATCAAGCTGCCACAAAACCACAACGTATACATTCTCACCTTCCATTAATTCTCATTCACCGAGCTTCTTTTATACCTTAACTATGTTCCTCCCTATGTATGCTCTTATTTTTAAATGTTAAAAACAATTTTTCCTTGTACATTTAATCTAACTCCCTGAGAGCCAAGTATAAATTTTTTTCACAGCTAAGACCCCAATTTGGACTGTAAAGAAGGTCATTTTGCAAAGTGTCCTTTTATCAGCAAAAACCTGTCATTATCGAGACACTGAATTCCTCACTGTTGCTCAGTTTCTTTCTACCTGAATCCTTCATCTGTGTTCCCCAAGTCCTACTCTGACATCCTCTAACATGACCTGCCTACTTGTATCCCTAAAATCCTGATGAAGTTCATCTCTCACATTCTGAATGCTCTGTATGGCTTAAAGGGCTCTTCACAATCAACTATACTGTATTTTATGTGTTACCGTGTCTCCTCCTCAATAAGCAATAAGCTCCATGAAGGAAGGAACTGGTTTAATCATTGTACCGTTATTGCTTTACACAGTGCCTTGCTCCCTGAAAGCCCTCAGTAAGCACTAAATGAATGAACTCTGCTGCCCTCCCACTTAATCTGTCCACTCCATAGTATCAGTGGGAGCTGCTAATGTTCACTTTTCTCAAACCACAAGGCATGTAATAAATTGGAGGGATTGCTTCCTAAAAATGTACACTTTGCTATTTGCATCTCATTCCCTCCTTCTGGTTTCAATGTCTTTCTTCTTGAAGTAAAAAACATAAACGTAGGGGCGTCTGGGTGGCGCAGTCGGTTAAGCGTCCGACTTCAGCCAGGTCACGATCTCGCGGTCCGTGAGTTCGAGCCCCGCGTCGGGCTCTGGGCTGATGGCTCAGAGCCTGGAGCCTGTTTCCGATTCTGTGTCTCCCTCTCTCTGACCCTCGCCCGTTCATGCTCTGTCTCTCTCTGTCCCAAAAATAAATAAACGTTGAAAAAAAAATTAAAAAAAAAAAAACATAAACGTAAAAAGCTACCTTTTAATACTTCCTCCAGCAAGTCTACAAGTGATCAACTTTGTCTATCTACAAAGGCTTCATTTCACTTACTCCTGAATATCACTTTACATGGATTCAAACAAAACGCCTGCCAGTCTAGACAATGGCTTCCCTCAGGTTGCTTCTGTCTTGTTTCTAGTGTTTCACCTACAACAGGTCTAAGTATAAACTTCCTTTTATTTAGCCAGCTTGGAGTTCACTGAACTTCTTGGAACTCAGGATTCAAGCTCTGCATTTATTATGGAAAACTTCCAAGCATATCTTCAGATAGCATCCCTTCCACTATTTCCTCTTCCTGGAAGCTCGCAGAAGGTAGTACTAGACTTTCCTACGAAAGTTCTGGAGTCTTGGGGTGCCTGGGTGGCTCAGTTAGTTTAGCAGCCAACTCTTGATTTCGGCTCAGGTCATGATCCCAGGGTCGTGGGATCTAGCTCCATACTGGGCTCCACACTGAGCATGGAGCCTGAGATTCTCTCTGCCTCACCCTCTACCCCCTCCCCCTGCTCACAAGCACTCTCTAAAAAGAAAATAAATAGGGGCGCCTGGGTGGCTCAGTCGGTTAAGCGTCTGACTTCAGCTCAGGTCACGATCTCACGGTCTGCGAGTTCGAGCCCCGCGTCAGGCTCTGGGCTGATGGCTCAGAGCGTGGAGCCTGCTTCTGATTCTGTGTCTCCCTCTCTCTCTGTCCCTCCCCAATTCACGCTCTCTGTCTCAAAAATAAACGTTAAAAAAAAAATTTTTTTTTAAAGAAAATAAATAAAAATAAACTTAAAGTTCATGTCTTAACTGCTCGTTTTCCATCTCTTTAACCTTCAGTATTCTATTCCAAGCAATTTCCTCAGATCTCCTTAAAAATCAGTAGTTTTCTCATCAATTTTATCTACTCAGCTGTTTCACCTGTCTACTGAGTTTACTTTTAAAAACCCTAATTTTCATTTCTGTAAATTCTCTCTGGACCTTTTCCAGATCTTCTTCTATGACATTCTTTTATTACAGTCTTACCTGTTGTATCTCTAATAATTTTAACCAAGGAATCTCTGGCTTATATCCTAGGAGCACCTCCTGGAGTACCAATTCTCCTTAAAACGTAAAACACCTGCCCACTCTCCTTGGTACTGATTCATCTCCTTGTTGGCTCGTGATTTTTTTTTTAATTACAAGTGGGTTTTTTGTTTGTTTGTTTGTTTGTTTTTAAGTAGGCTTCACATTCTACACAGAGCCCAATGCAGGGCTTGAACTCACAACCCTGAGACCAAGACCTGAGCTGAGTGAGATCAAGAGTCGGACACCTAACCAACTGAGCTACCCAGGCACCCCTATTGCAAGTTCATCTTCAGCATGAACTGTTTCTACTGAGAATCCTAGATTTTTCATTTGCTCTGCAGAAGAGTTTCACATCTGTTTCTAAGGGTTCCATTTGTTTCCAGTTCTGTACCACATTTCACACTAATTTCTCAGCTTAAGGGTTAGTCACACTGTAAGAAATGTTAAATTTTTAACCCACCTCAATATAATGCAGTGCTTTGGGATTCAGATGTTTATTTCTAATTATGTACAACCCCAGGAAGACCACATGTTTCTTTACACTTCCTTAACTAGGTTTTTCTGTCCACAGGTGGGACACCCTTCAAGGTTTTATGTAACAAGACCTCAACTCCAACTTCCTTCTTCATGGAGAGCTAAGGCCGTGTCTCCTGCTGCTTCATGACATCCTCAGGACCAAGCCTTGGAACGTACATCCAGATCTGAAACCAAGGCAAGCCTTTAATTCCTAATTACAGCCTGGCTGTGAGTTCTTTCACAAAATTTTGGCACGTAGGATTTCCTGGCCTATCGGGCTCAGGAATGCTTTTGTTCGTCCTTAGTTTATTTTATCCAGTTTCTAGGTGTTTGCAGCAGGGTAGGGGTGAAAGTGCCCTAGATCGATCAGCTCTGCTGGCAATATTGCTAGAAACCTGAAATGGCCACAAAATATGAAAATGAAATGATCACTTCAGAGAATCGTGAGGATTACTCAGCATCTTGCCAGATGACAACAGCTAACTTTTTTTCAGCCTTGAAAACAGTTTTCAAATGGGAAGAAGCAAATATTCCCAAAGCATTTTATGATCATTTTGCCACTATGCACTTCAAATGCCTTCATAGTTGTTTTTTCTTGAGTTTCAACAGAAAGAAAATTTCAACAAAGAACACCTGTTGATTCCAGTTTCTCACTATCCATTCATTCTGTAATCAACTTCAATCTGCTTCCTAGTCCTACAACTCTAGTGAAATTATACTCAAAATATCAACATTTCCTGCCTCATCAACAAATCCAAAGGCCTGTTCTTGGCCCTCATCTTTTTCACCTGTCTTCAGCAATACCATTCCAATTTTCCACCCTACTATCACCCAGTTCAGACACTTACTCCAGCATTATCACCATCATTCTCTAACTCACTCCCATCACCCCAATCTCTTCCTCCCTCGCTTTATCAAGCCAGTCTCAGGCATCGCTATCACTATCCTGTAGTCCTATCAACTGCTCACACATCCCACTCTGTCCTACAGTGGCTCATTAATATCTAGTCCTATGGGAAAAGAAAAGGTAAATGAGGCAGGATTCCTGTCCACAAGAGTGTAAATAACAAGACCACAACCTAAAACTGACTGGACGTGTGCTATGTACTTGGCAAGGTGCTAAACACCTTGCCTGCAACCATACCAACTGATCCTCACTGCAGCTCTATGAAGCAGGCGCAATTACTATACCGACTTCAGGGATGAGAAATAATGCTTAAAGATGACTAAGTAGCCGGCCCTAGGAAGCACAGCTAGCAAGTGGCTGAGTCAATTTTATGGCAATCCCAACCTCTTAAAAAATATGCTATACCTGCACCACAAGTATTTATAGTAAAAGCCCAGACCTCACCTCTGATTGAAAAACGCATATCCAACACCACCTTAACAGCTGTTTGGATGCCCCCAAAGTACCTCGCATTAATATATCCAAAACCAAAAACATGATCATACTGCCCAAACTCAAGCAGTCCAACCTCAGCAAATGACCGCCCTAACCAACGAGTCATGCCAGCCAGAAAAAACTCACCATCACCCGGGACACATTTTCATTCACCCTCCATAACCAACCTATTACCAAATCCTGTCCTTCTTCTGGTTTGATTTTGTTGGTCTCCCAAGTCTTTCTCTACTCCATCCACATCAGTCCATCTCCAACAACACTACCAACCTAGCCTCACCTACTACGTTCTCTCAACTCAATTGCTGATACAGCCTAACTTGTCTATAGACATTTATTCCAGTTTTTCCCATTCTTTCAGTTTTGCAACCAAAATGCTCTTTCCCCTTGTCAAGGTAATGCTTTTATGATACTAATCTGACCATTTAACAGATTTTCGATTCTGGGCCAAAGTTTTAAGTCCATCTTTCATTTCAGGTTCTGAAGCATTAGAAATGCAAAGACTGATGATATCTGGGTTTCAGTCACAAAGGTAAGGTCAATTTTCAGTGATAGTCAAGAGGTACACCAACACAGGAAGAGAAGCAAACAGAGAGGATGACAGGACAATACCTGAGAGGTTTTGAAACACTTGGCTCTAGTTATTCCCAAGGTGGAGCTGAATCCTAAATTTGTCAAGTTTCAAGGTATTCTTCTTGTTACACTGTGATACCCCAGGATGCCTCCAATGAAATCTTTTAAGTAGTTCAGACTGAGTTTCTAGCTTGCGGCCAAGAGTCTTAGCTAAGAAAAAAGAAAACAAAAGCAAAAACAAAAAACCTTAGAAGAGCCAACAAGACCCTCTTAGAAAAAGGGAATGTGGCAAAAATAAAACAAATTCTACATAAAGTAAAGATACCTTTGGCCAGAAAATATATAAACAAGTTCAATGCTTGTAAACCCATGTATCCTTTTAAAGGTGCTACATAAATGCTGTAGGGTAAGAGCCTTTTTTTTTTTTTTTTTTTTTACATTCTGCAAATCATCACAGCTTACCATGAAGCTAACTGCTGAACAACAAAATTAGAAAAGCAGGACTATACAATAATATAAATCATAAAGTTGCATATTTGAAAACCCACTCCCTCTGGCTAATAGCTTATACATGTGTTCATGTAAAGAAAATGTCTTCTTCCAGTAATACCTTAGCACTATTCTATTTTCTGGTTGTGATTTGCATTATCAGGTATTATTAACTCACCTTGCTCATAGCCAAAAATTTTATTACATAAGTATGCTGTGAAGTAGTGTTAACCAAGGAAGGCAAAAAATTAGCTGTGGAAACTACAGATTATATCCTCTATAAACACTTTTTCTGTTGCCATCTGGTGGTTCATGTATTAAATCAACACTGGCATCCAACGTATAGAAGGGCTTGGTCCACAAAATAAAAATCCGTTCTTTTTCCACCACATGTAAAATAGAGGGAGAAGGCAAGGTAGAACTGACCTTCACTTTGAAAACAGGCCCTCCTTCTTGAGAAACCCATAAATACACAAAATAAATTAAGGATCGCTGAAGAACCCACAGAAACTACCACCTCTGGAGATGATCATCCTTAATCTAAGGTAGGATACATTATACCTACGTGACACAAGCTAAGAAATCCCTCCTTACCCCAAGTCTAAATTTTTCCGATCTAGTCACCTAGTCGGGTTGCTAAAATTCCCACCACCAATTACTCCTTATAAAAGTAACTACTTTTCAAGTAGCCATAGCCATTCTTTGGTTACCTCCCTAGGTCTTTTTTTTCTTGGAAAGATAATTCATCTTCATAACACCACACTTACATATATGACAGCTTCCAAACCTCTTACGAGAAGGAATCATGTCCAGAATACAAAGAGTTCTGAAAGGGAGAAAAAGCAACAGAAGACTGCACCAGAGGCTGATTTTGTCTATGTAATATAGGCCCACAAGTCTAGCCCATTCTCTACAGTCCGTATCTCCAAAGGTTGGCCTTGTCAGTTAAAAAATATATACTTAGCAAAGCTAAAAACAGTGCAGAAACTATAGTCTTAGCCCATGTTCAACAAGCTAATCTGCAAAGATCAGTAAATAGATTTACTTGACTGACACAGGCTGTCAAGAAATTGAATTGATAGCTGTTATCTTCACTAGACATTGTATATCAATAGAGTGCCAGCTTAGCCTGTTAAAGTGAAAAAATAGTTGTGTTAATTTTGAGGGCCTTTTGATTTACTAAAAGTCCTAAGGAATACAATTAACCAATATAACATTCAGTTGAGCGCAGAAATATCAACACCATCTACCAATCTTTTTAAATTATTGATGGTCACTATCCTATAAATATAAGCATTCTTGGATCATCACTATCTCATATCTTTTAAAATTTCTCTGCATTACCTCCAGTAGATTTCAATTACTCTTGCCCTTTCTTCTTCCAGCCATTTAAATAAATAAGCATTTCATAATTTTAAGGAAATTTATTTCTCCAAACTGCAGGCTTACACTGATAAATTATGGCACTAATTCATTTTATAGAACCTAAAGTTTTGAACAGGAACCATTTTCAGGCTAGAGTAAATACATCACGTGTTAGACAGCAGGAGAAATACTGTATTGCATCTTAGTTGTCTTTGACATTGTAAATACCCTGGCAAAAGTAAAATGAGGAGAATTAGGTTCTAAGAGCTAAGACATACGGAGTTATAGAATCCCCAGATAGGAGACACACTTACAGAGTCTGGTAAACGGCACGAAGTATAAGAGAACATACAAAAGATCAGAGAATCAGGCAGAATGACTGAGAGGATCTAGTCTAACCCCCTCCTTTCACAGGTGACAAAACAGACTCAGAGAGACTAACAGACTTGCTCTTAATACAAGTTAGCTACAGAATGAAATAAAAACCACGTCTACAGACACAGCTCAAGGCCTTTTCCATTCACCACATCCTTGTTTCTAGCAAAACTTTACCAAAGTATCCTCATCCCCACAATACCCACAAAAGACGGCGGGGCCAGGGGCCAGGCTAAGGCAATGAGTCTCTAGCTTTAGAGCTGCCTGTCAAGAGGCCAGACTACCTAAAGACTACAATAGCAAATATATAAGTAACTGGAGTTTCCTAAAGCAGGGCTCCCATAACATCATTCATCCATTTTTATATTTGAATACATCAAGAATAGCATTAATAGAATGAAGTTCTAAAAATAATTTATTTCTCCCACACAGGTCTCAGACATGGGATCAGTAAGTGGGAGATTAAGTCTCTGTCCGACTCTGATAGGCTTTTGCATTTCAGAGATTCACTGAAAACTTTCAGACTAGGGGCACCTGGGTGGCTCAGTCGGTTGAGCATCCGACTTCAGCCTAGGTTATGATCTCCCCGTTCCTGAGTTCGAGCCCTACATCAGGCTTGCTGCTGTCAGCCTGTCAGCGCAGAGCCCACCCTGGATCCTCAGTCCCCCTCTCTGTCCCTCCCCTGGCTTGTGCTCTCCTGAAAATAATTAAAAACAAAAACAAGAAAACTTGAGACTAATTTCATAGGCTAATACAAAAGGATGGCAGGAGAAGCCATTTTCTGTCCCAGCTGACAAAATTTATTGGTCTGTTGGGGTCACGGGTACTCATGTTTGTTTTTATTAAAAGGGATTTACCAATTTAGGGAGAAATTTAAGAAAATACCTTATAGGTATGTTGGACTCTAATTACAATTAAAAAAAACTATACAAATTGAAATGCTCAATTACATTAGGTAGAAATGTACCATGACTTAGGAGAAATATTTAAACGAATAAAACTTAAAACATCTTTACTTTTTTGAAAATAATTATATTTTAACTCCTCTTTACACTATACCTCTCAACCTGATTTTTATTCCCCACCCTCAGTTTTACTCACCTTTCACGGAGTTGGACTTCAAGGGTCCACTCTTCAAACTACTGCTTGTATTACTTCTTGCAGAAATTTAAAGTGTGACCTCGTCAAAATCCAGCTTCTAGGTTTTCCTACTCACTCTGTGTCTATTCCATTCTCAAGATTCGGTCAACCAACATTACTGGTCTCTGATCAAGGAGACACCTAGAGGCCCAAGTCCACGTTTCACAACAAAAAAATATGCAAGGGGGCACCTGGGTGGCTCAGGGAGTTAAGCATCTGACTCTTGATTCCAGCTCAGTTCACCACCTCACAGTTTGTGAGTTAGAGCACTGTGTCAGACTTTGCTCTAATGGTGAGGAGCGTGCTTGGGATTCTCTCTCCCCCCTCTCTGCCCGCACACTCCCGTGCTCACTCTCAAAATAAATTTTTTTAAAAATGTATGAAAGGACTCTAAGGAGTGCAAATAATACAAAGGCAACTGGTAGATAACATCTTATTTGATTCCACTTAATTACATTACTTGTCAGAGTTCCATCTTGTTTTACCCCAATATTTAAGGGCACAGGAAACTTCCTAGCTAGGTATAATCCCAGTATGCAGCTAACAATTAACTGAGGTTATATAAAAGGCATGGTGAAGCAACAAAAATTCTGTACCTTATAAGCCCCACCTCTTTATTTTCATTTGAAGGACTTAACTACATGTACCTGAATGCAGATAGTCATTTTCCAACTGTCCCTCAAAGAAATGGTTGGTACGCTCCTCGTGGTCAATTCTGGGGTGTTCAAATCCGCCAACAGACTACCACAACCCATTCTCAACTGGAATTTGAGGATTACAGTATGGAAAAAAAATTGTGTGACATGGCAACCGCCATTTTATTATGGGAGAGGAATGGGTATATGGAGAGGTCTAGGCCTATTTCCTCTTCTCTATTTTCCGAATTGTCTAATGGAATGTAACAACAGTAAATAAGGTAACCTGAAATGTGAGGTCCAGTACAGTATTTAGAAACACCAACCACCGTCTTTCCTCGGTGTTGCTCTGACTGCGCTCCCTCCCCACCTAAAGCACGGGCTACAATGGGAGGCACTCCAACCTAGTGGTTATGACACAGACTGTGGATCAAGCAGCCTGCTTTCCATTTTGTTCCATCACTACTAGTCTCAGGAACTTAGTTAACAGCTCAGTGCCTCAGTTTCCCCACAGGTACCATGAGTACCAAATGCTACCTACCTCTCAGGGGTTGTTGTCAAGAGTCAATGAGCCTACCTAGAAAGCACTTAGTGCCCTGCACATAAGAAGGGCTCTAAAAAGGTTAGCTACAGGTGGCTATACATAAGGCCGCATAGAGGGTGATAATTGCTTATTACTGGATTTACAAGACAGTTACCAACCAAGTGGCCAGTTGCCATCTGTTAAACATGCAGTGGCCTAATAAAATTTAATCAGTAAGTATCTGAGCACTTACTAAGTGTAGCACTCTCTGTGAAGACTCTCCAGTGAAGCAGGTAGCCTGGAACTCAAGTTACCAGATGAAACTCAAATTACAAAGTTGTAAGAGAAAGGGGGTACAAGATGTAAGAGGAAAAGGTGAAACCAAACGTGTCTGGAAGAACATAAATAAGGCCCCAAAATGAAGCTAGATTTGCAGCAAACCCAATTAGCACAGTTTTGTGATTTTTCCAGCAAACCAGGGGCAGAGAAGCCTAATTAGAAGATCTAACCCAAGGCTGGGGATTGGCCTGAGAAAAGTGGTCCAGGCAAGGATCCAGATAAGCATCCAGACCACACTAAGTCAGACTAAAGATGACAGAGAACAGAGCGAGATTATAGGACTGACCAACACAAGGGTAAAACCACAGGTGATACTAAAGATACAAGTATCACCTGTAGAAGTGATAGCACTTTACTGAATGAATGCACAAATTCATGCTCCAGAGATCCTCCCAGTCAGAGGCAGAGCCCAGAGAACAGTATTTTTGAATTTCACCAGTGATTCTGAAGCATATCCCAGACTGGCACAAAGTAGGAGCTCAACAGTAGGAACAGAATGAGTGATGAAAGGCTAATTAAATCAGGGAGAAACTTCAAAGTTTAGGATCACAAACATGGAACAAGTTTAAGTGAAAGAGGTTCCAAGTGTATGAAGGTCACTGGAATTGGGGGAGGGGGGCAGTAAGGTACTACAGAACCACAAGATCAGCAACAAGGTTAAAAGGGAAATGGGGTCATGTGATCTCATTTAAAAGGGTTAGAGCAAAGATTCTCAAACTTGGCTGAACATTAGGAACACTTGAGGAGTTTTAAAACCCGATGCCCAGGTCAAACCTCAAACTCTGGGAATGACATCCAGGCTTCAGTGTTTGAAAGCTCCCCGGTGATTCCAACGCATCCCCAAGTTCAACAAGCGTGGGGTTAGAGACTCCAGGAAAGCAGCAGGTGACTGGAGTAAGGAAAAGACCTCAGGCAATCAAAGTCCGTGTTCTCCAACTCTGGTGTGTATCCAAATCACCTGGAAAGCAAGCTGCGGCATTACAGGGTCACCAAATTCCCCAGGTAATTCTGATGCACACCAAAGTCCAAGAACCATCAATCTAAGGGACTGGAAATAACTCCAAAGGAGAAACCGAGAACTCTAATCAACCCCAAAGCAATAACGGAGAAGGGCATTCCTACCCCTCTCAGCTTGATGAATGTAAACTCTTAACACACGAGGCTATACTGAACATAGGAGGCTGTACTAAACATTACCAGAATCAATAACCCTGTCAAAGGTCTAGCACTAAAGCTAAGGCACCACAGACTTCGCGCATGTGATACTTACGACCCGGCCATCCTTCATCTCAGAAGGCGTCCCTCTAAGACACTTATGTCTGGCTCCTTGGTGGGCAATGTAAAGAAAGCGTGCATTGCCACCTGCCTTTGAGCGTTAAAGACTCGGGTCTTTAGGAAACTAGAGTTACCCCATACACACACACACACACACACACACCCCAATAAGCAGAGTATAACTCAAGAAATTTTCACTATGGTGTTAGAAAGAAACCCCAAGACACATTAAAGTGGTATTTCGAAGATCTGAACCTGGTGTTTCACATAATGGCCAATTATGTAACTTAGGCTATGTAACTAGACCTAAGTTTTACTAGTCAGCGTTGCACTTTTCTCCCAAAATCTCACCACCAAGCCTAACCCCGTAAAACACGGTTACGAGAAAAACAATTACAGAGAAATTAGGAATCGCTTCACCTAGCTCCACTGTAATATGGTACTTAGGACAAGTTCCAGCTTAGTGTTAAGTATTCCATTTAGAATGTTACATTTCATCTGATAAGATTCACAAGAACATATTCCCTTGCATGTGACCAACTCATCATCCCATCAGAAATCTCTATAGCAGCACCAGAATTTTCATTTTCAAGATACATGAGCTTTTGTCAAATGGTGACATCTCCCCAGTAATATGAATTTTCAATATGATATAAAAAATGATGGATACATTACACATTTCACAGAGCACAGAGAACAGAAGCCTGTCAATGAATTTAAGATTTGTGACAACCCATTTGAAATTTTACACTCAAAGACCTGTACACTTTCATAAACCATATAAATGGGAAACAAGTACCCGCGTTTTCACTTCCAACAAGGAATAAAATATTCCGTCCTAACAAAGTTTAAGCGTTGCCTTAGTGCATTTTAATTATGCATTTTCATTAACATTACAGCTGTAAAAAAGCGACACGTCATACAGCCTTCACAGTGCCACTGAGAACTTGAAATGCTTGCAACAGAGTTCAAAACAAAACCATCAGATTCCTCCTCCCCCACCTTTTGAACGTGTGCACACATCTTCAGATGTGCAAACGTACAGACAGGGCTTACTGCAAAGTGCAAATCACTGGTTGTTGTGTTTTGTTTTGGTTTGTTTTTAAACAATAAAGACCATTTCTATCTTTAAGGTCATGCCTGAGTGATTCAGATTTCTTCATCCGAACCTGGCTTCTCTAGCAACCCACAGACCCCGTTTCACAAAATGACTTAAGAAGCGCTTTCCTACCCCAGTCGGTCACTGGGCAAACCGAAGCACGCGCGCGCACACAAGTGCGACGAGACTCCTCCTAGTAACGCGGCGAGTTACGTGAACCGCGAACCCGGCCACCGGCTTCCACGCAGCACACCCCGAAGGAAGGTGTCACGAAAGCGTCGGGGAGGGGCGGGGAAGGGCCACAGGGCGCACAACGTCAGGTCAGCGCCCAGCAGGGAAGCCGGAGTTACTAGTTCAAGTCCCGGACGGCAGCGCCGAGCTCGTCCCGCCTAGACGTGACCACGTCCCGGCTGTGCCACCGCACGCCGTGGGGAGCGTCTCCGCCGGCCGCTGCGCACGGCTGGGGAAGTGGGGGCGCCCGCGGCCGTCAGTCCCGTCCCTTCCCGCGACAGCCAGCATGTGTCCCCCCTCCCACCCCCCCCCCCCCCCCCCCGCACGGCTGAGGAACCCCAAAGCCACCCTCCCCAGAGCTGCCAGCAGCAGCAGGGCCCCGCGCCCCGGCTGTGAAGACCTCGCCCGAAAGGAGGTCTTGGGCGACCGCCGCCTGCCCGCCGTTCGCTTTCCCTTCATCCTTCTCCGGCGAAGAAGCCAACTTCCCGGGAAAGGATGCTCCGGCCAAACGGGTTCCTACCAGGACCCGGAC
>NW_024412447.1:2465274-2474925 GCF_014898765.1 Herpailurus yagouaroundi | reverse complement strand
CGCGAGATCGTGACCTGGCTGAAGTCGGACGCTTAACCGACTGCGCCACCCAGGCGCCCGTTCAATGAAATCTTAAAAGAAATGTATTCATTTAAAAAATAATAATCTGACTGCCTACTCTGCGCCCTGCACTTTTCTGGGTCCTTGGAACATATGAAGGACCAAAGAAAGTTCCTTATGTGTGGAGCTGATACACAGTAGGGTGGGGAGGGGAGAAGAGGAGAGACAAGGCAATACATAATAAATAAGTATATTGCCTATTCAAGGATAATGGGTGTGATGGGAAAAAGAAAGGGTAGAATAGAGAAGGCAAGGTATCCCCATAGAGAAGGTGACATTTCAGCAAAGACCTGAGGGCGGGAGAGAGGGAGGGATTGAGCATAGGGGTTAGCTGGGTGGGGGGAGTGGGACAGGCAGCTGGAAAGGCTCTAAAGGGGAGCCTGCCCGCAGGGTTCCTGAGCAGCAAAGAGGCCGGTGTGGTGGTAGGGGCAGCAGGTGCGCCATGATAGGAGCTTTAGCTTTGGGGAGTCACAGTGGTGGGCTGAGGCGGAGTGCCATGACCTAAATTACGTTTAAAAGGTCCATTTTATGTAAACCAGATAATAGGGAACCCACAGTTGGAAGGGGAGAAGAAGAAAAGACCTCTCACTGGGGTGATCCCCAGTTCCTGGGGGTCTGCAAAGCCCTCCTTGGTTCCATCCCTAATATCACCATTTTTAAACGTAGGTTTTTATTATAATTTAGGCATGGCAAGGCCAACAGATCAGGAGAGGATTGCCATTGAAAAGACAGTTTGTTACTCACAGCTCCAGGAGGAGGGGGTACCCCGACTGCACCGGTCACTCGAGGAAGAACCAGGGTGGTCAGGAGGCAGCGGGAGGAAGGTAGAAATGGGGGCAGAGGCCTTCACCTTTGTTTTCCCCAAGAAGGAATGGGCGGGGCTGGGGAATCAGGTGTAGGATCGGCTAATCTGAACAATGTCAATGTGCCCTGGGGCATAATGTCTGTCTGGGTGCCTGGCCCTGGGTGATCGGGCAGGGGCAGGGGATAGTGGCCCAGAGTTCCAGAGAGCTCCGTGGAGGAGAGGACCGGGGAGGGGTCTCTGGGCTCACGGGTGTGCATATGAAAGGTATCCTCAAGGTGAGTTGCTTACTATCCCTAGCGGTTGGTTAACCTTGGGAGGACAGTTCCTCTAGGGCCAGCAAGACCCCAAGATATCAAAGCATCAGAAAAGCAGAATGAAAAGGTATGATGAATACCCAATGGTCCTCATTCGCATCACCCAAGGAGCTTTAGAAACAAAGTGAACCCAGGCAAATTGAGCCAGACGTTTGGGGGAAATTGATGACTCTTCTGTAGACCCAACACCTCACACCAGTGCCTCAGAGGCACAGCTGAGGATGAGGGTCGCGGCTTGGCCACGGGCCTGACGGTGAGTTCTGCGCCCGGTCACTTTCCCTCCCTGGGAAGCTTACTGTCCTCCTCTAGGAAAACAGGAGCGTGCTTCGTGTGGATGAGGATCCACGCCTGAAATACTCGGTGACGAAAACAGCTCTACAGCATTGTTGTTCTTATTATTTTGCAAAGTTCTTATCCTGAGAGCTTTCAGCATCATTTCAGAAAGGGGACTCTGGAGGAATGTTTTCATCTTTCTTCCCGTGGTAGATATTTTTCTCTGCTCCGTCTGATTATTACTTGTGTACTTGGCCATCCTCCCCCAAGATACTGCGAGTTCCCTTTTTTTTTTTTTTTTAATGTTTTTATTTACTTTTGAGACAGAGAGAGACAGAGCTTGAGCAGAGGCAGAGAGAGAGCGAGACACAGAATCCGAAGCAGGCTCCAGGCTCTGAGCTGTCGGCACAGAGCCTGACACGGGGCTCAAACTCTCCCGGACTGTGAGATCATGACCCGAGCTGAAGTCGGACGCTCAACCGACTGAGCCACCCAGACACCCCAATACTGGGAGTTCCTTAAGAGTCACCAGTGGCCCTTTATCTTTTATCTTTGCTGTTCAGCACTGTTGCTGCAATGCTGGCTCAAAGTAAGGTCTGTGGAATGAAAGCTAGAGGCCTTGACCTCCAGTAGGTCAGTAAGTATTGAATCCTTAAAGCCCAAGAATTGGCCTTTAAGCCCCAAGAATCCCCTGCAAGCCCTTCTTTTGCATAACAGGGACATTGAAGACTTAAAAGGCCAGGGAGACCTTTACAAGTTGTTAACCTTCTGATGTCAGAGGGGAAATGGCCTGTGGCTTCTGAATACAGCCACAGGGATGTTGAGTTCCTACTGTGTACCAGACATAATTGGAGGGCCAGAGATTAAGACCCAGTCCCTGTCCTCAAGGAACTTACAGCTTAGCAGCAGAATACACACAACGAATTCTAATACGAATGATTCTTCTGCTATCACCCCTCAACAAATATTGGTTCCATTATAGGAGTGTAAAAAGGTCCACCATTTATTTCACTAGATTTTCCAAATTTAAAATAAAATGGGAGGAAGCCAGCGCATGGTAAAGATTGATGAGGCTTCTGTTATAGAGGCCAAGAGGAAAGCCTTGTAGCCTTCTTTTTTAAATAAATAAATAAATAAATAAATAAATAAATAAAAGGAATAGACAGAACATGACCCGTCAAATGAGACATGAGGTAGGCAGAGATCGACAAATACACAAAGCCAGATTATATATCCCAATGCCAGGAGCCTAAATAATAAGATCGCTCATATGGATGCTTGGCAGCGAAAGGAGATCTTAACACAGCTGGCACCTGGGGAACTGGCGGCAGGGAGACAATTGATGACATGGGCTTTTAGGCCAAAAACTATGCCGGAAGGGGAGGGGAGGGGAGGATGGTAGGAGCAAAGGCACCTGGAAGCAGGGAAGACGCAAGTAACAGCCAGGCACCTGCACTCACCCGGTGAAGGACGTGCCAGGGAATCCTGGCCAGCGGAAATTCCATCCTGCATCACAAAACACCTGCCCACACCATCGCACCCGGCTGGGGACGGCAAAGATAGAGAGACATTAACCAGTACTGGCAAGTGGCCAAATTAGTCTAGTATTGATGGAAACCTTTCATCACTGTGCACAGGTGGGTCCAATGTGGTATTGAACAGAAAGTAAAGGTCAGGTGGCTTTGAACATCAGTGTCTCTCTTTTTTTTAATTTCAAACTTACAGAAAAGTTGAAAGAATAGTAACAAGGAACACACATGTACCTTTCCACTAGACTTTCCCTTTCCCTTCTCCTGCTCTCTCTCTCTCTCTGAACTTTCCTGTCCCCTCACCTCTGATTAATCATGCCTCGCCTCAGAATATGGACATTCTCCTATTTTTTTTTTTTTAACAAGGAAACTCTCATTTGATCCGTACTGTACAGAGAGGTCCTTAAAGGAGGTATTGCTGGTCCACGTTATACTGATGATAATTCTGATACCAACCACGCACCCATGAGCGTTAACATGACTGTAGTTGTCTGATACACTTTCCCACTTTGCTCCCCAAATGGATTTTGCAGCTGTGTTGTTCTATTTTCTCGTACCTGCACCAGGACGCAATCCAGGTGTCTGTGGCTCTTGCTTTCAGTCTGGAGCGTGCCCCACCCCTTTTCGCCTGCTTGGTTTTTGTGACATTGAATGTTGTGGAAGAGTCCAGGCCAGCTGTGCTTGTGAATGCCTTGCTTTCTGCATTCGCTGGGTGTTTACTCTTACCTACACTCAGGTTAAACACTCGGACAAGAACAAGGGGGATGTGGCCTTCCTGGTGCCTTGCATCGGGACACAGTGTCAGGTCATCACCACTACTGGTGATGTCAACTCAACTTTGACTGCTGGGTTAAGGTGGTGCAATAATCAAGTCCTTATAACGGGTGATGGACTGACTGACTCTCCTGCCACAGGTGGTTTAGGACCCTGGCCTTGACTAACCAACAGTCACTGGACCAGGAAGTCATGGAGGGAAGGCACCAAAAACATAGACAAAATAATAATAATAATAGCAATTCATTACTGAGCACTTACCGTCTATACGGCAAATGGTTGATGTTTTACATGGAGTGGCCCATTTAATCCTCATAACTACCCTGTGGTAGGTGCTATGGTCCATGTTTAACTGATGAGGCTCAGAGAGGGACAGTGATTTGCCCAGGGCCACACAGTGAGTTAGTGGCAGAATCAGGATTCAGGCAGGCATCTGACTGCAGATCCACATTTTAGCTGTCAGCATAGACCACTTCCTAGTCACAGAGCAAATTCATTGTCTCCCGGGGCTTGGGGGAAGCATGTACCCAAGAGTTACCTTACCTGCTCACCTGCTCCCTTTAGAAAGACAACATGGTCAACAGTGGGTCTAGGAAAACATGAGGGAAGCATTTAAAAAGAATCAATGGGGGGGCACCTGAGTGGCTCAGTCAGTTAAGAGTCTGATTTGATTTCAGCTAAGCTCATGATCTCATGGTTTTGTGAGTTCGAGCCCCAGGTCAGGCTCTGTGCTAACAGTGTGGAGCATGTGTGAGATTCTCTCTTTCTCTCCCTCTCTCTCTCTGCTCCTCCCCCACTTGCTTTCTCTCTCTCTCAAAATGAAAAAATAAACTTAAAAAAAATCTTGTTTTTTTAAAGAAAGAATCAATGAGTCTGTAAACACCAGAGCACTGTCTTAACATAACTTAACTGGATGAAAGTGCTGTGTTACAGAAAGACATGTAGACAGAGTTAATTACGTCATATTCACCTCCCAGGTCTGCTTTCTCATTTTCAAAATGGATGAGTGACACCCTTGGGCAGAGGCAGATCCTGGCTTTTATGGAATTTGACACTTATTCCATCTGGAGTGTACACGTTAAGAAAAAAAAAAAAGATTATTAATGAAATCAAGAACAAAGGTGAATATTTATTTATAATGAATTAACACTCACTACAAATTAACACTTTTGAAAAAACTGACAAATAAACACATAACAAAATCCAAGCCTTGGCGAGAAGCCCACGCGAGACTCTTGGAGCTTAGGCTCCATTAGTGTCCCTGAAGGTCCGCTGTGCTCTGGAGTCGTTCTCGATGTCTCCTGCAAAGTCTGGGGGCCCGCCCCTGGAAACAGATCCCGGTATGGCTGCGATTGCCAGCCTGTCACCCTTAAATAAGTCACGGTCATCTCCCACCTCCACTGTTAGAATGGTCTCCCAGCTTCTGTTCCAGCTCCTTTACAAGTCTGTTCTCCGCACACCTTCCGGAACATTCCTTCTTCTTCTTCTTTGTTTTTTTTTTTTGTTTGTTTAAAATTTTAAGTTTATTTATTTATTTTGAGAGAGACAGGGAGAGAGCACAAGCAGGGGAGAGGCAGAGAGAGAGAGGGAGACAGAGGATCCAAAGCAGGCTCTGTGCTGACAGCAGAGAGCCTGATGCAGGGCTCAAACTCATGAACCATGAGATAATGACTTGAGTCAAAGTCAGATGTTTCACCGACTGAGCCACCCAGGCACCCCCAAAAGATTCCTTCTCAAAAGGCCCCTGAGGTCATGCCATTCCCTGCTCTCAACCCTACAGTCACTCCCAGAACACTCAGCTCTGCCCTGTGCAATACGGGACCCACTAGCACGTGTTTCTTGAGCACTTGAAATGGGGCTTATGTGACTAAGGAAACCCGTTTTAATTTTAATGTAATTTAAGTTTAAAAACCCATGCTGAATTCAATTATTAGAAAACTTTTAAGTACTTTTGGACAACCTGGCTATGTGAATCTACCTTTTCCACTGTAAACTTACGAAACCTAAATACTGATCAGGTATTCCCAATAAACGTTCAGCACCTGGGAACGCCTGTTCAGTCAGTTAAGTGTCCAAATCTTGATTTCGACCCTGGTCATGATCCCACAGTTGTGAGGTGGAGCCCCGCATCGATCCATACTCAGCACAGAGCCTGCTTGGGATTCTCTCTCTCTCTACCCTCTCCCTCTACCTGTCCCCTGCTGGCTCTTTCTGTAACAGCAACAAAAAAATTCAGCACCTGAGTTACTTGTGCTGTAAGTACAAAATATATACCAGATTTTTGAAAAAAAATTCTATGAAAAAAATGACAAACATCTCATTAATTTTCACATTGATTGCATGTTAACATGTTAATATTCTGTATCTATTGGTTAAGTAATGTATATTATTAAAATAATTCCACCTGTTTCTTTTTTACTTTTTAAAATGTGACCATTGGAAATTTTTAAATTACACATGTGACCCATGCAATATTTCCCCTGGACAGTGGTGACTTAGAGTAAACTCCCATCAATGTCCTTCCTCCATGACCTGGTTCCAGTCTCTCTCTGACCTTATGTCCTAAGACTTTCTTCATGACTACCAGGTACAGCTGTCCAGGTTGTGTCCTATGCAATGATGGCTGGTGGTGATTAGTCTACCTGGAAGACATACCTTCTTCTAATTAACACAAAGGTTGCCCATCACTTTCATGCCATCCGCATGGCCTTGCTTTCTCAGATTGTGCCAATCTTATTCCTGCTTCAGGGTCTTTGGACTTGTCCTGGAAAGCTCTTTCCTTTGGGATACTTCCTGAGTGAATTAAGGCCACTGGTTTAATGTCAGCTCTGCAGAAGGGCCTTCCGTGATCACCTAGGAACACCTTGTCTGAAATGGCACCCAACCGCACAGCCACTCTTTGACTTGATCTGCTTGGTCTTCATAGGATTTACCACCACCTCTATAAACACACAATATATACTCACGGTTTGTTCATTTCTCACGCTGGAAAGTAAGTCATGAGGGTGGGAGCTTTGTCTTATTCACCAGTGTATCTCCAGTGCCAAGAACAGCGACAGGCACATAGGAGGTCTGTTGACTCCCTGTCTCAAAACGTGGCTGACAGCACTTCAGAAGACCCAAGATACAAAAGTGCTCTGAAAGTAGTTTGGATCATTGAGAGAAAAAAAAAAAAAAAAAAAAAAAAAAAAAGAAGGAGAGGAGCTTGTTCAAACAGCAGTAGAGAATTCTCTGAATACAGCCAGACACAATGTGGTCCCCCAGATTTTGTTGTGTAGTTTACAAGAGACTCTCAAACCAATCCCATGAGAGTAGACCTTTTAATGATATTAATGAGGAAAGACATCTAGAGGCTCAGTAGGAAACTCATTTGGGGAGCTAAATTAATCTGGATACATTGGTTGCAATTAACAGGACCCCAACACACATTAGCTCAAGGGAAAAAGAAGGACTCATTGACTTGTAACTGGAAAGGCAGTTGATGCCGCTGGCTCGGGAGACCACAGAAACTGAGCGCTAGGGGTGGCAACCTCCTGCTCATGCCCTGCTTCCCGATTCCTCCCTGTTTCCCGACTCTCGTTCTCTGCGTTTATTGCCATCACTCTCACCTGCTTCAAACAGATCTTTTCCATTGGAGAGGTCGGGAAGACGCTTAGTTGCTCTGGATTGTCTGTATGAGTAGAAATGTCTCCTCCACAGGCTCTCGTCGAAAAATTTCAGGAAAGGATTCTGGTTGACCCATTGCTGGACCCATCACTGGGTCCAAGGGGATTGTGTATTGTGCTTGGTGACCCCAGCACAACCGCCATGATGGAGCGTGAGGGGAGCAGTCCCCTAAAGGGAGAGAAAGCAGTGCTGACCCAACAAGCTCCCCAGATGGGCAGTGGTGGGACCAGGGCATCAGCACAGGTCAGTCTGACTCTGAAGCTAATACTTCAGTCACTAAGCAACACAAGTCCCTGATCACAGACGAGGTCAGCGTCCTGCCAGGAGAGCACACACCACCAACCCAGTTGCTCACTCCACTTTTGAAAAGGATAGTATGACTAACAGATGTTCTCTACAGGGGAAAGGATGAAAAGAAAACACTTAACGGACTGAATGGACTTCTAGCCTCAGTCTACAGAGGCTGTTAGAATGGCTTCTACAGCAGACAGGTACTAGATCAAACCATGGTCAATACAAGGATGTTCTAAGCCAGATTGGAAAGAAGTAAGTGCAGATAAATCACTGCAAGCAGAAGGCATCCACCTGAGAGCACAGCGGGAACTCAAGGATGAAATTG
This sequence comes from Herpailurus yagouaroundi, assembly GCF_014898765.1. Lineage (NCBI taxonomy): Eukaryota > Metazoa > Chordata > Mammalia > Carnivora > Felidae > Herpailurus > Herpailurus yagouaroundi. The sequence continues at coordinate 2,466,885 of NW_024412447.1, read as the reverse complement.
GGATGGTTGGCTGGCAGGAGTGTGGGACCTGTCAGTGCGAATGGCTGCTGTGCTGGAGAGGATGTCGGCTCACAGATGTGACCCCGGCCAGAAGAGCGCCCCGGCAGGGCCTGGGGAATTACAGCACAGATGACCCAGCTCTCAGCCTCCATCTGGACCAAGCTGGTGGCAACTGGAATAAAGAAGAGAAGGCCGTGGACTTAAAAATAACCCATGGGGCAAGGAACGAGTGGGGTGTGGGAGTAAGAGCAGCCACCCAGGTGCTGCCCAGAGCAGTCACACCTGACAGCCGTCCTGGAGTCCTCCGAGGCCCGAGAGGGTGAGTCAGCATGTGTACAAAGGGAGACCGATGGTTCCCATTCCCACGGGTAATGCACGGCAAGCAGCCCATACGTCCGGGAGAGAGTAGGTTTTCCTAGCCATGCTGTCCCGGCTCCAACCCCAGCTCCGCCAGCTCAGACTGGGAAAGCTCGCGCTGGTTGCACAACTTGCCTGAGCCTGTAAAATGAGAATAATCACACCTCACCTGAAAGGCAGCGTTGAAGATTAAAAATGATAAGGAAAGCACCTGGCAGGCAGTAATAAATGGTAGCTTGTATTACGCACCACAGCTGGACCGGAGGTCTCCCCAGCTGAGTTCTACGCACCCTACAGCCACTTTGCAGGGTCTTTGAGGAGGTCGGGAGTAAGACTCCAGGCTCCCTTACCTGTTCTTCCCAAACAGCTCTGCTTATATTTATTTTCTACAGAAGATTCCCTTTGAGAAAACGTGTGTCATGGTGCGGTCCTCTGTCCCCTTGCCTCCCATCCCATCCTCATTGCTTACGGGGTTGCTGAACACAACTGATGATGGTTCTACATAATATTAATGCAAGTTCAGTCACTTCTGCAAATGTACTGTGTCAAAAACTCTGAATCATCTGCACCTTCAGTGCAGTGGCTGAGAACATAAGCTTTGGAGGCAGACTGTCTGGGTCTAAATCCTAGCTCTGCCTTTACTGGCTGTGTCACTTAAGCAAGTTATTTAATGGCTCTGGGCCTCAGTTTCCTCACGTGTCAAATGCGAGACTGATTATGATAATGATACTTGGCTCATAAGGATGTCCTAAGAATTGAATGAGTTAATACATGCAAACTGCTATGATGTTGCCTTGATGGTACAAACTGCTGCTGTCATCATCACCATCACTACCACCATCACCACTATCTTCGTCATCATCATCACCACCATCACCATCATCACCTTCATTACCATCACCCTCACCATCATCTTCATTATCACCATCATCACCATCACCTTCATCATCACCATCACCATCATCACCAATATCTTCATCATCATCACCACCATCATCACCATCAGAACCACCATGGCCGCCACCATCACCACCATCAACGTTATCTTCACCATCATCACCATCATCATCATCACTATCATCACCATCATCACCATCAGAACCACCATCCTCGTCACCACGGCCGCCACCATCACCACCATCAACGTTATCTTCATCATCATCACCACCATCATCATCACTATCACCACCACCACCATCACCCCCACTCCATCATCATCACCATCACCATCATCACCATCATCTTCATTATCTT
>NW_024412447.1:2389392-2465264 GCF_014898765.1 Herpailurus yagouaroundi | reverse complement strand
GAATCTGAAGCAGGCTCCAGGCTCTGAGCTGTCAGCAGAGCCCAATGCAGGGCTCAAACCCAAGAGCTGTGAAATCATGACCCGAGCTGAAGTTGGATGCCTAACCAACTGAGCCACCAAGTGCCCCCATCATCATCATCTTTATCACTCTACCCACAGAAAATTGTGATGCTCTCCTCTGCCCTCCAAGATAGAAAAAAGAGCAGCAGTTTCCCTGGATTTGACTGTGCAGGGAGCCAGAGGCTGGATACAGGACCCTGCAGTGGAGACTGAGTTGAAAGGGGAGGCTGGAGGGTGGCCTGTGAAAAGTGGGCTCCCCTTTAACCTATATCTGAGGCTGATTCTATAAGGACTGAAAGCAATCCAGGCAGGCAAGGGCTGTTTTCTGTGTTGCACTGTTCCCTGGGCTCCTTGTTGTCCTTGATAACCAGATATTCACTGATTGGGTACCTTCTCTACTCTTGATGTACCCATTCACACCCTTCTAGGTATCTGGCAATGGCACAAGAGTGGAGTAACTAAGAGGTTCACAGCCACAGAAGGTTTGAAAAACACCTACTCACAAGATTTCAAGGAGTTTTATTCACTAAAGGCCTTTTGAAATAATTGAGCCACTGACCAACGGAGATGAGGGTTGTTTGACACAGTTGGGGAATGATAGGGAGCAAGGAACAAACATTAATGATAAGGGGACAGAGGCAGTTCTCCAGAGGGAGGTGCAAAGAGCAAGACTCCCGAAAGATCAGTGCCAGCCCCAGTTTTATTTAATATTCTTTCACAAAGGCTGAAGGAAGTGGGGGGCAGGTACACAGAAAGCTCAGGGTTGGCAGATAAAAGGACAGGGATGGGAAATTGATGACAGGGAGACGGGAAGATCTTAAGACTCTGTGCAGGTGGGCAGGAAGGAGGGAAATGAGATCAAATGTGAGCAAGTTCAAGGTGATAAACTTCATAAAATGGGAGCCCTTGGAGATTGCCCCCAGAATGCTGCTTCAGCAAAGTCACCGTGCTCCAGACATCACTGAGAACAACGAGAAAGCGGCGGAGGGAAGGCTGTCCATCACTGACACATTGTCTTCATTTACACACTTCCCCTCCTAACTCCCTGTGTTTGGGAGATGTTCTGAGCTCTCGCTCGGCAAGGCACAGTGATGCCAAGTCTGGGAACAGCTGAACTGGGGGACTGGGTCAAGGAGGGAGCCTGCTATCTGCTGAGTGGGCCATCTGGCTTGTTCAAGTGCTAATGGTCTTGTTACCTTCCAGAGGCTGACCTACAGAGAGGATAAAAGCCATAATGTTGCTATCACTTCCCGAGATGCCCTATCAACTCAAGTGGTAGATGGCCATGTTATTTTCTCCAGAATGCTTGTGTGTAATCAGTGATCTCCTGGCCCCAGTGGAAAGATTTGTGAGCCACAAATCCTTAAGGAAGAGCTGTCTACAAGCTACTTCCTATTTCTTGTGCCCTGTAGTTCAGTACCCAGTGTCAATTTCCCTGTTGTTTAGATTTCCAGTGTGAGCTCATTGCATGAATGGCCCGAGAGAACTCTCCGACCAGCTGGCTCTCCCAAATGAGCTCATTCTGCCTTTTTCACTCCTCTGTTTTCTTCCATAAGGCTGAGTGCGAGAGCGAAGGAGGGTTGGCTTTTAAACAGTATTATGTGTCATCTAAATAAATACATTTCACTGGGGAAAACATGCTAAATATGATATTCCCATGAGTCACAAAACAGCTGTGCTGGCTTTGCAGCCTCAACCTACTCCCCCATCAGTCCTGATGATTGGAGAAGAATGAAAGAGTCACATTTCAGAACGAGTGATCCCCAGAGAAGCAGGGAGTGGTCACCTCCTGCCATTCTAAGGACGCCTTATGAACTGCTATAGAAAGCATATGAAGAATAGCACCCAAATAAAATGTGATGAGGGTCCATGGAGCTCAATACAGATTTGGAGTTCATGGACAAGCAGAGAGAGGGGCAGAGGGAGTTCTACAAAGCATAATGATTGCATCTCCCTTTGCTCTGATTCCTATTATGATTTGGAAAAATAAATCAAAGCCCACATGCCTTCCGCCCATCTGCCCCCACCACCGTCAAGTCCAAGGGATCTTGAGTTAACAAACAAGATCCCTTTGCTGCTACCTGCAAAGCCACTTTGCAAAAGGCAGAGTGCTATTGGCAGAGCTTACTTGTCATTACTGTCATATAAATGACCATTTAGGTTTGCATCTCTCTCCGTAGAGTTGGTGTGATAGTGTGGGGACACGGGAGGAGGGCTTTAGGGTAAAGTCAACCCCTAGATTTCTTAAAATGTCAGAGGGTCTTTAAGGGTGCCTTTGGCTGTGGCCGTATTGGGTGCGTTCAAAATTCAGAAGGCATGAAAAAAAAAAAAAGAGAATTTCATTTTACTCTCCCCAAATGGCAATTTAGTTCTGCATTTCCCTAACCTAATTAATGGGAGGCCACCCATGTCACTGTGGTGGAAGGCTCGCTGTGACATTACCATGGTTTCCTGCCGTACTCCGCAAACGTAAGATTGCCTATTTTCTTGAGACTCTTTTTTCAAGAACATTTGAGACTTCCCCCAGGAGAGAGCCAACAGGCAAAAGGTATAAGGATATTACCCTCAACTGTTTAGAGAGTTTTGAGGGAGATTATCCTAACAGGGGCTGTCACCTTCAAATCTTAATCCTTTTGGACCCTACAAACAGCCTACCAGGCTCCCTTTACTCACATCTGAGAACGCCTCTGGCAAAGGTAGACTGAGGACATTTCAGAGGGAATGAGCAATAAAGAGACCAGGTCTAAGATGCCAAGAAACCCTCCGTGGTCCAGCTCTCCCCACAGCCCTGGCTTTGATTTTTGATGTTCATTCCAGCTGCTCATGAATCTCTGAAGCGCGTCAGCCCTGATCCAGCGCTGAGAATTATATGTGGAATGTAGTCTTCTAATAAAAAAAAAAAAATCTGAAATTAAATCCTTGTGTCCTTTGATAGTATCGTTCAAAAGCAAAATTGCCTGCTCAATTATCCAGACAGTACTTTTTGCCTAGGCAGAGAAAAATGACACACAGCAAAGCTAATATATTTAATATTATATTTTCAGAGGCACATACCCTAGAATATCTTGGTTAGTGTAATTAATTTAGTTGAGTTGTGCCTACCAAGAATTTTTTTACATTACAGTGCTATCTGAATAGGTGTTACGATTACAGTAAGCCAACATTTTTTTAAAACAAAAAACTCATATTTATTGTCAAGCGATAGGAAGAAATTGAAAAAGGGATACAAATGTTACTGTGAAGGCTTGAACAACCACAATTTACTGCAAAGAGATAAAAACCGCACACCTCAGCCATATTATCACCATAATTGTGTGCCGTTTACTCATCTTGTAAAATAAACGGATCATGAAATGTGAGAGCACGTTTCAAAACATACATAGAAGGTGTTAGAGTGATTTTGCGTAGGCTGCCCGACTTAATTGTAAATTGTTTTTCTTTCAGTGGGAAGTGAGAAGGTATTAATTAGTCGTGATTTCGACAAGATTGAAAGTCCATGGACTTTGGCTCCAAGAGAACTGTGCAAAGGTGCTCCTGCATCCTTCAGAGGCTTTTTGTTTTTTGATTGTTTTTTGGTTTTTGGGTTTTTGTTTTTGTTTTTTTTTTTAGGGATTAACGGCATTTAGTTGTTTGCTAATCCCCAGTGTGGGCACCCTGGAAGATCCAGGATTTGATAAACATACGAGTGGCTCAGATTTTAACAAGGAACATTTCTCCTCTCACTGCAGGTAGCAAAGGGGAAAGCTAAGCCACACTGTGTGGCCCCAGGGAGCTGCAGACAGAGGATTAGGGCAGCAGCCACCGCACCAGCTGTCTTCCCACAACTTGAGAGGCTCTGGCACCACATCGAAATCTCGCTCAACACTCCTTCCCTTCCTTCCCAGTGACTTGTTCTGTGCCTCTTCCACCAACACGTTTTTATTCTTGGCAGCCAAAATAATTTATTGGTTTCCACTGTTCTCCTTGGTTGAATTCTCAAGTACACCGCCTCCCCCCTCCCTGGACAGACTGTCTATAATTCAGCTGGCATCTCATCAGCACCTTGCTGATCTTCCATTATTCCTTTCTCCAGAGTCGTGATTCTTTCTTCCTTCTCGGATCGAAGGGGAATCACAAGCACATGGACACCGTCCACTTGGGATTCCACCGAAGTGGGATTGCACTCTACCACATTTCCGCTTCCTTGCTGAAATAAGCAAAATATCTCCTTTGCAATGGATAGTGAATCAGCTTCACTAAGGCAACAAAACTGCCCATCACGGTTCCTCATTTTCCACTCGCAGCGTGACTATGAATGGTGTCCTCACCAGATGCCTTTTCTGAGCTTTGCGTGTCCTATTTGACCTGGATAATTAGTGTCATCCTCTTGTTTATGCAAAAACAAAGCCATTGTGACATAGGTTCTCTAAGTAGGTTGGGAATGGGGCCCAGACGTGTGGACCATGGGTTCTGGCGGTCAAATTCAGACCGTCATCTTTGGCAATCCATCTTTCCAGGGAAACCAATGGAAATACACGTAACTCTGATGAGCCTCACCACTGCGGACATAACAAAGTGATAACATGGAAGCGGAAATGACTCATTTAAAACAGATGTCGAATTGCACTGTGCTCTGCATAACGGGCGTGTGTTTCACGCCACTCTCTCGTATTCTTGTAGTTTGGACCACAGACTTCCATCAGTCCATTACTTTCAATGATGGATTCCAGGGAACAGCCAGTGGGAGCATTCAGCTGCCCTGGAACAAGGGTCCGCCTTGCAGCTCACCCTCACTCAACACCCGGGGAACAAAGCACACGTTAGGAGACTCCAGAGTGCCCGCCTCCTCCTCGTCCAGCTGCAGGACCCACCAGCGTGCGTCGGGAACATATCACATCTCGGCATTTTGCTCCATAAGTTAACATTTTTTGGCAAACCCAACATGAAGGAGTTAACTTTTAAAAACACCGGCACCCAGCGAGGGACTGGAACAGGGCACCGAAGAGAGACAAACCTGGGACACATGTCTAAAAATAATACCTACATCTCCCTTTGCAACTTTAATTATTTTTACACCCCTGGTGAGCTGTCTGAGGGCTGAGGCGGGAAGGCTGTCCCAAGCCTCTCCGCAGTCCCTGACACTTGGTTGTTACTTTATTTAAAGCAGACATCAGGCGAGGGAAATGGAAGACTGAGGGTCAGGAGGGAGTTGGGGAGCACTGTCAAAGCCACCTACACTGTGGGCGGGACATCAGCTCCCTCAACAGCCTCGGGTAGAGGATTCTGAAAACCATCCAAAATTCAGCTCCCTCCCCACTGCTTTGCAGGGCTCAGAAGGAAAAGACACTCTTCTCAACGTTGAGTGTGGAGCCCCTGCCTTCCAACTGGGTCAGCACCACAGTGGTTGAGAAGACAGCCCCTCAGGATGAACCACAGTGACATACTACGGGGACAATGAAACCAGTCATTAAAGAGAATATGCTGTGGGAGGCTGCCTGGCTCCTTCGTACAATAGTCAAAAACAAACACAATTCATTTATGGTGATGGAAGTCGCAATGGTGGTTATTCTTTGTGAACGCTATCATCGAGAGGTGACTCAAGAGAAGCTTCTGTGGTGCTGGCTTCTATATCATGCTCTGGATTTATGTGCTTTGTAAAGATTTATCAAGTTGTACACCTGAGACGTGTGAATTCACTATATGTAAGTTACACCTCGTTAGTTATGCCTTTTCAAGTCTTCTCTCTCCCATAAACTATGAAAAATGTCAAACATATAGAAATGTATAGGGAACGATAGCTTAAACTCTGAGTGCTCATGATTTAACTTTAAAAATATTTTCCTTCAAATCTTTTTTATTTTTTATTTTTGGAGAAATAAAGCATCATCGGGACAACTGAAATCCTTGATGTATCTGTTTCTGATCCCATTGCCCGCCTTCCCTCTCCAGGGGATAATCACCATCCTACATTCAATGTTTTTCATACCCATTCATGTTTTTACATCCTCCCAACATAAGTATTTTGTGTAGCCATAAAAGATACACGGGGTTGTTTTGTAGGCTTTTAAACTTTATATAAATGGTATCATACAGTTTGAGCCATTTTGCAAGTTTCTTTTTCAAGCAAGAGATTTTTGTTTTGAAGCTTAGCTATATGGATCCACGTGCCTCTGCTGTCCTCCTTTTAACCACTGTGTAGTACTCTGCTGTGAATGTAATTGCAAGTTATTTCTCCCTTCTCCTAAAGATAGACATTTAAGTTGATGGCAAAGACTGCTGGTTGCTTCCCAAACCCCCTCCCCCTTCCTCAGCAACAGACCTCAGGTTATTCAGAGTAGCAACATGGCCAGTTGAAAAGACACCTTTCCTCACCTTTCTTGTTCCCAGATGTGGCTACATCTATATTCTGGCCGCGATAAAATAAGCAGGGGTTGCTGGGTGGGACCAAAGAGGGTGGGATTGTGACATGCCCTTTTGTTCCTCTTCTCTGTCCCTCTTCTTGTTCCTTGGAATGTGGATTTTATAGCTGGGGCTCCAGGAACCATCTTAAACCTTGGCTTGGGAAATTCCTTGAGAAACCCTTTTGGGATTGAATTCAGTTTGTAAATTAACTGGACGAGAATCCGTACCTTTATTAAACTGAAAATTCCTAAAGCTTGTACGTGATTGATCCATGCATTAAAACAAAATAAAACAAAACACCTCTGGTCTTGTTTCATACTTTTCTTCATAAAGTTTTTAAAACTTTGGTATGTTCACAATTGGTCTAAATACTTTTGGTTGTTGTTGTAGTTTTCTTCTAACATGCTTGTGTGTCTTTTCCTTATATTACGTTTTCTACCTGGTTTCTATCGCTCTAGAGGAATGCTACTGGTTTTGCATTTTGATTTTACATCCAGAATATTGCTGATCTCTTATCAGCATAGGATCTAAATTTCCTGATTTGCTCAGGACAGTCATGGTTTTCAACCTGTTGATCTGCCATCCCACTTGGTCTGGCAATCATCCAAGTTCCTCATTTCTGATGAAGTGATATTTCTAGCAATTGCATTTAAATGGACCACAGTGGATTGGCAAACCTCAGCTTTGAAACTCCAGCTTCTGAGATGGTGTCACCCAAGTCTCATGTGAGACATCTTGGTCTTTGTGCAGTAAACAATTTTCTCAATTGAACACATGGCTTAATGTGAAGGATGACCAGTGATAACCTCGCTTTCTTTTCCTGACTCTTTCTACGTGCAAGGTAACCGACACCTCCCTTTATAGGCCAGCAAGCAGGGCACCGGCTTGAACCCTCTTTGTGGCAACGTGAGAATTTGGTTTCGCCATCGTAATTATGTTAAATTTATAGTTTTCCCGCTTTTTCCAGTCTCTATAATAGCTTTTATAAGATGGGTCTCTCTCTATTCAATGAAGTTTTGTAAGAACTCATCTGTAAAACAGAATCAGCACCTTTTGTCTGTGTGTTTGGGGGTGGGAGTGTGGGATTGATGTCGAGGGTATTTTCCATTGCTGGCTCAATTTCTTTAATGGTTGTTGGTGTATTTCGGAGTTTTAAAACATTCTTGAGTCATTGTTGGAAGTCTATATTTTTACAGAAAATCATTCACTTTATCTAAGTTTTCAAGTTTGTTGACATAAAGTTGTTCATTATATCTGCCTTATTTTCTTTTCTTCTATTCCAATTTAAAAAATTTTTCAACTGTATGTCCATTTGTATCTATTTCTATCATTGTTTATTTACCTTTTTTTCCCTCATTTTTTTTTTCTTTTAGAAACTGTTTAATTTCTGCCAACCTTATTTCCATTTTGTTTGCCTTTCTGGAAGAACAGCTTAAAACCACTCACCGGTTGTTCCTACCCATTCAGTGGCCTGAGCGGTGGGAGCTGCAGACCTGAGCACTCCAGCCTTCAGTAGGGAGCTGCCATAGGGCACCTGCCCACCTTCTGATGAGTCTATGACTTCAGGTTGAGGAGCATTGAACTCAGGAGCTGGTGAAGCCCATTCACCCTGATATTCCTCTTTGGTCACAGCCTTTTTCAGTAGCAGCCTGCTCTTCCTTTTCAATGTCTTCAGGATCTCTGCAGAAGTAGAGATCAAATATGACCTCCCATGGGTGTTCACTGGAAATGGTGCCATGCATGCGCAGAACTTCCTGGGGCCAGCATCCACCACATCAGACCTACTGAGCATGCTCCCTTGTTGTTGCAAGGGATGGCGATCTCCGCACAGTGCAGAGCAGAGTCTTTGTTACACAGAGCGATGGTAGACAGGTTAACATAAGATGCTTCCGTGAGAGGCTGGTGGTCAGCACTGGGATCAGTAACCACCAGAGGATCTTGCTCCCAGAAGGCTGTCTGGATGCGATTAGCAAAGGTTCCAGGAGTGAAGTGGCTGGCAATAGGAGTGGCTCCAGTAGCAGGGGACACTGCAGCCCAGCTCACTGGCCAGTACCCCTGGATGATATGACACTGACATCAACCGGGTTTTCAATGGCAACAATGGCACCAGCTGCCAGCAGAAAATTCTCTCAGGTTCTCTTCAGATTTATGTTGTAGACACCATCACTTTTCCTTTGTAGATGTACTGTTCCATTTGGAAGTCAAGGTTGATGCCACCTAAGTGGGTTCCTGCTGCAAAGAATTTGAGGACATCCTCCTCCTTCATTTGCAGGACATCAAGGGCTCTGGATCTTGTGACGGTTTCCCTTTAAGTTCTGACAGGAATGCAGAACCATACCGTATGGAACCCTCTGTGGGTGGACTGAAAGGGTCCATCCATTTTTAAATCTTGCTAAAGTCTTGTCTATTTTATTTGTTTGATTTAAAAGCCAGTTTCTGTTATTTTGTAATATTATTTCTCCTTTATCCTGCTTTTCTATTTCACTCATTTTCATGAATTGTAATTTTTTTCTCTGTTAAGACAAAAAAAGTAGCATTTTAACATAAGCAATAGTTCATTGCATTTGCCAGTATATTTCATGAGTTTTTGTGTTGTCTCTTGTTTTTCATGCCTTTCTTCCTTGTCCACTTCCCTCTGACATTGAGTATCTGGCGGTAATATAGTCTCTTATTTGTTGTATATCTGAAAATATCTCTGCTTTGCCTTGACTACTGAATGATAGTTTAGCTGGGTATAGAATCCAGGGAAGGTGTTTTTAAGAAGGTTTTCTTTGCTGTACTTATTACATTTTATAATTATATACATTATGTAATTATCTGAAAAATTCCCATCTCCCACCAGAATGACTTTTGTTTGTTTTGTCCACTACTGTGTGTCCTGGTCTCTAGAACAATGCCAGGCACATAGTAAGCACTCAATAAATAGTACTGAATGAATGAATGTATGAACGAATGAATCCCTCACTGGACTTTCTGTTCTCTGAGGGCAAGGTGGGCGTCTTACTGTCCAGGGTTGAGTTCCACTGACTTGCCTAGTGCCTGACATAGTAAGAATTAAATAAACATTTGTTGATGAATAAATGAATTCACCCAAGTCCTAAAACCAAAGAATAAAAATAGTACTCTTAGAAACTAGAGCCTTTTGAAAAAGCAACCTTTGGAGTCTTCTAGGTCTTCATTTTCTTTTTTAAAGTTTCTCCCCTGGGGTTAGCTGCAAGGGAGTTGGGGACAGAGAGGGGACTTTCATGAAACCAAGGCCCTCCCTGGAGGGTTCCCTTTTACCAAGTCTGCACAAACCTTCAAAGACCTCTTCACAGAAAGGATAATGTTGCCCAGCTTAACATGGAGCCTGGTTGAAACCTTGTTTCTAAACAGACTGTACTGCATCATCACCAGTGGCTCCTTTAAGGGAAAAGGGTGTCACAATAGGAAAGATGACATCCAGGTGCAGACTGCATGGATGGTCACAGTGACTAATAAAATATTCAGCAGTTGCTGCTGTGGCCTCAGCAAGGACGTGCAGCAGAGCCAGCTGATGCCTGAGTGTGAGGAAGCGCACCGGGATTCGTGGTAAGGCGCATTTAGGAAGGAGTTGGGGGCCTCTGAGGCCCATTGTACAGGAGGCATTTAAAGAGTTGGCCCCCTGAGAGCACTAATGTGCTTCGATTTGGCCATTTATGAAAGGGAAGGGACTATTAGGACTCAGAAAAGATGTCTGGCCTGCACCATTTAGAGGACACAGGGGTCACCTGTGTGTCAACAGAGTAAAAGGGTCATTCATAAAGCTCTACATCTATTTGTCAGCCCTACAACGGAGCTCACCACGCGGGAGGCAGTGTGGCAAGAGACGCGCTATTGCGTTTCTCTACTTTCTGGTCAATTCTAACAATTTGCAATTGAATGTTGCTCTCATGGATGTGTGGTCCCCACTCCAGACAGTTTCCATAGGCACAGATGGCTCCCAGTCCTGCTCCATCCGCCCCCTTAATTGAACGAGGCCAATAATCTTGTAACCGACGCCCTCTGCCAGTTGGTGATGGGGCTACAGTGCATATCTCTGCCTCTGGACACTCGCAAAACCTCACCGCTCACTGACAGCCAAGTTCGAAAGACACAAAAAGAGTGGAGAAAAACGAGTTTTAAAGATGCCAAAGCTAACGTGTTAGCAAGATTTTAAAAACATGTTTCCCTTGGCTTGTGGAGAACAGAGAACAGACCTTTTCTCAAACTGCCTCTCTTTCAGCCGTGACGTCTTCTCTGAAACATGGAAGTTATATAAACAGAAAAAAACGTCCCTTCCAAATATTGGTTCAGATGCAGGAAGTACACAGTTGCCAAAGGAGATGAACAAACTAGGAATCAGAAAAAAGCAAATTATTCTTGAAGGCATCAAAGTAGGTTTCCCAAACAAAGGAGAGTGCTATTTCTTTGTTAAGGAAGAAAAAAAAAAGCCATTATGGAACAAACTTTACCCTTTAATGTCGATGTACGACAAAAACGCTTTCGCTCTGGTCTGCGATCTGTCTTTCTTACCATCCTCCAACTTCGGTGTCCTCCAGAAAGGGATTTACTGAGTGGTTTTACACATCTTTCAAGTAAAGATTAACAACAACAATAATAATAAAGTAATAAATTGGCCACGAATCTTGGCACAACCTGAAACCATATGTTCTGAGAGTTGCTTCATTCACTGCTAATTAAGTTTCCTCCCCCTCCCCCACCAACACACAAAATGAGACCTTTTTTTGGGATCCAACAAATAGCTTCAGGCATGTGGGCATCTTGATGGAGTCTCTTCTTCTCTTTGGAGGATCAAATCCCAGCCAGCTTTGTTTGAAGTTCAGAGCCCTGCATGGCATCTGAGGAGTGTTAATAAAATAGGAGTGCATGTGTGAAGTTACTCTAAAATTCCCAAGACTTCATCCCAGGAGGGAAGCGTAACAACGACTCACTGACTTTAACAACAACACCGCCACAGAGGATGGTCTACCAGTCACCCTGACACCATGGAATCACACGTGTCTTCGGGCTCCAGGCCACCCGAAGAACTCAGGTGCGGGCATCAGTACATTCTCTGCCTCTCTTCTAATCAACGTCCTGTCCAGACGGTCACCAGCCCTCTCTGCAGCAAAAGCCACTGAGCATTTGGGTATAAACATAGCTTGTTTGTCTTGTGTTAGTGCAGCCTTGCAAAACACAGATGTTTTCCTTTTAATCCTGTTTGTGCTCTGCGATGGTCACACTTGGTGTCATTTGGCTGCAGGAATCCCCTCTAGGAATGATCCTGCAAGAAACAGCCTGTGCATGGAGCCATCTGATTTGGGGCAGTTCCCCGCTTCTGTGCAAAGCTGAGCACAGTTAATTTATTGGAACAGAATGGGATATATGAGAATGAACATATAAATACCTTTTTTTTTTTAAGGCAAACTATATAGAATCTAATCATCTGGACCTACAAGGTAAGTTTATGATTATGTGTGTGTGTGTGTGTGTGTGTTAACGTTTATTTATTTTGAGAGAGAGGGAGAGTGAGGGGCAGAGAGAAAGAGGAATAAAGAACCCCCAGCAGGCGCTACATCATCCACACAGAGCCTGCTGAGGGGCTTGAACTCTTGAACCGTGAGATCATGACCTGAGCCAAAATCAAAAGCCAGATGCTTAGCCAACTAGGCCACCCAGGTGCCCCAGCTTATGGCTCTGTTTCATATACTTTTGGATTTTCACTCCTCCACCAGGATTTCTTGGCTTTCCCCAGAGACATGGCATGTCTTCAGAGTCAAGAGCTCAAACTAATGGCGAACAGTCTGGGTTCAAGACCTGGACCTGCTGCTCCCTAGCTGTGTGGCCTGAGGCAAAGCACCTTACCTCTCTGGGCTCTTTCTTCATCAGTAAAGAGGAGCAAGTATACGTAGCTATGCCACAGGGCCATTGTGAAGATTAAGGGGGATACTTCCCAGAGGCACATGGAGTAAACGTGTAATACATGTTTGTAATTCTTTTTGTCTGTGTCGCTCATTTCAGGCCTTGATCTTGATCAGCAGCTAGAACCGGCTCGAGGCTCAGAGCCTTGTAATGAAGCAGACTGTGTGTCTACTTCCCACAGAAATGCCCACCTTGTCCCTCCTTTGGATCAAGGAGTGAAGTCCGCTGTGAACCACAGAATTATCATAAAGCGCATGTTGCTGGGGGGCTGGGGTGCAAATTGTGGATTAGCTGTAGAGAGAGGGTCGGTCCTCGATGAATCGGACACGGGGCAGATCAGTTTGGACGTGCAAAGGAAGATCCAGATTCAGGGATGGTTAATTAAGAGCCTACTCTGTGCTCAGAAATTTGTTAGGTCTATTTTCATGTGTGGTTTTGTGTAACACCCGTGACAAATCTATAGCACAGGTACCATTATGATTTCCAGTCTATAGACGTAACCGAGCTTTAGGGAAGCTAAACAATTTGTCTGCCATCCAAAAGTTGCCCCCTGCCTGCGGGATGAAGTCCCAGACCCCAGGGATGTTCCGCAGCCTGGCCCTCCATCTATCCACCCCCATTTCTCCATCCCCCTGACTTATCCCTCGCTGTCACCCAAAGGAAACGGGCTTTTTTTTCCCCCTACCTTAAAGGAGACTGAGACTCCCACAGCCAGCAATACAACCAGCAGAAAACCCAACCCCCCCCAAGGACTGAACTCTAATGATAGTCTTTACTGACAATTTCCCATGGAAGGGCCTTCACACACAGAGGGATGTCCTAAAAACCCACTTTCCATGCTTCTCACCTCAAAGCCCTGGTTCATCCGGGAGCTGTTCCCCCCCATCCTCTTCTCTCCTTCATTAATTCTTTAATGCCAGTCCTTTGTTCCCTCCTTCCTGCAACCCCACCCCCAACCCCGCCCCATCCTTCCTCTAGTAGAGGAAAGTGATCACCTCTGGCCTTTGACCCCGGGGCCTGTCCCCTCCCCCGCACAGCTCAGCAGGGCAAGGCCAGCAGGAAGGTGTTTGAAAGATTGCAAATATGTATGCTAACTTTTTTGTCCTTTATCTGATTTGCCTTGCATTCTAGCAACACTGTGATGGGGGATCGGTTTCCTGCGTGGGCCTCGCGGGGTCTTTGCTCTGAGACTCACTCTGCCCAGGCAGCTTCTTTATCATTCCTCTGCCTGGTGGTCACCATGTGATGTTGGATTATATCCAACTCCCGCCTTATTTTGAGTTTCCTCTTTTTTTTTTTTTAACTTTTTAAAAATTATTTTATGTTTATTTATTTTATTTTGAGAGAGGGAGAGAGAGAGAGAGAGAGAGAGAGAGAGCGCGCGTGCACAAGTGGAGGAGGGGCAGAGAGAAGGAGAGGCAGAATCCCAAGCAGGTTCTGCACCATCAGCACAGAGCCCAAGGCAGGACTTGATCCCATGAACCACAAGATCATGACCTGAGCAGAGATCAAGAGTCGGAAGCTTAACCGACTGCACCACCCAGGCTCCCCTCGAGTTTCTTGAGGGCCCCACAGCCAACTCTCCGCAGAGGATGGCTTCTGCTGTTCTTTAGGAATGCCTTAAGCAAATGAAAATTGATTCTTCTCAACGACAAAAAGACAAGAGATGGGCTGTTACTGGTGTTGACTCAGCAGCCACGGGAGTCAGGTCCCGCAGACTTTCCCTTGCCCTGGGAGCCCCGTCACGGCAAGATGGCCCTGGGGTTCTAGATGGAGCATCTGTGTTCAAGGGAGGGGGAAAGAGGGAGCCGAGGCAAGCGGCTCTCTGAACTTTAGCCAGGAATGCAACGGCTTTCCTAGAACTTGGCCTTGTCTTGGACATGAACCAAGGTGTTTCATCGGCCGTCACTGGGTTGCGAGGCCTTCCCCAGCTTGTTTAACGGGGTCTTGTCATCTGATTTGTTTTTGCATTTATTTTTCTATCACAGTGAAACTCACATGACATACAGTAACCATTGTAAAGGGAATAATTCAGTGGCATTTACTAGGCATGCAGCTTCCACCTCTACCTAATTCCGAGGCATTTTCACCCCCCAGAAAGGAGACCCTGAGCAGTTACTCCTCACTGTCCCCACCCTCTGCTTTCTGGTTCCAGGGATTTACCTAAACTGCACATTTCTTATAAGATGGAATTCTACAATATGTGACCTTTTGCATTGACATCTTTTACTCGGCATCATGTTTTTGAGGTTCATCCACAAAGTATCGTCTATCAGAACTTCGTTCTTTTTTTTTAAATTTTGTTAAAAAAATATTTCATGTTTATTTTTGGAGAGAGAGACAGACAGAATGTGAACGGGAGAGGTGTAGAGAGAGAGGGAGACACAGAACTCAAAGCAGGCTCCAGGCTCTGAGCTGTCAGCACAGAGCCTGACGCAAGTCTCGAACTCATGGACTCACAGACCGTGAGATCATGACCTGAGCCAAAGTTGGTTGCTGCTCAATCAACTGAGCCATCCAGGCGCCCCAGCATTCTGTTTTTTTTTTAATGGATAAATGATTTTTGTATTGTATGGATATACCATAATTCGTTTGCCCATCCACCTGTTGGTGGACATCTGGGCTGTTATCATGTCTCTCGAGCCTAGGCTGCTGGCTCCCAGCTGTGGACCTCTGCAGAGTGGCCTGGGCCCCAGAGTAAAGAGGTGCATGGAGGAGGCTCCAGAAGGAGGGTGGGGGGACTGAGCCTGGGTGACTCCGTCAGTCAAGTGGCCGACCTCGGCTCAGGTCACGATCTCACGGTTCGTGAGTTTGAGCCACACATGGGCTCGCTGCTGTCATGGGCTCCCATGCTGTCATGGGCTCGCTGCTGGCTCCCTGCTTTGGATCCTCTGCACCCCCCGTAACTTCCCCACTTCTGCTCTCTCTCAAAAATAAATGAAACATTTCTTTTTAAAAGAAGGCTCCATAAATGTTCATCAACTGATGAATGGATAAAGAAAACGTGGTCTATATGTACAATGGAATACTACTTGGCAATGAGAAAGAACCAAATCCGGCCATTTGCAGCAACGTGGATGGAACTGGAGGGTATTATGCTAAGTGAAGTAAGTCAGGCAGAGAAAGACAGATACCATATGTTTTCACTCATTTGTGGGTCCTGAGAACAGAAGACCATGGGGGAGGGGAAGGGGGAAAAATGTTACAGAGAGTGAGGGAGGCAAACCGTAAGAGACTCTTAAATACAGAGAACAAACTGAGGGTGGATGGGGGGTGGGGGGGAGGGGAAAGGGGGTGATGGGCACTGAGGAGGGCACCTGTTGGGATGAGCACTGGGTGTTGTATGGAAACCAATTTGACAATAAATTATATTTAATAAGTAAATAAACATTAAAATTTTTTTAAATGAAAAAAGGAGGCTCCAGGCATACCCCAGTTGCCTGAGGGAGCAAGGATGATCCTGGGATGGGGAGCCACTTGGGGGCCTACTGGAAAGCATCTTTGCCTACTTCCCAACGCTTCAGCGGCCCTGTGACTACCTGCCTTCTGGGAGCATTTGCCTTCTGCGTGCACTTAGAACCACCAAGGAAGCAGTACTATCTTAACCTGGGGTCATCCAATCCAGGACTGCCTTGGCTGGAGCCCAACCAAGAACATTCCTCAGCACCGGTGTCATTTTATGTCGTTCTTATTAGTAATCACATAGGATTCATAGCCGGTTGACTTTTACTCTTGCCAGAGGCTGATAAATCGGCCAGGCGCAAGGATCATTCTTCAATAATTAAAAGCCTTTATGGCTTGCAGGAAGAAGCAAATTTGTGAGTATCCACCATGGATCTGTACAACGCTCCTCCCTGCCGATCAATGTCTGCGTCCGCTGCTAGCTGGTGAACTGTTCACCTTTGACTTGGTCTCTGGAACCTCAGTTCAGCCGTCCGAAGGCAGTACTCTCTGCAGAGATCACGTACTCGCTGCAGAAGCACTTTCACGTGTCCCCTGGCATTTGCCTGTGGACTAATTGGTCCAGGGGAGTCAAAGTGTGGTCCCCGAACGGGCTCAGCATCTAGGAGGTTTTCAGGGAGCTACCGTTTCGGCCCTTTCCAATTTCCTGCTCTGGAGCCGAATGCACCTAGCACACCCAGCACACCATCCTGGGCCCCTAGGGAAGGACCCTGTCTTCCTAGGAAAAGACCCAGGAAGACAATGCCCAGCTATCAGCTTATGACAAGGGAAGGGAAGGGCTAGACAATGGTGTACAAAGGCACCAAATGGACAAGTATGGCCCAAGATGACTTAACTTCTCAAAAGCGGAGACTTTGTTTCAGAGTGAGCCATCACTGCATGTGCTTTAGAGCTCTGGTTTTTGAGTCAAAAAGACCTGAGTCTGATTCCCGCCTCTGCCACTTAATAGCTGGGTGATCTTGGGTAAGTAACATAACCTCTCTGAGTCTCCATTCAACCTCACAAGGAGGAGGTAGGAAAGCCTGTGAAGCGCGGTGCCTGCCACACGGCGAGAACACAGCAAACCGCAGCTGTTAACAATTCTCGTGACTCTTCACGTCCTCGCTTCACTTGCCCCTGTGCATCTAGACAGATCTGCCGGTACCCCACCTCTCCAAACCTCCCCCATTTCAGTCATTCCAATCCAAGGTTTTATGGACTCAACTCTCGCCAGGGCATTTTTCTTAGGGGGCCCTCTTTGCCAGGATGGGCTGAAGATTATAAAGTGTGGTTAAGAGTTTCAAGGTCAAACCTAGTACTTCCTATGAAAATAAAAGATGGCAGTACATTACGTTGTCAAGTTAATACAGTGTGATGGAGCATCTCCAGACTGCACATCCTGGAAGACTGTAAAAGTCTAATAGATTTAGGGTAACTGTACCTCGGGGAGCGTATTAGACAGCGCTCATCAATGGATCAAAACTGTCTTGGATGCTCCCTTCCCAGGGAACAGCAGTGGCCCTTAAATGATTGCCTTCCCTTCAACAACCTGGAGATAAATTGTGCTTCATACATTAACTTCACACGAATGGGCCACTTATTTTGACTGGAGAGTGCACCTTATTTTACCCCAAATGAAAAGGCATATCCTTTGAAAGCCAAATTCTGCATTCTTTAAAATTACTGCGAAATGACATAATGCCATATTAACTCCCTCCCCGTAGCTCTATCTCTGCTGATCTCAGATGTGTTTGGACACATTTAGCATCGTGCCCCTGTTGGTGAAGTGTCTTTAATTATTCCGAAGGATGTTCTGATGCATTTAAGTTTTAATCAGGTGTACAATTAGCCGGGTGTAAAGTTTGTATATATGCTCCTAGGAAGACATCATTTCGATGAGCTTTTATCCCGGGAAGAAATGCCATTTTACAACGAAAATGGTAACAGAAATAACCTAACTGGACCACACAGACTTTTTAAGAGTTGCCACGTGAACTCATGGATTTATTTTCCTCATTTCGCACATTCCTAAAATTGCATACGCTTTCACAGTCCGAACAGTCACTGAGGAGCCATCGTTCCAGTGAGCTGAGGTTGGATGAGGAATAGCGCTTGACAGATTCTTGCCCCCCGCTTCTCATCCATCTCCCTGTTAGCTGGGATTTAATCTCTTCCAGGGGGAGGACTGCTCAAATTGAGTAATTTCTATCCTCTCTAATTTAAATAGACAATGCCTCATGGTACCCCTCAGGGACCAGGCAGGCGGATGGAGCATCCCTTACCAGGGTCTTGACACCCTGCGTTCAGAGACAAGATGCTGTGGGAGAAGGTGTGCACATCACTTCTGCCACGAGTTTGTCCAACCAGCCCTAGGCCAGCCCAGATCACAGGGGAAGGGAAACAAGCCCCATCTCCTGATAAGAGGACTGTCGAAACGTGCAGCCACCTCGAATCCACCACAGCAATCCCAAACATGGAGACTGTTACCATTTGAAGCCCTTTGTTACACCACACATGCATATTTGCAGGTTCAACCAAGCCAAGAGCAGCTTAAAGTAATTTCTAGACACTCTACGAGATAAATTTGATTTGTCCTTGTTCCTCATCCTCCATTTCCAAGTGATTGCCAAGAATCACTGAAGCTGGTCCATTTTACTTTCCAAATATTGTGCAGATTTCCACTTCTCTCCGACCCCACCACCATCACCACCATCACCCTCTTCACTGCCACCACCACCATGGTCATTATCACCATCGTCACCACCACCACCATAATCCCTATTCCTTTATTGTGAGTCCCTACATGCAACAAACCGAATGTTGGTATCCCCATCCCCCAGATTCCTACGTTGAAATCCTAGCTCCCACTGTTATGGTACCAAGAGGCAACACACTTGTGAGATGACGTGGGATTCGTGCCTTTATATAAAAGAGGCCCCAGGGGCGCCTGGGTAGCTCAGTCGGTTAAGCGGCCGACTTCGGCTCAGGTCATGATCTCGCAGTTTGTGAGTTCGAGCCCCGCGTCGGGGATCTGTGCTGACAACTCAGATCCTGGAGCCTGTTTCAGATTCTGTGTTTCTCTCTCTCTGACCCTCCCCCATTCATGCTCTGTCTCTCTCTGTCTCAAAAATAAATAAACGTTAAAAAAAATTAAAAAAAAAAAGACAATTCATTATCATGTTATGCCATTTAAAAAAAATAATTAAATAGGGGTGCCTGGGTGGCGTAGTCGGTTAAGCGTCCGACTTCAGCCAGGTCACGATCTCGGGGTCCGTGAGTTCGAGCCCCGCGTCAGGCTCTGGGCTGATGGCTCGGAGCCTGGAGCCTGTTTCCGATTCTGTGTCTCCCTCTCTCTCTACCCCTCCCCCGTTCATGCTCTGTCTCTCTCTGTCCCAAAAATAAATAAACGTTGAAAAAAAAAATTAAAAAAAAAAATTAAATAAATAAATAAATAAATAAATAAATAAAAGGGGCCCCAATATGCTCCCTTTCCTCTGTCACCATGTGAGGACACCAGGAAGCACGTGTCTGTGAGCCAGGAAGCAGGTACTCACCACACAGAGAATCTGCCAGCACCCTGATCTTGGACTTCCCAACCTGGCAACCGAGAGAAATATTTGCTGTTAAGCCCCCGAGTCCGTGATACTTTTAAATATTTTTAAAATGTTTATTATTTATTTTGAGAGAGAGAGAGAGTGCACAAGCAGTGGAGGGGCAGAGAGAGAGGGCGAGAGAGAGAGAGAGAGAGAGAGAGAGAGAGGATCCCAAGCAGGCTATGCACAGTTGGCGCGGAGCCCAGTGTGGGGCTTGAACTCACAAACCGTGAGATAATGACCTGAGCTGAAATCAAGAGTCAAATGCTTAACGAACTGAGCCACCCAGATACCCCTGTAGTCTGTGATATTTTTCTTATAGCAAAAATATAACTGGACTGAGATACCAGCCCACAACGTGATGTTAAAAGTACATTCGCTAATGATTGCTCACTAACAACTTCACATACTTTAGACTTCTTATCCCAGAGAGATGTTAAAGCTTCCTAAGGGCAAAGGCTGGATCTTTTCCTTCTCTGAAATAACATGGACATAAGAGCTTTCTGGTGGGCTGGAAATATTCTGAACCTTGGTCGCGGTCGGGGTTACATAGGGGTGTACCTGTGCCCCGAGCCCCATACGGTACTGCACTGTTTCACTACACCTCAGTAAAACCGAAGACGGCAGTAATGATCTGATGATTTATTAAACACCCACTAGGTGCCAGGCACTGGGCTTATGGGCTTTACGTATATTATTTTTATCCTCATACGAACTGGGTGAGGTTGATAACATCCCCCCTGGACAGTTGAACAAATTGAGGTTCAAAGACATGAGGTAGTTTGTCCAGAGTCACATGGTTGGTCAGTTCTGGAGTCTTGAGCCACATTCAGGCAGATTCGACTGTGAATCTTTCGTTCTTCTCAGCTGAAGTCACCAAGACCTCAAGGGAAAAAGAAACACACACACACACACACACACACACACACACACACACACACCTGTACACACATTTATTCAAGATGAGCTTTTAAACTAAAACTCCAAAGTACATCTTGTAAAGAATAACAAATTCATCCTCCCAAGGAAATACAAACACTAGAGCAATCTGAACACACTTGCCAAGGATGAACCCGGCACAGAGCTTCCCAACCCCTAACGTGCACCGAACCACCTGAGTGTCTTGCTAAAAGACAGATTCAGGTTGAGGACATCTGGAGGGGGAGAGGGTCCACCTTTCTCACGAGCTCCGGGGGATGGCAGGGCTGCTTCTCTGTGACCCGAACTTTACAAAGTCAAACATCAGAGCACATTTCCATGCACGTGGGATCAATCAAACCATTAGCAAAACACAAGAAACTGCTTAGACAGTTAGACAATAATTCCTGCAAATGCAAAATATTGGCATTGTCTCTGGACAGGGTAAAAATGAAATCATTTTCCAAAGTGATGTGGTCGCCACCCTTTCTGCCGGGTCCAGCCCGAAGCCTGTAGGTCTCTCTTTGTTGCAAGATATCAAGGTGTCCCACAGCCTAGCCCACCCCAGCTCTCAGGGACACCAGAGATGCTTACCCACGATCTCATTCCGTAGGAGGGAGCCCCCGGGCTCTGTCCGCAGTCCATGCCAATGGCGTTCACACCGGCCACTGCCAGTGAGGCATGGCGGCTGTAAGAAACCCTGAGTCTGGGTTCACACACGAACATGATTCACAACTTCTTATCCCCACGCTCCTTTCTCTTGCCACCCTGCCCCCCACCCCACCCCTGATTTTCACCGAAGTCAGTTTGCACGTGAGCAGCGCATTCACAAGGGGACAGGAGCTGTCATTCCGCAAATCCCAGACCTGAGTTCAGACAGAAAATGGGACTCAGCTCCAGGTTTACCCACGGCGGCTGTCTCATTCATTACGGAGAGATCAAAATAGCCGTAGGTAGGAACTCATCTAACTTAACGCGACATGCCTGCAGTCCATAACAAAGGAAGCTCCTCATCCAGCCAGCTCTTGGGTCCTGATCAACAAATTTGCTCCCTGAAATCACACAGTGGCTAGGCAAAAAGGAAATATATTTCCTTTTATGTATATAAATAAAATATTGATATATAAGTATATACTATGTAATCTCAAGTACAGCCCTGAGATCTCAAGGATGTCATTCTTTGATTTTTGCCGCAATGTGGTGGAATACACCCTGCGAAGGAGTTTTTGTTGTGTTTTTCTCTCCGTATGGGCCGTTCTGAATGTCCCAGGGAGGCCACGAGGGAATGACGATCGGAAGAGTAAGGTGCATGCACGTGAGGATTGTAGGAGAGACACGGGGCGCCGGGCCTCGGTTCGGGAACGCGGCGGTGGTAATCAGCAGGCTAGCAAGTTAGGTCTGGGACTGCCAAGAACGTTCACCCCGAAAGCCGTCTCTTTCATGAGATGCTGATGTGCACGGTCTGCACAGCATTGCCAGCGGCTTTGTGGACAACTGTGTTATAAGCCCTCCACAAAGATCCAGCTATTTGGCTGTTGTTATGGGAACGGTACAATTATGGCCAGATTGGAGTTGTGACGGGGGACAGAAAAGAAAGAGGATTGGGGGTGGGCAAAATTGCTATTTTCGCCCAAATGCATTTTGGCTGATCACCTGTGCTGAATGCGAACAACAATTGAGAAGAGAAGGTAGTAGGAACCCTACTTGGCCTCCCGGATTATAGGCCGGAGTTTGTGCTGAAAAAAAAAAGAAGAAGAAATCGCCGTTAAGAGAGGAAGGATCACGTCCTCTTACTTTCTTTGTCATTTCACAAAAATACTATAATTGTGCGTCAGAGCAGGAAGTTCAGCGATGTTCAAAGATTCTATGTGGCCTCTTTACTTCTGTTACCGAAGTTAATACACGTCTGAAATATGTAATTTTGCAATTTAAGGTTTTTGATTGAAAAATCTAAAGTATCAGTCAATAATCTTCCAAAAGGATTGTTATCATTATCCAAGCAAGTCAAGCAAGTGCCTGTCTACAAGCTAATTAAGATAGCAATCGACACGCGAAGGCGATCCGCGCTCTATGAAACCGAGTGTCTTTTTCAAAGCCATAGGCGGGAAGAGGAGGTTACTTGCCATAAAAAAGGCAATGTGAGTTCACACAATGCTTCCCTCCTTCCATCTCCCAAATCATAGAAATAATGGAAAAAGTATAAAAATATGTTTTGAGACTTAACTGCCCTTGAAAAACACCTAGGTTCTTTGGAAATTAAATCCTGCCAGGTAGAGAGAACAGAATTGACTCTACATAGCCGAGGACTGGGTCATCTGGGGAGGACTTTGCTACCCACAGATGGGGGCTGAAACGTTGCAACAGTGGCCCACGGTGGTTGCCTGAGGTGGCAGGAATGAGCAGAGACACCCACAAAACCGACCTGGTGTCAAACTGCATCCTGTCCGCGTCCCTGTGGGACAAGGACCAAGCCACCAGAGAGCTCACACTGGGGCTGGCTTACTTCAGTTCCTATTACCCGACACATCATGGCTGACTTTCAACAAATATTACGGGCATGCTGGAAAGCAAGAAGAAACAGGGTCTGAAGAGACAAAGCAAGCCCCAGAATCAGACTTAGATATGACACAGATGTTGAAATGATCAGGCTGGGAGCTTAAAACGACTATGATTCATCTGCTACGGGATCCGACGGACAAAGTGGACACCACGCAAGAACAGATGGGCAGTGTAAGCAGAGAGATGGAAATGCTTGTAAAGAATCAGAAGGAAATGCTAGAAGTCAAAAACTCTGTCACAGAAATGAACAACGTTTTGGGTGGGCAGATCAGTAGATAGGGTATGGTCGAGGAAAGAGCCAGAGAGCTTGAAAAACGTCAAGAAACTTCCCAAACTGAAATGCACATAGAAAGAATAATGAGGGGAAAGGGGGGGCAGTGGGAAAGAGTAGCCAGAGGGTAGGACAGCCACAAAATGTACAACATGTGTGTAATTGGGATACCAGAAGGAGGAGAAACAGAGAAAGGAACAGAAGGAATATTTCAAATAATAGTGACTGAGAGTTTTAAACAATTAACGACAGACACCAAACTATAGTTACAGCAAGCTCGGGGAACTTCAAGGAGAATAAAAACCAAAAAATCTATACCTGGGCACATCATATTCAAACCGCAGAAAATCAAAGGCAAAGAGAAAACCTTGAATGAAGCCAATGGAAGAAAACACCTTATGTACAGAGAATGAGGATTAGAATTACATCAGAGATCGCGTCACAAACCACGTAAGCAAAAGGAGAGTGGAGTGGAATCTTTACTGGGTCATAAAAAGAAAAAGACCTCCAACCTAGAAATCCGATCCAGCAAAGCCATCCCTCTAAGGTAGGAAGAAATACGTTCTCAAACAAAAAGTGAGGATTTGTCTCCAGTAGACCTACCTTGTTAAGTAATGTTAGGAGCTCTTAGCTCTTAGATAATGTTAGGTCAGAAACTTAGATCTACAGAGGAGTGCCTGGGTGGGTCAGTCAGTTAAGCATCCAACTTCGGCTCAGGTCATGATCTTGTGGTTCATGAGTTCAAGTCCCACGTCAGACTCTGTGCTGACAGCTCAGAGCCTGGAGCCTGCTTCAGATTCAGTGTCTCCCTTCCCCGCTCACACTCTGTTTCTCTCTCTCTCTGTCTCAAAAATAAATAAAAACATTTTTAAAAATAAAAAAAAAAGAAACTCAGATCTACATAAAGAAAGGAAGAGCATTGGAGAAGGAATAAATGAAGCTAAAATAAAATGTCTTCTTTTTCTTATTCTTAATTGATCTGATAAGTAACTGTTCAAAATGATAACAACAACAAGGTAATGGGTGATCACAGCCAATGGATAGGTCTGGTGCCCAGCAGCAACATTATAGCAGAAATTAGAATACTCTACTATATGTACCTGTACATGCTGACCGTGAAGTAGTTGTTTGAAAGTGAACTTGGATTGGTTGTACATGTACATTGGAAACACTAAAACAATTCTTAAAAGCAGTATAATTGACATACTAACAGAGGAGAGAAAATTGAATCATAGAAGATTCAGACCAGAGAAGACAGAAAAAGACAGGAAGACCAAAACCAAAACAAAAACAACACAAAAACAAAAACAAAACAAACAAACAAAAAAACAAAGACAAAGGGCTACAAATAGAAAATAATTGTAAATATGGTAGATATTAACCCGACAACAAAAAGCCACACTCAGAGATGCCTCATTTCCTCTCACTTCCTTTCTGGTCTCCTAAACCGCAGAGATAATTGCTTTCATTAGCTTGTTTATCTTTCCTGTGTTCCTTTCCAGAAAAAAAATTAAACACATACATACACACACACACACACACACACACACACACACACACACTTAGTATATTCCAATACTCTTTTGCAATTTGCTTTTTTCACTTAGCAACATATCCTGGAGACCAATCTATTCTAAGGATCTTCCTCATTGTTTTCCCAGGTGCACAGCCATCAACTGCATGGACGTACCACAATTTGTTCAATGAGTCTCCCATGAATGGTATTTGGGTTCTTTCCAATATTTTGCTTTTAGAAACAAGGCTGCAATACCGGCCTGTTCATACGTTGTTTCATATTTGTGGAGGTGTGTTTTCAGGGTAAATCCCTCGGTGCGGGATTGGAGCGGCCAAGGCTAAGTGCTTTGTGGTTGGTTGGATATCACCACATTCCCTTCAGGAGGCGCTAGCCATGTTGTATCCTACTGCATTTTCCCCAAAAGAGCAGTGTTGTTCAGGTCTAGAATTTCTACCAGAATGGAAGGTAAGAGATGGTACCTTGGTGTAGTTTTAATTTCTATTTCTCTTATTAAGTTGAATATCTTTTCATAGGTCTAAAAGGGCTACGTGTACATTGACTTTTATGAACTATGTGGTTATGTCTTTTGCTCATTTTTCAGTCAAGTTTGTGGTCTTTAAACCCTCCCTTTTAAAAGGCTCTTTGGGGGCGCCTGGGTGGCGCAGTCGGTTAAGCGTCCGACTGCAGCCAGGTCACGATCTCGCGGTCCTTGAGTTCGAGCCCCGCGTCGGGCTCTGGGCTGATGGCTCGGAGCCTGGAGCCTGTTTCCGATTCTGTGTCTCCCTCTCTCTCTGCCCCTCGCCCGTTCATGCTCTGTCTCTCTCTGTCCCAAAAATAAATAAACGTTGAAAAAAAAAAAAGGCTCTTTATATATTAGGGATGTTACTAGGATATATACTAGAATATACATATATATATATATATATACACACATTAATAGGGATACATACTTGTCTATAATAGGAGCTATATTTATGATCCCTGGTTTCACATTTGTTGTGTGTTTTTTACTTTGCTTACACTGATTTTTTAAATCATAAAAAGGTATATTTTTATGCAATCAAATTAATCAGTCTTTATTGATGGCATCTGGATTTTTCATCATATTTCGAAAGGATTTCTCCACATCCAGGTTGTAAAGGAATTCATCCACAATTTTTAAAGAAGACTTTACATGAGTTCTCTAATCCATTTTGATTTTTTTTCTGGTTTATGGTGTGAAGAACTAATTCAACTTGGTCCAAGTCTAAATGTATATATTACAAAACCATTTATTAAAAGGTCTCTCTTTTCTCCCAATGATTTGAGATGTCACATATGACATACACTAAATTTTCTTTTGTTGTTAGGTCTGTTTCTGGCTTTTGTATTGACCTTTCTGTCTATTTATGCAATAGTACCACATTCTCAGTTATGGAGGCTGTATGTTTACAGGAGCTCACCTTTATTTCCCTTTTGTGTGGTTTCCCTATTTTTTGCATGTTTATCTTTCCATTTGAACATTCAAATCATCTTGTCTGGCTCCAGGAAAAAAAACCTACTTGGCGTTTTTATGGAGATGTTGACATCTTTATGACGCCGAGCCACCTTGTTCAGGAAGAAGAGGTACCCACTTGCTCACGTTTGTTTTTGTGGGAAGATATTGGATCCTTAACTAGGAATTTCTCATCCTGCGTTATGTAGGATATATAGAAATAAACTGACACACAGACAATGTTATTGACTGCAGAGTTTTAAAGATAAACAGAAAAGATTCCCAGGTATTAGAAAGCAGACGTTGATTTCCCCGTAAAGCTAGACAATCCAGACATCTCCTCAGCAGCGTGAAATGCCAGCACACATGACATAGCTGCGGAAGAGTAATTGTCAATCTCGAATTATATACCCAGAGAAGCTATGAGTTATCGCTCAAGAGTGAGAACCACCCCTCCGCAGGAGAGCTTCTAAAGCATGCACTTCAGCAAAGAGAAAAGTTCACTCTGGTGAAGGAGTGGGACATAAGAGGCAAGAGTAAAATAAATACATCATGAAATAATTTCATAAATCTTATGAACTACTGAATCTAGCAAAACTATTTTTGTGTTTACAAAAGAGAGATGCCAACTTCTCTAGGGCAGTAACATGGGAAAATGGGAGGGAAGAGGTTGAATTTTCTCAGGCCCTTTTTTTTTGCTTAAGGGAAGAACAGAGACACTACATAATTTTAGGCTCTGAGAAAAAGATAAAGTATATTTGTTTAAAAATGTATGGGTAGCAAAGAAAAACACAGAAGCATAGGCTATCGTTTCCAACACAGTAGAAGGAAGAAAAGGAAAGAAAGAAACTTTATCAATTCATAAAGGAAAGTAAGGGGGGGGGGGTGGAGAAACATAGTAAATAGAAAAATACAAAACGAGATGATAGAATGAAGCCCCAGTATATCAGTCATCACAATAAATGTGATTGGGTTAATCTCACCTATTAAATATCAGATTGGATTTAAAATACTGTCATATGCTGCTAATAAATAAGAGGCAAACTTAAAACAAGATGACTCAGGAAGGGTTAGGATTGTAAGGTTGCTTTTAAGTAAATTCTTTGTACCCTGTGGTGTTGGTTGGTTGGTTGGTTAGTTGGTTTTTCTTACCCCTGGTGCAAGGATTTACATTTATTTTGGAAAACGGCTTGTTCAATCAGCCCATCACTTCCAGTCTGTCCGGGCCGGTTGGTCTCACTCAGCCACCAAGTATAACCACTCTTCCCCCAGGTTTCTGTCATGTCCCGCAGTGATGGCTTCAAAAGAAGGTGAAAGAAAGAGACCTAAGGCACTCCACCAGAGGCTCCAACTCCCTAATGTCCTTCTTTGGATCATTTCATGCAACAAGTTGCAAATTCACCTGGCCATCTTCTCATTCGGCCTATTTTGTCATCTCGTACGAGTACTTTAACACGCCAGGGCTCTGACCTCCCGGACACGGTAAGAACTCTGGCTGGTAACCGACTTACCGCATCCCAACTTGTTTTGCCGTAAAGCCCCAAGCAGCCTAAACCCTTCCTTGAGCTGGAGAAGGAAGACATCAGCTGAAACAGGAGGCTGCATTCCTGCTTCTTAATTAGCACATCACGCACTTCAAAATGCCTTTGGTGTCCGTTCTTTTGTTTTCCCTTTGCAGTGATGGAGAAATCGAGGGTCTAAGTCAAGAAACAGTATCAGAACAAAAGCGATAGCTGTGCACTAGTCACTTGGCGTGTTTTAAGTGTAGCTAGCCTCCTTAAGACGTTCATTGAGAAGTTCGAGCAAGGCAATCCAGTGGTGCACCTGTCTCTTTCAGCTGATACAAGAATAATTAATTACATGAAAATGACTTCCACTGGAGGTTAATTTATTTTGGCTGACAGTCACATACATACGCAGATATGTCTTCGGCTGCAGTCGAATAGAGCTTTATTTAGAACATTTTATTTATATCTTGGATGATTTCATTCCTAAGAAATTGAGGGGTTGAAAGAGGAGACGGTGCAGGAAGGCAAGGAGGGAACATTTCTCACCGCTTTGTTTTCGTTTTGTTTTGTTTTTAACAAAAAAGGGAAAAAAGGCCAATGTCATGGCTAAGAACTTGGCTTTCTCCCCAGGATATAGTAGAGCTCAGACACACTGAAGGGAAGGGTCAAGCGTGTCCTGGGGTTAAGGTAAAGAGCAGAGGGCCAGGGCAGGGTGGTGGGATTGGCGGATTTTCCGCAGGACCTGCTAGGTCTTTATTCACTTCCTTCCCTCCGAGAGGTCGGGAGTGGGGTCGAGGTGGCCGCTGTGCTGTGTTTGAAGAGGAGACAGCATGAATGTAGTGCCTCAGTATTGGCCCACCCGCCCCCAGCAAGTGTGGCCGCTGCCTCCCTGGAAGCCAATGGGGGACTCGTCTTCCCAAATAACGGGTAAACTTTAGCATGGCTTTTGTTAGGTGCCAGGCACCTTCCAAGCATTATCTCAGTCCACCCCACCCCCACCCCAACTCTGTGTAGCAGGTTGTTACTGCCTCCACTTAATAAAAGGGGCAAACTGATGCTCAGAGAGGTTAAGGAACAGGCTCACAGTTGCACAGCCAGACAATGACTGGGGCTGACTCTTCAGTTATGCTCCGCATCGCCTGTTTGTAATCATTGTTAGCGTTACCCAGAAACGTGGTCCCGCAGCATCCCTGGAAGATCTTTTAAATTCCTGATGTGTATCCACGAGTACGTGTGCGAGGGTTTTTAAATTTCAGGCTGGGGTGGCAGTGTCACCTCTGAAGAGGAATTCTGAGGGCTCCCATGAGCGGTTAGCCTCCCCTCTGCTTCACTGGCATAGAAAGCAAGCGAGGCTGGGGCGCCTGGGTGGCGCAGTCGGTTAAGCGTCCGACTTCAGCCAGGTCACGATCTCGCGGTCCGGGAGTTCGAGCCCCGCGTCGGGCTCTGGGCTGATGGCTCGGAGCCTGGAGCCTGTTTCCGATTCTGTGTCTCCCTCTCTCTCTGCCCCTCCCCCGTTCATGCTCTGTCTCTCTCTGTCCCAAAAATAAATAAACGTTGAAAGAAAGCAAGCGAGGCCAAAGTGTGAGAGGAAACTGTTCCCGATAATCATCTTGGGAGCCCCAACCTCATTAGCAGCTGTTATTGCTGGCAGGACAGAGTCCCCACAGGGCGCCGGTCACAACGGGGTATCAGCGCAGGTCCCGGACCCCAAGCCACCAGCCTGTGATGATAATGATAGTCACCATTACCAGTAACACGACCTCCCACTTATTAGCTGCTCACCGAGTCTGGAATTTGGACCCAGATCTGCTGACTCCCGTCCACTGCTTGCTTAGCCTCATGATTTGGGTCTGGTCATTTCGACTCGTTTCCTCTGTGTATGGTGAGGATAATTATGCCCATTTTTAAAATTATATCTACTTAGTCCTGACTTCATATGCAGGATGTATTTACGTAATGCGCATGATTTCATTAACGCTCACAGACACTACCAGGAGGCCTCCCTTTATCTGAGGACACCCACACTGACACAGGGGACGGCAGCCCGCTGAAGGCCACGCAGCTCATTAAGGAGTGGAAAGGAGATTTCAACCAATTTCGGAGAGACTCCAATGCCCCAGCTTTGCCTCCAGGGTTGTCCTAAGAATGAGAGATGACGTGTGTGTGACCCGGGCACAGCAGGACTCAGTCGCCACTGGGTGAGCCCTGCTGTTACGATCACGTTCCCACGCTGGCCCTGCCATGGCCAGGGTGAACTTCCAGATCGCGGGCACTGTGAACCCCCACGTCCACCGCTCCTCTTCCCAGCCTCCTCCCTTCTCTCTCGACCCCTTCCACCCCCACTCCACCCCCCATCAGACAGGTTTAGGAGAGAGGTGAATTGGCTGCAGAGACTGGGGTAACCAATAGTAATAATCTTGCTTTAAAATAGGTACTTCTTTTAAAACACAAAACAAAAACAAAACCTGTTCAGCCAGATTGCCCGGTTTTCTTACACAATAGCTATCTTAATGAAATCTCAAGTTCATTTGCTCTGAGAGCCTCTTAAAATGAAAAGCGCCTGTGTTCCCAACACGGGTCCAGAAATGGTGCCCTGGAGTAAGCAGACACCTGTGTCAGCAGCCAGTTTTAGGAAACAGACATACACACTTGCCTCTGCAGCAGAAATGGTCGCCGACTTCCCAGCAGGTGTCCTGTGTCCGCTCCAGCCGCCACGGAGCGGAAAATCATCATTTCTGGGAACCCAACTGGCACTGCCTCGTCGCCCTGAGAGCGGTGGAAGGTGGCGGCGAAAGTCCCGCTTCGGGCTCAGGCTGCCTGGCTTGAAATCCCAGCTCTGAAACTAGGAGAAGCCCCTCTGTGCCTCAGCTTCCTCATCTGTACAACGGGAATAAGAAGACTAGCTCCGCAGAATTGTTGCCTGGATCCGATGAATCAGTTCACGCATGCGAAGCGCTCCCAGCAGGGTTTGGCATGCAGCCGTGCGTAGGCGCCGTTTAGTAGTCATATCACTTATAGTAACAATAACACCCATCGGTGTTATTTTTACTGTCGTAGAGAAATAGGTTTGAACTTACCATGTCTGTGGCAATGCAGCCCTTGGAAGTACTTTTATAGGCAGATTAGGATCATCAAAAAGCTTTTGGGTTCTGCAACAGAACCAGCTAGGCCATGTCAGAGTCTACAGCTGGGGAAAGAGCTGGCTGGGGGGTTAGGGGTGAGAGAGGTGAGGGAAGGCTAGAGGCCGCGGGTCTGGGGTATCACTGGAAGCCCGTGATGGCAGGGCCCGACGTGGGGGTCAGAGACGGGAGGGGCCTCCATCAAATTCCAGGGGAGCCTGAGACGAGCCTCTCGGCTCAGCCCCAGCCTTGCTTCCTACTGCAGAGCCTTCCAGAATTTGAGGGAGCAGCTCGTTCGGGGGGGGGAATAGAAGGGAAGTTTCCAGAAAGGATAGGCCCAGAAAATTCATTAGATGGCTCCAGGCAAAGGTGGGGGAATTCTAAACTTATCCATAAGCCATGGACTGTTGTAGGTGACCCCGGGGGGGCGGGGGTGGTGGTGACAGTGTTAAGTTTCACCTGAGCCCCATGTCCTGGAAAACAGCCTGGGTAAGAAGTCCCGCACCCTTTTGCGTTCCGGATACAGCTTGTAGAGAAAAACGCCCTTTCCCCCGAGACTCTGATAGGACTCGAGGATGCTGCTGCCCCCTTTCTCTCCATCAAGGCCGGACACAGAACCCCACATTCCCATCCTTCGCTTTGCGAATGGCGGCACCAAACCGTCAACTGTAACAGACACTGGTCAGCCAAACTCGGGTGAAGCTTCTCTGCCTCCACACGCGCCTGAGCTTTGGCCCACCCTTAGAGAGAGCCGGCAGCCAGCCCCTCCCAAGACAGGTCCGTCTATCAGATCGATGTGCTCCCATCCGCACCCCTGTCATCTCCAGCCCATGCCCGCACAGACTACTGCCCACACCCCTTCTTCCCAGCCTGGCTCCCTCCTCCCCGTGAAAGAAAGGCCTTTTGCCTGACCTTGCGTACTCTTGCCACATTGCAGACCCCGACCTGAGCTCTCCCTGCATCAACACTGTGTCCTGCCACCTTCGCTCCCCTAATGACCCTTCTGAATGAAGTCTCTCCTTACTGAATCTGGATTTGCTTGTATTTGACGGGACAGATCCTTGCGTGGGATTTCCCCAAAGCTATGGTTCCCTGCAAGGCTTGGGTTTTCTGGATCCATAAGAAATGGGGTCCCCGACCCCCAGATCTCCACGGAGGGGCCAGGTAAGCATGTGCCTTTCAGGTGGTTCCACGGTGCCTTGAGAGTAACAAAGATTCTTCCTGGGCCCGTCCCTGCTGCAGAATTCTGTGGTTTCTCCAGGAGCCCAGAGAGGAGGAAATCTGTCCGCTGCCTTGTTTGATCCGGGGTAATTATTTGTTCTGTGTTTAAAAAAAACCTTTTTTTCCGTATTCTTTTGCTGGTGCTGTGGCAAATGGAACCCCCTTTTTTCTTGTGGTTTCAGGATGTTCTGCTGTGCACAGCTGTGTGAGAGCAGCTCGCGGTGTTGGTGGTATGTTGAATAATATAAAGGCGGCCGCCACGGTAAAATAATGAGGACGAGCCCACGCGCATGAGGTGTGGCCCTGGAGGGACCAAATCAGAGATTCCCAATTAGGGGTTCACAAACAATGTGAAATGGCACCGGCGGGATTGACTGCTGATAAGCATGTTCCAGCTAATTAAAATGTCAGGGTTTCCTGGTTCGCCAGGATTTATAGTCAACCCCTGGGAGGTAACACTTGTCCGCTGGTCAGTTCCTGCTGATAAGAAGTTCTGCTTGACAGTTACTGAGGTCTTTGATAAATAAAATATGGGAAAACAGATGAATTATTACTTAATAAATGCAGGGTTGTTTGGTAGGTTTTCAGAGCAGAGAGGTTGTAGGCTGGCAGCCTGTGGGCCACAGCCTAGCCTTGAACACCTACTTGGTGTGCACAGGAGTTTTGATTTTATTTTACTGATTTGATCCAACATTTAAAAGAGGAAATCACACAACACACACACACACACTTCACATGCAGACTTGTGGCTTCTCTTGAACACTGGCCACACTGGCTGCGTGTCTTGGGTGGGAGGGAACTGGGTACTGGCTGCTGTGCATGGGTGGGATCCGTGGCCACCACCCCCTCCCAACTTCCGGATGCGGCCGCAGTGCTGGTGTTTTTCTCACTGACTTTAGCTAACGGCCTCTTCAGGTGCGGGGTCAGCAGATTACACCCACGGCCCCCATCTGGCCAGACACCTGTCTTCCTAGATAAAGTTTTATTAGAACACCTTGTGCTCAATGTTTACAGAGCGTCCACAGCGTGGCTCTCACGCTTGAGTGCCAGAGGCGAGCGGTTGCACGGAGCCCGTCTGGCGCACGAAGCCTAAAATACGTGTGGTGTGGTCCCTAAAGGACAATGTGAGCTCACCTCTGCCCTGCGCAGCTGAGCCTGTGACCCTTTGGATTACGACTCTCCCCATTTGCTGCTTAACCTCGGGCGGCCGACTTATATTCTCTGAGCTCCAAGTGCCTCGTCTCTAGGATGGGACAGGGTGAGATTCTGTCCCGTGAGATTGTTGGGGGAATCAAATGACCTGAAACCTATGCCTGGCGCACCATGGGGGTGCTCTACGCCGCGTGGGGTGTGCGCTGACATTTTCAAAACTCTGGGTGTATACCGGCAAAAATAACAAAAGGCAGTCCTTGTGCGGATTTCACGTTAAGAGTAGTCACAAGGGGTTTTCTGGGCACTCCAGACGCTTCATCTCCCCCCACCAAAACTGAAGGGCTCCAGGCATCTCTCGGCTGAGCCAGCAGGGAGAGAGACGCAACCCACAGCCCAACTTAACCTCCAGAGACGATTGAGAACCGTGCCAGGGCCACCAGGCTGGCCAGAACGTGCCTCGATGTGCTACGTGGGTGGCGCCCCATGAGCCATGTTTTTGCAAAGCTCTGGAGGAACTGTCGGGAGAGTGACAGCCAGCCCTTACTCAGAGCCTCAGCGGGGGCCCGGGACACTTCCAGTCCCACAAATGGGGCAACGGCTGGGCGTGGGGGCTTGCAGTCTGGGCAGGGGGTCATGATGGTGGAGGATGCAAAGCGACTACTACTCCTCCCTCAAATGCAGGTGAGGGATAAAGATCCCCACCCGCCACCTCGCTCATACCGCCTCAGTATCAGCAACGTCACTACTGTCGCCCCACAAGTACTGATTGAGTCCCTCCTGTCACGAAGTCACCAGGGTGGACAGGAGAGCTCCTGTGGGGCTTCCGTTCTCGTATGGCGGCGGCGGGGGGGAGGAGCGCTGATAATCACTACCTAGAAAATATCAGCTGTCGCTGGGCAGAGAACCGAGGTGGGGTGCTATGGTAGACAGAGCACCCAGGGAAGGGCTTTCTTTGGGCAGAGGGGCATTGAGTAGAGACCTGAAAATGCACAGAAGCCAGTCATGTGAGGATCGGAGGCGGGGGGAGGGGGGGACCGGCACTGCAGGGAAAGGACATGACAAGTTCAAAGACGGCCTGACGGCCCGCCCCTCACATGTTAGAAGCAGGCTGTTTGGCTAGAACCTCGCTGCTGAAAGCGGGGTCTATGACCCACACTGTCCTCACTCGGGGGCTTGCTGGGACGCCCTCAGAACCTGCACGAGACCCGTAGATGGTTCACGTGCATGTCGCAGCTTAAGGAGCCCTGGGACACAGCACAGTGGAACAAGGTTCAAAGGGGCCCAGAGCAAGAATGGGAACGGAGACAGCACCCAAGATTTGCAGGACCACCACCCAATGCAAAACGGGTGAGATGGCCCCACACCGCAGTCGTGGCTCGTTTGCCCTGATTTTGGTCCCCAGAAAGAAGTTAGCGGGCATGCCTTTTCATGAGGTGCTATTCTAGACACGGGACGGGCTGCTCAATTAACCGCTGGCTCTGGGAGAGGAGTTGCGTCGCGAGTTGTGGTGGATATTTTCATGTACGTTAAGACAACAGGAAAACAACAGTGGTGTTTGCCGGAACTCTGCCTCCGCCAAAGCCTTGAGTGACCACTTTGCTGCATATGAGAATGGCTGGCTAATCCCGGAAGAACATTTCTTTAATTCTTTGTGCGATTTATAATGTAACACGACACACTTTTAACTTTATCCTACATCAGTGACCTTTTCTCCATCACTGTCTTAAATCTAAACAATCAGCCAAATGGTAAATCAGCTCTGTTGGCTGATCCCTCTGGTGTGGACCCTTCCACTGTGGCCAGTGGCCAACATCAGGCTACCACATTGCTCTACAGAACGTCCTACACGTACCATGTACGTAAGTACCCTCCAGAGCAGAGATCATGGTACAATAATTAGGAAGGAATAGCTTTCCATCATTCATTCATTATCTTTGTTTGCAATATAAAGTTTTTTACAATCTATTTTTTTTTTCTTTTTCTTAAAGTTTTAATCTTGAGAGACAGATAGAGCACACGACCAGGGAAGGGGCAGAGAGAGAGAGAGAGAGAGAGAGAGAAAATCCCAAGCAGGATCCGCACTGTCGGCATGGAGCCCAGTGTGGGGCTCAATCCCATGAACCACGAGGTCATGACCTGAGCTGAAATCAAGAGTTGGGATGCTCAACGGACTGAGCCATCCACGTGCCCCTATAATCTAATTTAAAAAAAATTTTTTTTAACGTTTTATTTATTTTTGAGACAGGGAGAGACAGAGCATGAACAGGGGAGGGTCAGAAAGAGGGAGACACAGAATCTGAAACAGGCTCCAGGCTCTGAGCTGTCAGCACAGAGCCCAACGTGGGGCTCGAACTCACAGACCGCAAGATCATGACCTGGACTGAAATCAGCCACCCGGGCTCCCCTCTAATTTTTAATAATGTCTGTGTTGAACCACCAGCTTACAAAACTCCTGAAATTTGACAGTTGGCTCTCCTGAGCTGGAAGGAGCCAGGTCTAATGCAGCACTGGGTGGGGGCCTCACACGTGCACGGGACAGACATAGCATAGCCTTCTGAGCGTAGTGAGTTACAGTTTAGTGATGCATCATGGTCTCCGTTAAACCCAGCTTCTGCTAGACATAGGCTGGGGGGTGGGAGATGAAGCTGGGTCTAGGTTTGCCCCAGCCCCCACTCTGGTCTAGGAATACCCCTTCCCCAGGGGTAGCCCCGAGGGCTGGACCCCCACAGCCTCCCGCACGGGAAGCTCAGTGGAGACCCACTGGGACAGGAGAGGAAGAGGAACCAGGAGACTGGAATGGGCAGTATCTTGGAGAGGAGATTAGGGCAAGGTCACCGTGACTTGCCCTTCCCGACACTGAGCCACTACACGGAGGAAATGATGGCACAGCGTGGAGGTCTGGAGGAGGTGCCCGATGGCTGGAGCCGCGTCGGTCAAGCTGCTGGGCTTGGAGTCGGGAAGGGAACTACCTTATACGTCGATCGCCGACTTTGGACGGCTCAGATGTTTCACCTTTGATCCTCAGACAACCTGGTGGCGTTGGCACCTTTACCAACTTCATTTCACAGAAAGCGGAAAAAGCTTACCCAAGATCACACAGACACAAGGTGGCAGGACCGAGACTGAGACGCAGGAAGGTCAGACGCTGCCTGCCCGGAATGGGGGCCGGCGATACACGAGACCCGGGCCATCCTGATGATAGTGTAACATTGCAACTGGAGTCCGTCCCGTGCCCCCAAGTAAGGCCGGGCCGATACTAACCATTCTGAACGGCCATCGCTGTCTGCTCTGGGACCCCTTTATGACCTGTTCCTCCCCTCCAGGGTTCAGCATTATTTCCCTTTTATGATTGTTTTCCTGGAAACGGTGCTACAGACACCCCTCTTTGTCCCAGCCACGATCCTCACTACATTCAATTATCCTGGTTTATTAGGCTCTTTAAAGCTACTTTACTGCTCTCTCCTTGCCATGACCTTAATCTTCGTTTCTCCTCCAGCTTTCTCCAGGGTTATTGCTCGTCAGGAGAAAGGTCACCGCGGACTCAAAAGAAACAGGGAATAGGCAATAGAAGGCAGGCTTCTGGCTGCCGGTTTGTTTCCACCGACATGAAAGTGACAGGTGCAGAGGGAGGAGACGACCACTTACCCTGTCTCTTCTCAAGCTACATTTTGCCAGACCCCACTTTCAGAAGCAACCATCATTACAACCCAAGTCTCCATTAGCACAGGGTTTTCCTAGCAGCGCTGTATTTTCCTAGGCGTAAACATCTTAGTCAATTCTTTTTTTTTTTTTAATGTTTATTTACTTTTGAGACAGAGAGAGACACAGCATGAGCAGGGAAGGGGCAGAGAGAGAGGGAGACACAGAATGTGAAGCAGGCTCCAGGCTCTGAGCTGTCAGCACAGAGCCCGACGCGGGGCTCAAACTCACGGACCGCGAGATCGTGACCTGAGCCGAAGTCGGCCGCTCAACCGACTGAGCCACCCAGGCGCCCCCTTAGTCAATTCTTAAAGCCATCCTGTAGTGCAGGTGGTGTAGGTATTGTTATGCCCACTTTACAGATAAACAGAGGGGGGACAGAGAAAGCTCGTGCCATACCTGAACTTCTGGCTCAGGACAAGAGAGGGTCTCCCCATTCCTCCCAGGTCTTCCTCTTGCAACTAAAAAAATCCCCGGATGTGACGCCACAAAGAAGCACAGGAAGGCCCACCCCCTCCCCCTGGCGTCGGTGGGGCTTCCGCTCCCCGCCCAGCGATGCGAGAGCTGCGTGAATCAACTCTCCACGTGCCCATCCCCGTGTCTGTGAAGCCTGGTGAGGGAGCTCGGAGACGGCAGCACGGTGCAAGGTGTTTCTCCCGTTTCACTGGGAAGGTGTCCGCGGAGCCAGGGACAAAGCTAACTGGCACCCACCCAACAGCAGGGAGGTGGAGTCAGCACCCCCCTCACTTTCGCCAGGATGGCGTCAGTGGGGTTCAGAGGGAAGCTGAACACACAACCCGTCCAGCCCTCACGCTCCAGCTCAGCAGAGAGATGTCCTGCCCAAGAAGCAAAACGGAATAGGATCCAGAGTCCCACAATATAATACCCCAAATATCCAGGATAGAATAGAAAATCACTCCTCTATCAAGAACCAAGAAAAGCACAACATGGTTGAAAAAAGAGAAGCAGCAGTCGCCAATACAGACAATCAGAGGTTGGAATTATCACAAATTTATTTATTTATTTATTTATTTATTTATTTATTTATTTATTTATTTAAAAAAAAATTTTTTTTAACATTTATTTATTTTTGAGACAGAGAGAGGCAGAGCATGAATGGGGGAGGGTCAGAGAGAGAGGGAGACACAGAATCCGAAACAGGCTCCAGGCTCTGAGCTGTCAGCACAGAGCCCGACGCGGGGCTCGAACTTACGGACTGCGAGATCATGACCTGAGCCGAAGTCGGCTGCTTAACCGACTGAGCCACCCAGGCGCCCCGGAATTATCACGAATTTAAAAGGAGCCATCGTAAAAATGCTTCAAAGAGCAACGACGAATTCTCTGGAAACAGATGAAAGGTAGAAACTCCTGGTAAAGAAACCGAAGTTATATTTAAAAAAGGAGCCAACTGGGGGCACCTGGGTGGCTCAGTCGGTTAAGCGTCCGACTTTGGCTCAGGTCATGATCTCGCGGTCTTTGGGTTCAGGCCCCGCATCGGGCTCTGTGCTGACACCTCGGAGCCTGGAGCCTGCTGTGGATTCTGTGTCTCCCTCTCTCTGCCCCTCCCCTGCTCACTCTCTCTGTCTCTGTCTCTCTCAAAAATAAATAAACATTTAAAAAAAAAAAAAAAAAGGAACCAAATGGAAACTTAAAAACTGAAAAACACAGTTACCGGGATAAAGGCCAAATAACCCTCACTGGATGGGCTCAGAAGGAGAGTGGAGATGACAGAGGAAAGAATCAGCAAATTTGAGTTCACATCGATAGGATTCCCCATTCTCTCTAACAGAGAGAAAATAAGCTGAGAAAAAAACACCCCAGAATCTCGGCAAGCTTGACACAGTAAGAAAAGAATTAATATGTATGTCTTCTGAGTTCAAAAAGGAGAAGAAAGAAAAGGACCAGTACATTGTTTGTGTGTGTATGTGTGTGTGCACACACATGGGCACGATACCTGTGTATTAATGGCGAGGTTGACAAGACCTACGTGGAAGTAAGGTTTTCTTACACTTGACTCAAGTGGTAAGTATCAATACCAGTAAACTATAATAAATTGTGTACGTATATTGGAATCCCTACAGTAACCAATAATTTTACACAATGTGTCCCACAGAATAGAAAAGCAAGTAACACTTTGGGGCACCTGGATGGCTCAGTCGCTTGAGCGTCTGACGTCGGCTCAGGTCATGATCTCGTGGTTCGTGAGTTCAAGCCCCGCATCGGGCTCTGTGCTGACAGCTCGGAGCCTGGAGCCTGCTCTGGATTCTGGGTCTCCCTCTCTCTCTGCCCCTCCCCTGCTCATGCTCTGTCTCTGTCTCTCTCTCTGTCTCTCTCAAAAATACATAAACATTAAAAAAAATTTTAATGGAAATTGTTTAAAAAAGAAAATAATACTTCCAGCTCATTTTAGGAGGCTAACTTTACCTTGATGCCCAAACCAGAAAAAGATAATGAAAAGAAAGAAAAAAGTATATAAGCCAATATCTCTCATGAATTTAGATGCCAAATTCCTCAACAAAAATTTTGGCAAATTGGATCCAATAATGTATTTTAACAAATTATACACCATGACCAAATGGGATTTACAAGACTGGGTCAATATTCAAAAACTAAGGTAACAGGCTAAGGAAGAAAAATCATATGAGCTTATCTGTTTATGCAAAAAAAACCCCACCACAGCACTTTGGGCAAAATCCAACACCCATTCGTTATAAAAACTCTCAGAAAATTCAGGCTAGAGGGACACTTCCTCCATTTGACAAAGAGCATCTACCAAAAACCTTCAGCTAACCTTGTACTTGATGGTGAAACACTACTAAATGCTCTCTCCATAGGACTGGAGAAAAAAGAAGAATGTCTTTTGTGCCTGGAGGTTTTAGCCAGTACAATAAGGCAAAAATAGGAAATAAAAGACATACAGCTTGGAAAAGAAGACATAAAACTCCTTACAGATGACATGATTGTCTGTGTAGAAAATTCTAAGAGTCTCCCCAAAACTTCCAGAACAAATGAGGGAGTCCAGTAATGTCACATGATAAAACAGCAACTTCCATGGGGCGCCTGGGTGGCTCAGTCGGTTGAGCGACCGACTTCGGCTCAGGTCGTGACCTCACGGTTCATGGGTTCGAGCCCCACGCCGGGCTCTGTGCTGACGGCTCAGAGCCTGGAGCCTGCTTTGTAAACCTAAAAAAAATTAAAAACAAAACAAAACAAAAACCAGCAACTCCCACCAAAGCAATCACATTTCAATGTACTTACAAGGAATGCGTGAAAAGTGAAATGTAAAACACAGTGGTTCTAAGGCAAATGAGCCACTTTGGTACAATTCTAACAAAACACATATGGGATCTGTATCTTGCATGTTATTAAAAAACTAACAAAATAAATGGAAAAAGTCCCAAATAAATGCAAAAACATACCAAGCCCGCCGACTGGAAGATTCGACACAGTAAAAGATGCCAGTTCTCCCAGAATTGATCTATACGTTCAATGCAATTACTTTCAAAATCCCAGCAAGATTTTTCCTAAACAAGCTTATTCTAACGTTTTTCTGGAAAAGCATAGGATCTAGAATAGCTTAAAATGTTCTTGAAAAATACTAAGTTGGGAGAAATTTCTCTATTCGATATTGATGCTTACTATATAGTTACAGTAATCACAAAGGTGTAGTTTGGGAAGAGGGAATAAGCCCACAGATCATTAAAACAGAATAGAGAACCCAGAGAAAGACTCACACAATTGCCTGATTGATTTTAGAAAAAGAAGGAAACCGATTTGCCGGAGGAGGAGGAGTGTTGGGACAAATGCACATGTGTAAGTGACAGCACCAACAACAAATGAGTCTCTACTTATTAAACGTCACATTTTATTTAAAAAGTAACTCAAAATGAATCATGCACTCCAATGTAAAAAGATACAATTTTTAGGAAAAAAAAAGAACATCTTTGCATCTTTGGGATCTAGGGCTAGACAACGAGTTTATGGCAAGCACATTTAAACAGAAAGAAAAGCGTTTCATAGAAGGAAAAGTTGGTTATTGGACCTCGTCAAAATTCAAAACTTTACTCTGTGGAAGATCCTGTTAAGAGGATAAAAAGACAAGATATGGACTGGGAGAAAATATTTGCAAACCACACATCTGACAAAGGACTCATATCTGGAAAAATAAAGGGCACTCAAAACTCGACAGTTTAAAAAAAAACAAACAACCAGTCCAGCTAGAAAACTGGCAAAAGGCCTGAACAAACCTTTCACAAAAGAGGACACACACGAGGCAAACAAGAACATGAAAAGATATTTAACATCCCTGGCCAGTAGGGAAACCCAAACTTAAGTCACAGTGACCTATCACCACACACCTGTCTGATGGCTCAAACAAAACCCGGTGATAGCACCCAATGCTGGGGAGGATGTGGAAAACCAAGGCACTCACACAGTGCTGGTGGGGATGTAAAATAGCACAACCATCCTGGAAAAGAGCGTGGCGGTTTCTTATAAAGCTGCACACGAGCTTACCATTTGACCCAGCAGTCATACTCCCGGGGAATTTATCCCGGAGAAATTACAACTTATGTTTACACTGCAGTCTACACAGGAGTGTTCATAGCAGCTTTATTCATAATAGCTCCGAGTTGGAAACAACCCAAATGTCCTTCAAAGGATGA
Organism: Herpailurus yagouaroundi; assembly: GCF_014898765.1. NCBI lineage: Eukaryota > Metazoa > Chordata > Mammalia > Carnivora > Felidae > Herpailurus > Herpailurus yagouaroundi. The sequence continues at coordinate 2,423,766 of NW_024412447.1, read as the reverse complement.
CTCTTTAAGCAAATGGTAGTATGTTCACACCATGGAATAGTACGCAGCAATAAAAAAGAACAGGTTATCAATACACACGATCGCTTGGATGGATCTCAAGGGAATTATGCTGAGTGATAAGAGCCAAACCTCAAGAGATTACATAGCACATGATTCCATTTATGTAACCGTCTCGAAATGATAAAATTAGAGATGGGGAACAGGTCGGTTGTTGCCAGAGGTTCCCCGGGGGATGGGAGGTGGGAAGGAGAGGTGGTTCCAGATATAAAGAGGCAGCACAGGTTTTGATGGAACCGTTGCGTGTTGCCTGGGGTTGGCAGTGGTCGCAGAATCCGCACATCACACCATCGTACAGAACCAAATACGCACATGTACACGCGTGCGAATGGATGTGTGTGAAACCAGTGAAATCTGAAGAACGTGGATGGATCACATCAATGTGAAGTTCCTGCTGTGATATTGTCATACAGTTTACAAGTTTGTACCGTCGGGGGTGGGGGGAAGTAAGTGAATGGATCCCTCTGCATGGTTTCCTACCATCCGCGTATTTCCTAAGATCTCAAAGGTTTTATAAGGTCATGCCTGCGTAATACGGAGAGCAGCCTCAAAGCCGTCATTCCTGAAGATCTTGCTGAATGGAAGGCATGATTCTGGGCGGGCCAGGGGACGTGGCCCTGGAAACAATGCACAGAACTTGTGTCTGGCACTGGGCAGGCGGAGGTGGATTGGTTGGTAAGGAAGGTCTCTCCGGGAACCGAGGGAGCCACCAAGACCGGAGTTGATGCCGGGCCGTGCCAGGCACACGATAAGGCGCACCAAACACAATGGGGTCAGACAAAGGGAGGAATTTGTTTCGGAGAAATTTGTCAGGCAGCAAGCGATCACTGATACAGGAGGCGAAGTCTCCCAGTGTCCACCAGGTCAGTACAGGCTTGTTCACGTGGTGGCCGCAGGATTCCAAAGAGAGAGCGGAGGCTCGCAGAACCTCGTGGGGCCTCAGCTCAGAGTCCGCGTGGTGTCGCTGCCGCTGAGTCGTATTGACCGTCGCAAGTCTGGGGATCCGGGGCGGGGAAATGGATCTCACCTGTGGAGGGGAAGGCCCTCAAAGTCACGAAGGCACATTGCAAATAAGCATGGGTACGATTTTGCCAACGATCAACCAGGGTTCTGCTTCCAGAAATGTCTTGCTTGGCTGGCCCGTAGGGTCAGAGGTGGAGGTCAGAGCTGCTTTAAGACACACAAGGGGAAAGGTCAGAGGTGACGCCAGGCTCAGAACAGGAGACTTAGAGCCCAGTAGGTGGCGTGGTGAGAGCTGGCAACAAAGTCTCCCCACAACCGCGACCACAACCCCCACCCCTCCAGTCCCTTCTCTGCACTGTGGTCAGAAATGAGAGCTTTGGGGGTCCCTGGGTGGCTCAGCCAGTTGGGCATCTGACCTTGGCTCAGGTCACGATCTCACAGTTCACAAGTTTAAGTTCCGCGTCAGGCTCTGGGCTGACGGCTCAGAACCTGGAGCCTGCTTCAGATTCTGTGTCTCCCTCTCTCTCTGCCCTCCCCCACTCAATCTCTCTCTCTCTCTCAGAAAAAATAAACAAGAAAAAAAAGAGAAAAGACACAAAGGCAGGCGACGTTTCCAGCCCCCACTGCTCCTCGGGCGGTCAGGTAAAGCCTTGCAACCGAGACAGAAGGGCTCCGTGAGCAGGCTCCCCGTCCAGGTTGTTACAACGACAGCAGGCTCCCCGCAGAAGGCCGCTCGCTCGCCTGCTCTCGGCACCCACGATGGAGGCCTTCAGTGACTGTTGAGCCCAGGTACAGAGTGTCGAGCTCCCCGCACCCTCGGCCCTGCCATCTCCTAGCTGATCCTCAGCTCCCCACACACTCGGCCCTGCTGTCTGTCTCCTAGTTGAGGACCCCCAGACTCACTCTCTGCACCCCCAGGAAGAGCCTCCATTCTGCTGTCAGATCGGCTGCAGCAGGGCTGGTGTCCGGGACCTAGAGTTTCCACGATCCACCTTCCCGCCCTGGGCCAGTGAAAACATTTGGAGCCTCTGACTTCGTCTCCGCGGGCTCAAGACAGAGAGGGGAGCAGAGATCACCCGAGCTGGCGTAGGCCAGCGACGGTGCCAGAAGCTTCTCATCAAATGAGACCATGAGGGTTTTGGCCCGGGCACTGGGAGCTGGTCCTAACAGCCCAAGAAAGAGGCCGTCGACTGAGAAAGTCAAGTTCTCTGGGCGGTGGCTGTCTGGGCACAGTTAGCGATGGGACTGTGCAAAACACAGCTCTGCAAAGGCGTCTCTGGGAAGTGACCTCCTCCCCCACGGCCAGGCCTCCCACTGCTCGTCCGACGTGCCCTCTGGCCCCTGCCCGAACCCCGCAGCCCAGACCCTGGGCACCTGGCAGCAGGGGAATGAGACCCCGCCCGTCACTGCCTGTGCCTCGCCTGCCGGTGGGGGCACGCACCTTCCTGTGCTGGCCATGTTGCCTGTGCTCACACGCCTGTGTTGATGGAGAGCTTTCCCTGCGTTCAGCCCGGTATCAGAAGGCAGAGCAGTGAAAACGACCGTGACTGTCCCCTCAGAGCTAAGGTGGGAGAGCCTGTGGCCGAGAGTGAGTCCCCATGGGACCAAGGGGCCGTGCGAATTGGGATCTACGTGCCCCCTCGTAGGCTGGTCTGGGCCAGCCTTTGACATCGCTTTCTCGGTAATGCATTTCAGGGTGAATTTCATTGCCACTCGGCTCCCTTAAGGGTGGTAGATAATGTTGCAACTTAGATGTGATAAATACACATTTCCTGAGCATCTATTCTGCCCACACGGTGGTGGGCATGTGACGGACACAAAGGGAGGTCACGTGGGAAGAACTTTCCATGGGAAGGTCTCCAGTCTGCTCTGTGGTGGTCACCTTGGTCTGCAGGTGAACCAATTTTGGTGACAACAGAGGCAGGAAAGTGAGAAAATAAAGTATCCTCAGTTTCCCCCACAGGACAGTACCCTCCCCTCCTCGTCCTCTCCCTCCTCCTTCTCCTTCTTTAGATGAAAATATTTCCAGAAAGAGAACATCCTTAACCCCTTAAAATAGAAATGACACGTGGCACCTGGGTGGCTCAGTCAGTTAAGCATCCGACTCTTGATTTCAGCTCCGGTCGTGATCTCACAGTCTGTGGGTTCGAGCCCCATGTCGGGCTCTGTGCTGACGGTGCAGAGCGTTTCTGTTCCAGCCCCCCTGAACTGTTCTTTTCCAGCTGTGTCGGGGTGTGATGACAAAATCTGTATACGTTAGGTTGTCCGATCTGATTTTCGTAAGGCGTGCAATGCGTTGATTTAACGTACACATTGTTACGTTAATTGTACACACACAATCAGCTGAACACAGCTATCAGCCCACACGGTTTCCATTTTTTGTGTGTGGTGAGAACACATAAGATCCACTCTCTTAGCAGAGCTCAAATGCGCGACACAGCACTATTAGCTACGGTCGCCATGCTCCACGTTAGGTTCCAGAATTTCTTCATCTTATAGCTGAACATCCATCCCCTTTGATCAATTCTGTCCATTCCTCCCACCCCCCAGCCCGTGGTAACCACCGATCTTCTCCAGGTTCACGGGTCCGGCTTTTGCAGATGCCACATAGCTGTGATAGCACACGGTGTTTGTCTTTCTGTGGCTTGTTTCGCTCAGCATGCTGCCTTCCAGGTTCACCCCTGGTGTTAGAAGTGGCAGGCGTTCCTTCTTCTTTTTTTTAAGTTTGTTTATTTATTTTGAGAGAGAGAGAGGGAGAGAGAGAGAGAGAGAGAGAGAGAGAAAACCCCAAGCAGGCTCCGCACTGTCAGTGCAGAGGCCGACGTGGGGCTCAATCCCATGAACCATGAGATCATGACCTGAGACGAAATCAAGAGTCTGACGCTTAACCGACTGAGCCACTCGGGTGCCCCAGGATTTCCTTCTTTTTAAGGCTGAATAATAATCCGCTATGTGTGTGTGTGTGTGTGTGTGTGTGTGTGTGTGTGTGTGTGTTGTATTTTTTTCATCCATTTATGTCAATGGACCCTTAGGTTCTCTCCATATCTTGGCTGTTGTGAATAATGCTGCCGTGAAGAAGGGGGAGCAGAGATCTCTTCCAGATACTGATTTCATTTCCTTTGGATACATACCCAGAAGTGGGATGGCTGGATCACGCGATAGTTCTATTTTTAATTTTTTGCAGAAGCTCTATACCATTTTTCCTAATGACTATCCCAATTTACATTTGCATGAGCAGAGGACAAGGCTCCCTTTTCTCCACATCCTCCCCATACTTGTTATCTCTTGCCTCTTTTAGCATAGCCAACCTAACAGGTGTGAGGTGGTATCTCATTGTGGTTTTGATTTGCATTTGCCTGATGATTAGTGATATCGAGCACCATTTCATACACCTGTTGGCCATTTGGATGTCTTTGGAAAAATATCTACTCAGGTACTTTGCCCATTTAAAAAAATTGGCTATTAGTTTTTTTGTCTTTTTTTTTTTCTGCCCCACTGAACTCTTTGCAAAGCCTGGATATCTGTGCTCTTCCTAGACCACCTAGAATACTATGACCATCGTGTCTACAGGGACACTCTTACATTAACTCCATCAAGACCTGACTCAAATGTCACTTCCTCTGAGGAGCCCTCCCTGATTCCTCTGCTAGAGTTGTCACTCCCTCCTCCTTTTACCCACTGCAGATGCAACCTGTGCATGGCAGTCTCAACTCTCTCACATGTCACCCTTGCCCTTTGATGTGGCTCATTTGCTCATAAGACAGAGTTTCATGAGTGCTCTGGGCCCAACTCACAGTTGGTGTGCATAGATCATTGGTGGATATATGTATGGATGGATGGAAGGAAGGATGGATGGATGGAAAGAAGGATAGATGGGTGGATGGAAGGGTGGATGTGTGGGTGGGTGGGTGGATGGATGGAAGGATGGTGGATGGGTGTATAGATGAGTGGATGGGTGTATGGGTGGATGCCATATTGGTGCTGAGAGTCAGCTCAACATCCATGTGCCCGTGCTTGTCCTTGTACTGCCTTAGTGAATCAACCCAATCTCTATGGCTTCATATAACAAAGGTTAATTTCCCTTCCACAAAGCCCACAGTGAGTTCCACCCTGCTCCTGAGTGGTTGTCTTTGTATCAACCATGTCTTTTATTTTCTGTGTCCTGTTGCTTTTCCCTGGAGGGACTACCCCTCCCACGGTTAGCCAGTTCCTGGGGATCCTAAACCACTCACCCAAGAGCACACTTTTCAGATGCAGACCAGCCAACCCAGAGCCCACGCCCCGACCCCCTCTTCCATGGGGCCCTCACACTCTGGGCCACTGTCTTCCAGTCCTAATCCCCAGGAACCAGACAGCTGGGACAGCCCCCATGCCCTGGAGCCCACTGGAATTACCCAGACTGGTGGGTCCTCAGCCTACTTGCCCTGCCTCGCCCGCTCCTTCCCACGGAAACTACAGTAAGGCTCTCGGCCAAGCACCGCCTCCCTCTGCCTCCTGACTGGCCCTGGAGCATCCCCGGGTGGCCCGCATGGCATCCCGTGCCCCCTCCTCTGGGAACTGCCAGCAAAGACTATCTTTCCAATGGCGGTCGTCTCCTGGTGTCCTGGCCCTGCTGTGCCTCACAGTTTCTATCAAAATACTGTATTTGAAAACAGTCTTCTACTCAGTGCCTCGGTCACCCAGGCTGTTTTCCTGGGTGGCTTTACCACCCGACACATGGCCCCCACAGTTCCGTGGCAGGGAAGAGAGAGTGAAGGCATCCTGCACCAGCTCGTCAGTGCGCCTTCCCAGAATGGCACTTGTCACCTAAGCTCTGACCATTGGCCAGAGCTGGTCGCAAGGCACCACTCAGGCATGGGGGGGTGGTGTCTGGGAAATCTGGGGGCAGGGGTTCACTGCCTCCTTCTCTGGTTTTGACCTTTCCATCTGAATTAAGAAAGAATCACCAGTCTAGGGTCAATATATGTTTCATTTCATAATCATGACACAGTATGATTTCAGAGTACCCTTTGCCATAGATATGACCTAGTTTGTCACCAGAAAATATGGACGCTGAATGTTAACAAAGCAGAGACGCCAAGGAGACAAGGCACAAGGACTGATTGGGCCATAAATGTGCTCCGGCATTAGGGCCATGAGTGAGATTAATGGCCTGAGGCCCCAGAAGCTCCCCAGCTCTCACCTCCTGGGCCATTTGGGGACAACAGGTTTCAGCTGCCATGGGATGCGGCTGCAGAGGAAATCTGGTCTGTGACCGCCCACTCTGGTAAATACCCTCCCTGGCCGTGGTGCTTCAAGGGACCCGCTTTTGCGTTTCATGGGGCCTCGCGTTTGTGTTTAGAGACTGCAGGAGGCAATTTGACCACGATCAGCTCCCGACTATTTCCGGTCAGGGAGGGGTCAGCGGAAGAGAGAAGCAGCAGGAGCATTTGGAAGCACAGACCTGAGGGAGCTGGTAATTCCAGCTCTTTCTCCCCAGATGTCGCCTGTGGCTGCTCAAAGGTTGTGATATTAATGAGGCATTCACCTGCAGCTCTGTGAGGTCAACACGAAGGCCGCTCACTGCCCGCCAGGCCCACCTCGGCGATGGTCATCACCCGACGACGCTCCCAACCCCTCAGGATGCCCCTCTTTGCGAGGCTGGGGGACCCTGCACACTCTCTCTGCAGAGCAATGCACGTGCCGACGTGCACACGCACGCACCGCGTCCCACCTGCAGCCTCGGGGCACGTGTGGGTGCAGCTGGTGGGGCGCGGGTGGGGCTTTCTCCCCAGCCTGGCGTGTGGCACCAGATTTCAGGACATTGACACATCTGTGGTCCAAGAGCTGACAGACACATGTGAGAGGTCGGAGTGTGACAGCAGGACGGGTGACCCCCGGCAAGGAATCAGAGTGACACCTCTGTGATGTGACAGCTGTCCCCACCTCCTGGCTGGCCGCCTCCTCAGCCCCTATGGCTATCTGTGGGGGGCGGTCCCGAGTGTCACCCCAGCCTCTGAGCGGACCTGTCCTCCTGTATAGTAGCACCCCTTGTTTCCTCCTTCCGCAGACCGTCCCTTGGGACCTTCCCGTTTGAAGGCTTGGTCAACGCTGTCCTCACACCAAGAAACTGGTGCTCTGGCCTGACTCGAAGAAGACGAGCGCCAGCCAGGCGGGGCCGGGACACCAAAGACCCGACTCAGGTTTTGGCAAAAGGGCTCTGCTTTCCATAGACGGGCGGGGGGAGGGGGCTGGGGCTTGGGGAGAAAGCAGCAGCATTGCCTGGTGGCTACTTAGCCTCCCCTGCCTCAGTCTTCCCACCTGTAAAGTGGGAGCAATGGTCCTTCATAGGGCCATCACGCCCGCAAAGCCTGGAGAACGGTACCTGGAGTGTGGGACACACAACACACACGTGAGCTCCCGGTATTCATTCCAGCCTCCGAGTCCACAGAGAAGGCTCTGGGGTCGCAGAGGGAATCTCCACGAAATAACACCCCCCCCCTTGTTCCCCTGAGTTCTAAACAAATTGGGTGAGACCAATGAGAGATCAAAGATTCATCCCCCATGCACCTGTCAGGGATGCTTCTCCACCTCCCAGGGGTGTGTGGAGGGAGGCTGGGAGCCCCAGGATGGGGGGGGGGGGATGCTCATGCTCGAGGTCACTGTAAAGGCATTTTCGGTGCTCATCACGCCAGCCCGGGCCTGCATGACTCCTGGAAACACCTGTGGTCTGAGATGTTTCTGCCCATTAGTGACCGTCGCTCTGGGAGTCAGCTTTGTCCTCGGGTGAACCCCATCGGCAGCACCTGCCAGGTGGATCCTATGTGGAAACAATCTCAGATGCACGTGGGCGTCAGAGGGGCCAGTTCCTTTCCTGGGCAGCCCCTCCTCGTGGGGCTGCGATGGCCTCGTGTCTCTGCTACTCTCTTCTGTCAGCAGGTGACAGGGAGCACCACACTATCTGCAGCCTCCCAGATGACGACTCAGCAGCTGTGCCTCTAGTTGGATACATCCTGTGCCTTCAAAGCCCACAAACCAGTAGGATGACGTCACTCACCTTTAGCTGCCTCCAGTTTTGTTTTTCAGCAAGACAAAAGCATCTGTATTATTAATGAAGTCAAGAAAAGAGAGGGAGAGGAAGCATACTTCCAGCCAAATTCTAGCCTTACATAAATATAATCCACTCACAGAAAAGCAACAGACCAGGAGACAGGTTAACAGCTCTCAGGGAAAAGAGATGACTTTCCATAATATATAAAGAGCTCCCACAAATCAAAAAGAAAAGACAAATAACCCATTGGAAAAATGGGCAGCACACATCATGTCGAGGTGTGTTGATTGCTGTGGGGGCCGCTCCTCCCTCCCCCTTCCTAGGGGATCCGGGGTTGCTCAGGGCCACCTCCACGTGCCCAGTGCCCTAGAGTCTGGATTCCTTGAGGCCCATCACGGTGGGTCATTCTCCTTGCCCGGGTTCCACAGATAGGACGGGTGGTGGCAGGTGGTGCTGTGGGTCCCATCTGCTGGGAGGGCAGGGGGGCTTCCAGGAAAGGGGTTTCTCAGCCTTAGAAACAGACACTGAGGGGCACCTGGGCGGCTCAGTCGGTTAAGCATCCGACTCTTGGTTTTGGCTCAGGTCATGATCTCAAGATCTGTGGGTTCGAGTCCCACGTCTGGGCTTCGTGCTGATAGGGCAGAGCCTGCTTGGGATTCTCTCTCTCTCTTCCACTCTCTGCCCCTCCCCTGCTCAGGCACTCTTGTGCTCTCCCTCTCTCAAAAGAAATAATAATAATAATAATAATAATAATAATAAAAAGATAAAGGGGCGCCTGGGTGACTCAGTCAGTTAAGCGTCCGACTTCGGCTCAGGTCATGATCTTACCGTTTGTGAGTTCGAGCCCCGCGTCAGGCTCTGTGCCGACAGCTCAGAGCCTGGAGCCTGCTTTTCGGATTCTGTGTCTCCCTCTCTCTCTGCCCCTTTCCTGCTCGTGCTCTGTCTCTCTGTCTCAAAAATAAGTAAACGTTAAAAAAAATGTTTTTAGGTTAAAAATAAAAGAAGATAAATTCCTTATTGTTGAAGCCAGTTGAGTCACATTTTTCTGTTCTTTGCTCCCCAATGCATCCTAAGAAACACAGATACGAATAGGCAGTTTTATAGATGAGATATGATCGGCCAATAAACATATGAAAGTATGTTCCGCCCAAGTAGTTAAATAGGAAAATGCAAGTTGCAGCAGCAGTGATATAATTTGTGCACATTAGATTGGCAAGGAGTAGGAAGATTGATAACGGGTTAGTCCTGAAGAGGCTGTGACGTACGGACTCTGGCGCACCACGGGAGGAAGCGTTCGTACAGCCTTTGGGGAGGGCAGGTTGATGGCGTCTCTAACAAGGTAGGCACACCCTGCAACGTAACAATGCCAATCCCACCTGTTTTGTAGAAACGCTCGCACAAATATAGCGAGGAAGAAGTCACTGGAAAGATGTGGATTTGCAGCAACGGTAATAGCCCAAACGGGAAATCGTCTCGATTGCTTCCAAGAAGGACTTGCGTAAATAAACTGTGACACAGCGACGCTACAGAAAGCCACGTGGCTGCAAGAAGAAAGAGTGTCATAGCTAAGTGTGCAGACATGGGAAAAAACAAAACAAAACACAGGACAATGAGTAAAAGTTCAGTGAATAACAAGCCCCAGAATAATGCAAACGGCACAATCGCACTTACGTAAAACCCTGTGTCTGAATGCACACGCACTCGTGCGTGGAGACAGAGGCAAATCCACAGACAAGAGACTGTAGAGGGACAGGGTATAGAGTATCAACAGTGTTTCCTCTGTAGAGAGAAAGTGGGGAGGTGGGAATAAAGAGGGAACTTGAACTTTTTATTCCACGTTCTGTTTGAAAAAAATTTGTTACAGTGTATTACCGTGTTGTGGGATTTCTTAAACACGCAAGCCACTGGTGACGTTCAAAGTCAATATATAAAAGGGATGCACCCGCCAGGGGTCCCTAGCGAAGAGCTCCCCCTGTGCAAGTCGGGAGGTCCAGGAAGCTGGCCCCAGGAGAAATACGCATTTTATTTTACGCATGCCTGCATTTTTCCCATCACAGCCCCTCTGCCGTGGGCCTGCGCAAGATCCACTAATCGTATACGCTTCGACGTCCTTGCGTGTAAAATGGGGATGAGAATACTCGGCTCAGGGTTGAGGTGGGGATTCAGTGAGCTGATGCACAACGCGAGGGCTGAGGTCAGGCAGCCTGGGGCAAGGGATGGGGGGGGGGGGGGCACAGAAGACGGATGGTTCGGCCCAGCCCGGGCTTCCACGAGAGCTTCTTGAGGGAGGTTGGAAGGCTGCTCTGGCTATTCCTGCTGTGTGAGAAAAACATCCCAGCTTCGTGGAGGGAAAGAAGCAGCTCATGTTCCTAGACTCTGAGCCAGGAATTTGGGCAAAGCGCGACTGGACCGGCCCACGTCTGCTTCGCCGGGCCCGGCCCCTTGGGAGACTCGAAGCCTGGGCACGGCTGGGGTGGGGATCTTCTGGAGGCACTCTCGCTCACGTGTCTGGCGGTTCGTGCCGGCTGGTGGCCGGGACCTCAGCTGGGCCGTGAGCTGGGACGCAGGCCCGCGGCCCCTCCCTCTGGTCCCTCCGCCTGGGCAGGAGGGCTTCCTCGAGGCCTGGCAGCTGAGTTCCAAGAGTGAACCTCCCAAGACGACCAAGTGGAAACTTTATCACCTTTTAGAGCCTAGCCTTGACAGTCACATAGCATCACTTCTGCCATAGTCATAGCCGCCCAGATTCAAGGGGATGGACCCCCCCCCACTGTAGATGAAAGAAACGGCACTGTAAGAAGATCATGTGAAATGAGAGATACTCTTCCTGCCTTTTGGTTTTGCTCTGGTTTCGGTTTTTGGTTTTTTGAGAATATAATCTGCCACAAGGGCCACTAGCAAGTTGGAAGTATCTATTCCGGACAAAACGGCTGGGGCCACGTTCCCTCGGCCGCCTGGGACTGTGGTGCAGGTCGTGCACTGTACAAAGGCACCCAGCCAAGAGCGTAAGTGGGAGTTGAAATCCATCCTGCCCTCCATTCACTGAGCTCTAACGCTCATCACAAATCTACATCTGCTCAGAGGAAGGGGAGACTTTTCCTTTGCACGGATCATTGTCCACTTACCAAGGGGAGTGCCCACAGAGCTGTGCACACTCAGAAGAGCTCACTTTCCCAATATGCATACAATAACCGCGTGGACCGGCTGTGGTCCTGGTTGAGCTGGTCATGGGGACGGTGAGCAGAACTAGAGGCTGGAACAGGAGTTGGGGCAAGGGGAGCAGAGGAGAGAGGACCAGATGGGAGGGAGGGAAAGGGAGGAGGTGGGGAGGAGAGGGTAGGGCAGAGCAGGGGAAGGGGGGTCGAGGGCAGAGGAGGCCCAAGGCCGGAGACTCAGGCTGAGCCCCGGGGGCCCTGCCCCTCTGTTGTCGCCACCGCCCCAAACATACTCACCCAGAAAGGTAATTTCCACCTCATTTCCGCCTCCTCTGGCCACGATTCTAGCTTGTTCTGGTCTCAAATCTCATGCTCCCGATGTAGCCTCGGGGTCAGTATAAACGCCCAGAGCGGAGCAAACGCCCAGCTCAGCAGAGAAGCACAGGTGGGACTGGGGCCAGGAAGTCCAAGCTCCAGGTTTCAGTGGGGACACAGCTATCCTGGACAAGAGAAGGAAAGGGCCGGTGGGGACCAGCGTCCTTCAGAGGCCCTCAGTGCCTCCTTCTGAAACAAGAGGAGAGAAGCTCGCGTCCCTGTGCTTAGCATTTAATCATTTTCTCCCAATTTCCCTTTATGGAGATGGGGCAATTTTGAAGACTGCTCAGCGCTATAAAAATAAAGCCTTCTTTGCCTGTCTGGGCTTCCACAGAGCCCGCTGTAGGAAATGTGGAACACAAAAGCTATTTATACAGTGAAGGGAGCATTTCAGTGAGAAACTTACAACCGGTGTTTAGAATTAATTTAGTGCCTTGTCTGCTCCAAGGACATATGCTATGTGTCTGGAATGACGACACCCTCCAACACCATATGTGCGTGTTTGATGTGTCCGGGAAGGAGCTCGGAGCCTCCTGGCTCACAGACACCAGCGCGCCCCGCGTGTCGGCGACGATCACACCTCCCCGAGCGTGTGAATGCCGCCGATGCGTCTAGAACCCCAGAGCCTTTGGAAATAAGCGGGCATGCGGCACGAGTCTCGCATTTTGGCACCGGGCACGGAAGATAAGCGGTGTGTGCGACCCGGAGTCAGGCGGAGCGTGAGCCACCCCGTCTTTGCTGCCTCGACTTCGCACGATGTGACGATTCCCAGCTCAGAGGGGACAGGTGGACGTCTCCCCCGGGCCTGATCCGAACATACCGCAGCCTGCAGAGGGGCCGCTGGAAGCAGACACGGGGAAGCGGGGATGGGGACACACCTGTTCCATATCTGGCGGTCCTCACCAGCTTCAACCTCTGAGGCGCCAAAGAGTGGTGCGTCTGGCGGCACATCTCAGAGCAGGGTCGGAGCGGAAAGAGAATCATGACGGCAGGTGCGGGAGCACGGGCCAGGCCCTCACACACTGTTCTGGAAGGAACTGGGGAAAGTGGCAGTTCTCACCAACCGGGTATGGACTCACTGTCCCCATGACATCCTGAGAAGCCCCACGACCCTTCTCTACATTCCCTGCGGGGGCCACATCCAAATTCTCTCGGCGAATACTTTCGGGGCATCCTTGTAGCAGTGAGTCGTGCAGAAGAGTACAGGAGAACCAGACACCTGCTTCACGGAGCCGGCATTCCAGCCGGGGTGAGGGGGACCTGTCCGTCTGCTGTGGACGCCACAAGAGACCACGGCCAGGCGCTTCCATGACAGACGTCGATCTGTCACAGTCCCAGAGGCTGGAAGTCCAAGATCGAGGCGCCATCACCTTGTTGGCTTCTGGTGAGAACTCCTCCTGGCTTGCTGGCGGATGTCTGCCTTCCCTCTGTGCACCCACAGAGAGAGCAAGAGGGCTCCCTGGTGTCTCTTCCTCTTCTCGGAAGGCCAGCTGTCCTGTCGGACTGGGGCCCCACTCTCATGGTCTCGTGGAACCCAACTGCCTCCTCAAAGGCCCCATTTAACACATGAATGGGGTGCGCGTCACAATTTAGTCCATAACAGGAAGATAGACACACAAAATGTTAATTAAGTCCATTACGTGAAATATTAGAGGGAAAGCGCTGTGCGGAAAAACAAAGCAGGGCTCAGAATGGGGAGTACAGGGGGATGAGGGGGCTTGCCGATTTCATGAAGGTGCTTGGGAGAGCCCCGCTAAGAGGGGACACTTAAAAGGAACAAGCCGCTCAGCCTTGCGGAGACAGAGGAGCTCGAGGGCGCTCCGGGGTGGGGGACGCAGGTGCGCAGGTAGAGGAGCGGGGAGGAGAGGCCAGCTGGCCGGAGGGGAGGGTGTGGAGGGTGAGCCGGGCTCCCAGGGGGCAGATGAGCTCGGACCAGCCGTGGGGGGGACGGGGGTAGATGAGCCCTACAGGGGACGGCAAAGTTTGGCTTTGCGTTTTGGTGACGAGGAAAGCTGGGGGTGCTCAGAGCAGACCGGCAATGCACCTTCACCCCCACTCTGCTGCTGGGGGGGAGAACATTCTGGATCAGGGTCAAGGTTAAAATGAATATTTTTAAAAATTTTGAATCCGATGAGTTCTTGCTTTAGTGTCTGATTTTCAGTTCCACTGTGGACCCCGTAGACAAAGCACAAAGTCATAGTCAGGGGACCTGGCCGGAAGCCCCTCCCCGCCCCAGCTCTGGGATTGCGGACAAGCCCCCTGACTGTCCTGCCATCTGGGCGGGCGTAGCGTCACAGCCTCTAAAGTAACCGCTGCAAGGTCGCATGTCAAGTGCAGGCTGAGCTACAGGGCAGTTGTCAAACTCAGCAGGGAACAGTCGCACGGGGTGGATGAGTCGTGTGGTGTCCTCGCCATGGACTGTCCCCCACAGCACCCCAAACTGCCCACTCCCTGCAGCCAGCAGCTTGAAACTGTTGTTTCGTTTTCCTTCAACAGTCACCAAATTCACCTTCAAATGGCGGAAACTAAAAATCGGCTCGCGAACCAAGAATAACGTTGCCAGCTACAGAGCACGAGAACTTTAGAAAAAGTTTTTTCAAACATCGGGTACTACTTGTAGTAAGGATTTCACGGGCACACAGAGGGGTGTAGGGAGGGGAGGGCTCGCTCCTGGTCCTGACGCCGGTTTCCCCCACCCCTGCCCGGAGGTGGATGCTGCCAATGCTTGTGCCTCCTTCCGGAAGACACAGCCGTACCTGTATCTCCGCTGTTACGTGCTTTTCACACACGCGCGCGCGCGCGCGCACACACACACACACACGCATATATAATACCTTCAGCTTCAAAATGGTGAGTGAATCATGCTTGCTTTGGCGCACTGACTTTTTCTTTTCAGCAGTATGCATCGGGTACTGCTCTGTACGGGCACGTGAAGAATTCCTTACTCTTCTCCATAGAGGAAAAGGACCCCGACTTAGTCACGGAGACTCCTCCTGATGTGGGCTGTTCTCCACTGGGGGGCTGATTCCTGCCATGTTGCAAAACACGCACCATACACCTGCTTCTGGGGGCCCGTGGGAACACATCTGTAGCACAGGTTTCTGGCAGAGGAAAAGCTGGGTTAGGAGGTAGGGGCGTTCGGCATTTGGATAAGTGTCAGCAAATGACCTTCCCAAGAGCCTGTGTGTATGTGTGTATCGTGTCACAGGGCCAATGACCAGAAGCTGGGGCTTAAAATAACAGAGATGTAACCTCTTCCAGCTCTGGAGGACAGAGGTCAGGGTCAAGGCGTTAGCAGGATGGGCTCCTTCCAGAGGCTGCAGGGGCCAAGCTGTCCAGTGTCTCTCTCCCAGCATCTGCCGTTCCCGGGCTCCTGGCTTGCGGACACATCACTCCGATCTCTGGCCGTGTCTGCAGACGGCCTCGTCTCCCATTGTCCACTGTCGCGCGTCCACTCTTGCCGTGTCTTTTGAGGACACCAGCCACTGGATGGGGGACCATGCTAACCCAACATGACCTCCTCATCGCCTGATTACGTTTGCAAAGACCCTATTTCTAAAGAAGGTCACATTCGCAGGTGCCGCGAGTTAAGACTTCGACTTTCCTTTTGGGGGAGTGCGATTCAACCCACAGCAGAGGTGTCCCCAAACGCTTTGGTCTTTGCCTCTCTGAGGGACCCCGGGTACCTCTTCCAGGACAGTCAAGCCCGGCCAACGGTGGAAATCCCACCGAACGCCCCCAGCTGCCTCATCAGCCTGGTCCGATGGCATCACATTCACCGGGGATGTGAGATCCATGGTCCCACGAGCTAAAAATCACGTCCAGCTGAAGTGAGACTCAGAAGGGCCCTTCTCGTGTTCATCCTAGTGTTTTGGTCACGGTGTCCACAGAGGCCACGGTCTGGCATGGGCTCTCTTGCATCACCCCCGTGTGTGTGATGGGGCCCGGGGACATATTTCCACTGCGCTCCGGGACAGCGTCACAGGAGGGAGTGCAGAATTCTGCTCGCCTGTTCCACTCAGCAAACCTGTCGTTCCAGGCCTGGGGCACATCTCAGCCCACGAGGATGGGCAACCCTAGCCGTGGTCTGCCAGCGAGAGGAACCATCCGGAGGCACACCTATGACCTTCCCCTCCCCCGGGACGCAGTGGATGCTTCATTTTGTGCCAATGGCCCAAAGAGCGGCCCTGGTGACGAGGCCGTGTCACTTAGGTGCGTCCCCTTCACAGAGCAGCTGGGAACCCCCAGTGGCTCCACCTGTCTGCCATCCAGGACAATGATGGCTCTGACGTGGAAGGCAGACACGTGGGGCAAATGAGAGCCTCCGCGGGGTCCCCATGAAGCTGTGGGGAACCCCAAAGAAGAGGCTCCTTCTTCCAGGAAGTTTGCTTTGGGACACTTCCCATCTGCCCTCTCCGCCTCATCCCTTCCTCCCTTCCTCCCACCCCCCAACCTCCAACCGACCAACAGGGATCCTCAGTGTCCTGCCCCATGTAAGTGAAATTTAAACACCTGCTTTTGTAGGGGCGCCCGGGTGGCTCAGCCAGTTAAGCATCCGACTTCAGCTCAGGGCATGATCTTGCGGTTTGTGAGTTCGAGCCCCACGTTGGGCTCTGTGCTGACAACTCGGAGCCTGGAGCCTGCTTCGGATTCTGTGTCTCCCTCTCTCTCTGTTCCTCCCCCGCTCATGCTCTGTCCCTCTCTCTCAAAAATAAATACACATTAAAAAATTTTAATAAAAGGCCTGCCTTTGTATAAGCAGAGGGGGTGGGCACACACTGGTTTAAGTGTCGCGGACCGAAATGTCGTGCACCACTCCTGACTTATTGACTTACTTCTCCCAGTCTGTTTCCTACCGTAGGGCTGGAAGCCGCGTGAAAGTCTTTCCAATGTTTCTCAGGAAACAGGGGGTCATCCCCTGAATACATTGCCTACTTCCTGAGGCGGTCGGAGAAAAATCCCTCAGCAGAATTTACCGCTGGGTGTTCACGGCTAATCCCCAGCATCAGACACACTCAGGGCTCACAGTCCGTGCCCGATAAATGCACCAAGGTGAGGAATTGGATTTGCTACAAGTTTCCCATTAGGATACTTGTTTTTTGATTTTTTAAGTTGTTTTTTTTTTTTAAAACAAGGATGTTACCGGTGACAATGTTATCTCCTTTAATGTTCTAAGAGAAAAAAAGATCCGATATTGGAATTATTTTTTATCATTTTAGAGAGAGGGAGTGAGAGCAGGGGAGAGGGGCTGGGGGAGACAGAGAATCTTAAGCGGGCTCCACACTGGGGGCAGAACCTGATGTGGGGCTCGATCCCACAACCCTGGGATCATGATCTGAGCTCAAATCAAGAGTCAGACGCTCAACCGACTCCCAGGCACACACCCCGCTCCATATTGGAATCATTTTTAATTAGTGTTATCTGATGGCTTCTTTCCATCAACACAACACTACTGGACACGGCCATATAGGGTGTGGGGACCTATCTGGGTTGCATTTGGGGGGACACACCGGGATTTAGGTAAGATTGTGTCCTACCCAGCAAGGGCCTGGGCAAAGAGTTTTCACTGTGACCTCCTGGCTTCTGGACTCGTGGATCACCCGAGTCATTCTGGTGTTGGGAAAACACCTGAGGGTCAGAGGGACGATGCAGAACGAACACAGAGAAAGAGACCATGCTTTCCGGGAAGATGCCCACTGGGGGGAGGCTACTTGAGGTGGAGACTCTCAGAGTGCTATGTGAGTTCACTAACCCCGAGGAAGCTTTGCAAACGTCTTCTGGAAAAGTCTGAAGGTTCAGATGTGAAGTTAGATTCCATTGCCCCGCCTCCTAATTTCCACAGACACCAAGCCTCCCACTTTGTCCCCACCTCTCTCCCGTTCGGCCACCACTGGCCCAGGCCCTCCCCTCCCTGCATATCCAGTCCTTTTGCCTCGTGACCTGGCAGCTGTTCCCGTTAAAGAGGAGGAGAGTGTTTCCCACATCCTGGCTGCGGGGTCACCCGTGGGACTTGCCTTGCGCAACAGAAGAAGGAAAGCGCGAGGCTTGCCAGTTCTCAGCCTGGGCTTCGAGCGTGCCTGTGTGTCTGCGTTTGTGACCTCCAGCCACGCTCATAAACAGAACATGCCCGGCTCGCCCACGGTCTCAAGGAGAAGAAGAGAGATGTGTGGCTCGAGCCCCTGTGGCCAAGTCTAGACTAGGTCACCCAACCCTCAGCTGACCCCGAGGCCTGTGAGCATACATAATTGCTGTTTTCAGGGCGCCGGGGGGCTCAATGGGTTGAGCGTCCAACCTCAGCTCGGCTGATGATCTCGCGGCTCGCGAGCTCGAGCCCCACGTCGGGCTCTGTGCTGACAGCTCGGAGCCTGGAGCCTGCTTCCGATTCTGTGTCTCCCTCTCTCTCTCAAAAATAAATAAACATGAAAAGAAAAATTTTTTTAATCATTAAAAAAATAATTGCTGTTTTAAGTCTCTGAGTTTTGGGGAGGTTTGTTATACAGCAACTTTACGCTGATAGCTGACTGATACACTCCCTTCCCGTGACTTGCTCAGTCCTCCACACTGCACATGTTTTGGCTCATCTACACCATGCACAACGGCCACACCAGCCTCTTCTCTGCCGGTGGTGCTCCAGCACTGAGCCCCTGAGACCCTTTCGCAGCACCGCTGGTTTTGAGCCCACCTATCTGCTTTGTGTTGACAGCTCCACTTCCCCCGAATCCTTCTCGGGTCCACAATACTTCTCGCACATGCGTGTGGCTTGTCCTGCCCTCTCCCCCTCTCCCCCTCTCCCTCCACTCCCCACCTCTCCTTGCCATGGAGCAGGTGCTCACCTTCCCCCTTGGAATCTCTGCTGCCTTCTTTGCAAGCAGGAATTCAGAAACAGTCTGCGAAGGCATTATTCATGCATGAGGCGTTGTCGCTGTTGACGGGGCGGGTAGGGCCCGCAGCGGGCCTCGGTGACCTCCCATGCCAAGATCTCCTGGCAGAGGAAGCCGGGCTTTTGTGGAACAGACACAACCTTGTCTGGCAGCGTGCAGGCCCTGCCAACAGCAAATTCCGTCGACGGCGACTGTTATTTGACAGCATTTGTTAACATATTAATGACAGGAAAAGACTTTTTGGCAGAAAGATTGCATCCCTGGCCCCCCTCTCTGAAAGGAAGGGATGGGGCCGTGGGGGCCGGGGCCCCGGGGGGGGGGTAAAAAGCAGACACAAAAGAACCAATCCCTCCTGGAGAGGACCCCCAATGTCACCAACGTTGTTTCGGAGTGTGGGCTCTCAGAGGCAGACGCCCTCCTCGGCTGTCTGTCGAACCCCCACGTCACACAGTGGGTTGCAAGGAACAGGGAGACACCGATCTCTGTCAGGACCTTCCCAGCAAAGATGGTGCACTCAACTTAAGACTGCTCAAGAAGGGCTTAAGAAAGGCTGTCTACAAAGTGATGAGGAGTCTGCTGGGGGGCCACAGGGGCAGGAAGCGTCTCAGGGCCAGTGACCGGGCAGCTGCCCCCACATCCAGGTCCAAGGGGGCAGGAAGGAAGACAAGAATCAGGGCGGAGAGAGGCCCATGGAGAGCGCCATTTTGAGGTGACCTACGACTTCAGTCGAGGGACACGAGTGCCCCAGGCCACCACGGGAGGAGAGAGCCAGGGAAACCAACAACAGACCAGGCCCTGATCCCTTCTATCTCTCTGAACTCCTTCTGGGGCTCCCCACTGATCGAGCCCAATTCTGAAGCCAAAGACAGGTTGGTTCAGTGATGTGGCCCGTACAGACCAGCCTCGTGGGAAGAAGAGCGGAACGTGGGTCTGGATATTTGCGGCTCTGAGGCAACCCCAAGACAGCCACTCAGGGCTGAGCTTACAAAGTCTGATGCCAAGAAGGGATCTGGATTCAAGGGTAGCCGGGAGTTGTTTTGATCAGGTGTGGGTGGGAACACAGACATGAAAAGGGCCCGCATGAATGAAGTTTTTATACCCGCATGCACACAACAGGAGGCTGTGTGTCACTCAGAGCCACGCCAGGGAGAACCAGGGTCAGTCAAGTGGCAGAGAGAGGGAGCGGGGAGGGGGTGGGGGGGAGAAACATGGGCCAGAGCCTTTATTGTGCTTTCTGTGGGAGGAACGGACAAGGTGGGGTGGGCAGGCTTAGGACAGGCTACTTGGAATAACTTCAGTGAAGTTCAGACGTAGGGGCTATCCCTGGCTGTCTAGTCTCTGGCCCCGGCAGCTTAGGGCAGGGGGACAGTGGCCTAGAGCGTGAGAGCCCCATGGAGGTTGGTGGGGGGGTGCCGTGTGGGCTCCAGGTGGGTTGGTCTGCATTTGAAGGACGTGCTCACAGGCCAGTTTTGGTCATCTCTAGGAATTACCGAGCCCTGGAGGGACAGTCCCCGTAAGGGTGGG
This sequence comes from Herpailurus yagouaroundi, assembly GCF_014898765.1. Lineage (NCBI taxonomy): Eukaryota > Metazoa > Chordata > Mammalia > Carnivora > Felidae > Herpailurus > Herpailurus yagouaroundi. The sequence continues at coordinate 2,403,784 of NW_024412447.1, read as the reverse complement.
CAAAACCCCAAGATCTCGAAGCATCAGAACACAGAAAATAAAAAACACGATTAATACCAATGGTGAGGTCAGGGAGGGAAGAGAGGAGTTAGAAAGGGGTGGACGTGCACAGCAGTGGCACTCGGCAGGTGACCCTCCTGTGTATGAAGACGCTTGCCAAACCGTGCTGGTCGGTCCCCTGCGCTCGGCACACGTGTGATACAGACACAGGGTCATGGGCTCGGGGCAGGTGGACAGGAGCCCTGTGCACGCAGGCATCGTCCGCTCAAGGGAGGACAGGACACCCCTGTGGTTCCGTCTCTAGTCGGTGCCGGCAGTGGGCACAGGCCACTCCGTTTCCAGAGACAGTTCTGGAAGCAGCTGGGAACGCCCGTCGCCGTTTCGTCCGCCAGAGCCAGCCAGGGAGCCGCCGTCTGCTGGCTTTTCAGGACACGATGCTTCCCGCTCAGTGAACACGACAAGGCCGTTCAGGGACCCCGTGGAGCAGCCACCGGAGGTGGGGCAGGGAGCGTGAAGCCTGTCGCTGTGGGGGCCGCGTGGGCAGGGCAGCACCTCCCGGGGAAAGGTCCTCCCGAGATGGGAGCTCTCACCGCCGGCTTCTTGGCGCGAAGAAAAACATGCCACTTTCAAAGAGGGGAGCCTCCGGAGAGGAAACACCACAAATCTTCAAACGAGGCGAGTAATCTTCCCGCTCAAACCCCGTGCCCCCCTCAACACAACGAGGGTTTCCTTTGGCAAACTCCGCACACGAACGTGGCTGGAAGTAGATCGGTTCCCCGCGCTGGAAATCAGAGAGCTGTACCCCGAAAGGAGAGTGGAAAAATGTCACGAAAGCGTGTGAAAAGTGGGCCGTGTTCTAGAGTGGGCTTTGGAGCACAACATCAGGTGCTTCCACTTGGTTTCAAGTTCATGGGCCCGCTGAGGCCTATTGGCAATCCTTTCTGGGGAGCCCCCTCCCCACGGCACCTGGGGGCAGCCCCCTTCACGCAGATGAGAGCCCCCCTGCTCCCGGCCACCCTGGGGGCCATGCGGGGCCCCCGCTTGAGGGCAGTAAGACAGTGAACATCTCAGGCCCGTCCTGCCGTTCCCACAGCATCACAAGAAACGCTCAAAGCCCCGGACAGTTGCAAACACCTTTCTTCATTATGATTCTTTTTCCTTGAGCTTGCTAATTAAATCATTAAAATTTTATCTTCACTTAACCATGGATAAGAACCATTTGAAACATTTAATTACTCTGCTGCTAGAGGTATACAGGAACCAGGGATCTCTGCAAGGTGGGGGCTCTTGGGAAGGGGGGAGGGAAGACAGACGCAGGAAAAGAGAAACAGAGAGGAGATGGTTTACTGAGGAAGGAATGGGCAACACTCTCCTGCCTCTGCTAAGAACCAGGAGGGCAGTCACAACCACCTGCTGGGTCCTGCCTCTCTGCCTTCCTCAGGAGCTTGGGCCACAGCCACAGCCGGCTTCTTACCCTGCAGTGCAATCCGTGTGTGTGTGTGTGTGTGTGTGTGTGCAAGAGAGAGAGAGAGAGAGGACAAGCTGGAACATTCCAGGGCTCTTGGCTCCACAGTCTAAAGTGCATTTCAAATTTTACATACATTTCCATTTAGGGTTTCTGAGTTCCCTGCCCTTCTACTCCCAGCCAGCAAAATAAAATATCATGAAATAAAATTGGAGTGGTGCCACGCTAAGGTCAACCTAATATTCATCTGGTTTAGGAAAAGGGCCCTCCAGCCCCAGGGGACAGAAAATGCCAGCTCCAGGCCTGTCCCCCGTGCCCAGCAGGTTACTAAGCATTTTTAACGATCCGAGAAGATCCCAGGACAACTTAGGGGTTGGTATTATCCTCTCCTCGGCCATCATGACTCTACGACTGTCCTCGGTTTCTGAGGTCACCCTAACCGAGCACCACAGACTCAGTGACTTAGGACAGCATGCACCACCTCCCAGACTGGAGATCAAAAGCCGGAAACCCAGGTGGGGGCCCTGCCTCCGAAACCTTTAGGGGAGGCCTTCCTGGCCTCTTCCAGTCTCTGGCAGCCCCTGATGCTCTTTGGTTTGTGGCCACATCGATCCGACCTTCACACAGCGACCCCCCCTGCCTCTTCACATCGCCTCCTCGCTGTGTGAGTCCAGATTGCCCTTCCAGGTCATGCTGGATTAGGATGCAGCTAATGACCTCATCTTTGCCTGGTCCCCTCTGCAAACACCCTAGGTCCAAATGAAGTGACAGTCACAGGTACTGGGGGTAGGACTTCAACACGTCGCAGCTGCCAAGCGTGGGAGCTGGATTTACAATCCGGATCTGACCTCAGCACCAGGCTCCTAGTGCTGAGCTGCGCAAGGGGGTATCTGGGACTCACATTCAGGGGCTTCTGCCCCCGTCCCCCTTGGAGAGTCCCCCACCGGCAGGGGTGGGCAGGCAGGACGTCAGGTGGCCCTAGCCACCCAGGCAGGAGCCTGGGGCCAGCCTCAGGCCCTTCTCTCTCACAGGCTGCTGCCTTATCTGTCACTGTTGTTTTTGTGGGATTTCAGGGATTTCCTGATTCAGGATTCACACTGATGTGTGAATAAGTCTCTTTGTGCAAGCTTGCTGGGGGAGTTCTTTCTAGCAGGGCCCCCACTCCCTCCACGTCCCCTGGCTGCCTGGCTCATCCCCGGCCCCGTGGACAGTAGAATCCTGACAGGGACAAAGTGTGGGCCAGGTAACGGTCCCATGACTATGGCCTGGGGACGTTGGGATCAGAGGGGCCTCAGACCCTCCTTTGCGTCCTGAGCTGGGGAGCACCAGGCAGGTGCCCTGCTTTACTGAGGTTTTGTCCAGAAGGGTGGGGCCTGACATGCCTTCTTGGTGCCCCTCTGGTCAGTCCCCACCTCCCGGGGCTTTCTCTGTCACCCCGACCTCTGTCCTGCTCGGGCTGGAGCTCTGGATGCCAGCCAGAGAGAAGAGGCCGGAGGAAGTCAGAGAGAGGAGGGGGCCTCTGAGAGCCAGGCACCGTCCTTGTGTCCTGCCCACTCGGGTCAAGCAGACGCTGTCTTCGGACGATTCCGCGTGCATTCCAGTCATGGATAACCCGGCCTTGCTGGGGTGCGCACGACCCCCAGGCAAGCTGGAGCATCAGCCTTGTCCTGCGGGAGGCGATTAGAACAGGGAGGGATTTCCCACAAACACAGTAGTTATTAAACTCCTCTGAGGCAACACGCAGGAAAGACTCTGGAAAACATTTAGGGAAAGTTCTGGTACCAAAACTCCATTGTACCGACAAGTTACAGATTCCGTGGAAGAGAAAATGCACCGATGTCAGCATTCACGAGACGTAATGACACATGACTGCATACAAAGTGTCAGCGACAGCCCTGATCCTGCCCCTGTCTGTGATGAATCACGAGAGGGTACAACTCTTTGATTTCCACTAACTGCCTCGCAAGTTAACCCTTGGTTCTGCAGCAGGCTCTGGGCCGCAGGGGTGTGTGTGACTGCTCCACGGTCACTTTCCTGGGAAGCTCCCTGCGCGTTAGAGAAGGAGGGTGTCTGCTCTGGGGACAGATGGAGCCGTAGCCCGATGCTCAGGAGAATTCCAGAGAATTCTTCAGAAAGCCCGGCTGTGAGTGTGCAGGGAGGGGCGGGAAAGGTCAGCCAGCAGGACAGTGTAGGGGAACAACCATCTCTCCAGCCTCAGGCTCCCATGCCTCCCCCCTTAACCCACAGCAAATAACTCACCCCAATCTCCTGGGAGCAAGGTGTGTGTGTGTGTGTGTGTGTGTGTGCATGCACGCGCCAGTGCGGGCAAGAGAGAGAGAGCGGTTCAGGCCCCCAGGAAAGTTCTAGTTAGAGGCTTAGGCCGGGTGGAGGGAGGGCAAGTCACTTTTTACCTTGTTAGGAGGGAACATTCCACAGATGAGTAAACAGACAGGTCTTTGTGAGGTGCGTCTGGAACTTTCTATCGCTCCGGGCACTCCCTGGGGCTTTATTGATGCCCTAGGCAGTTCAGGTTGAGTGGGATCTGAGGAGAGCTCCTAATTGGTCCTGCCTCTTCCGGAGCCCGACCTCAGCATGTGCCAGGGGTGGAGCCAGCGAGGTTTCTCCGCTGACCGGTAGCGGTGACAGGGCTGGAGGGGTCCATCCCAGGCCCTGTGGGGTGAGATGCCCACTGTGTCTCTTCCCCCCCACCCTGCCCGGGACTCCCCCCGGCCATCGGGCGCGGCATTCTGAGTCTCGGTCTTGCCGCTTGAGGTGTGGTCCAAGCACCGGCATCAGCCGGAACTTGCTAGAAACCCACACCTGCTGAGTCAGTCACTGTCTCCAGGTCTTCAGGCGCTCTGGGCGCACATCACGGCCGGAGCACCCCTTCCCTGAGGGGCTCCCGTCGGGACTCCACTAATGAGCAGCCCTGAAGGAGGGGAGGGAGGGAGGGAGGAAGTCTCCAGATCCGCATCGTCTGAAGAACAGCCCGGGTTGGGAAGACCCCATCGTGCCGGCCAACGCTCCTCGTGAATGTCTGTGTCGTCCCCAAACTCACACGCTGCGACCCTGAGGCCCAAGGTGACGGGGCCGGGAGGCGGTTGTGTGTGGGGTGGAGCCCTCTGGAGTGGAGTTAGTGCCCTTATGAACATGAGACCCCACACCCTCCCTCCTCCCCTCCACCATGCGAGGCGGGGCACGGCCCGAAGTGCCAGCTGGGAACCGGGCCGCAGGTCTCACGGGCCCCCACATCTGCCGGCGCCTTGATCCTGGGCCTCCAGCCGCCAAAATCGTGACAACGAAATGCCTCTGTTCACAGGGCGTCTTATTTCCGCGGCCGGGCCCGCCCCGCCCGCAGAAGGAGTTGCTTTCTGGGCTGGGCTTCTGCCAGGATAATGCAAACGGTGTGGCCCACGGGTGTGGGAGGAGACGCTGACCCCCCCCACCGAGGAGCAACCAGAGCGCTGAGAACACGGAGGAAAGAAGGGCTCCCTGGAGCCCTCTCCCCCGTCCGGGACGGGCTTCAGCTGTCGCCCTCTGCTGGACTCCACGAGGAGTGCAGCCGGGGGCGCGGCGTCCAGGCCGCCCGGGGCGATTTCGATAGCGTCGCCTTCGGTTGCAACGGCCCCCCGCGATCGCCCAGCATCGCTCTGTCCTGGGCACATTCTGGGGTCGTTACATACTAGCCCGCTTCACTCTCACAGCGCCCCGGAGACTTCCGTTACTCTTACCGCTGCAGTATCTACGTGTGTGACTTCGCCCTGCTCCCTTGCGGTAAAACGCAGCCCGTGTGGCGTGGCTTCGCCACCTTCGTCATCTGTAAGTGCACAGTTCTGTGGCATTATGTCCATCCGCGTGGCTGTGCCACCGTCACACCATCGATCCTCAGGACGTTGTCATCCTCCCAAACCAAAACTCTGTATCCATTGAGCACTGACTCCCCACTGCCTCCCCCAGTCCCTTTACTACTTTGGGTCTCTAGGAACTTGACTCCTCTAGGAGCTTCGTGCAGGGGGCGAAGGGTTGTGTTGGTTTATTAGCTACTGCAAGGGACGAGGCCGGCGAAGTCGTAACGAACACAGGTATTGCAATCTTTAATAATAATTTCGTAAAATCAAGGTGTGTAACGAGAAATGTGTCCCACAAACAATCTTGCATTTCTGGAAATGGACCTCAAACAAATTAAAAATAAAAAAAAGTTGGGGGGGGTGGTGAGGTTGGCAATAGCAGCAGCCCCCAGCTGCTTCAGGAAAGTTCTAGAAGTCACTCCCTCTGGCGCCTGACCTGGGAGCCCCGTGTCCGTCCACTGCTTCCCCGGGTGTGTGGCCTGTTCACAGTGTCTGTCTAAGCCAACCCGCTCTCCCGTCTGCGGTGAGGTGTTAGCACAGCCCACTAGGCACAGCCGGGTCCACGAGCCAAAGGCAGGGACTCGACTTCCCAGGCAGGACGCCAGGCTCGTCCATGGGGACGCCCACCAGAGCCCTGGATCTGGCAGTTCCCAAGACGCAGTCAGGCTGGACCCGTCCCCGTCCCCATCGCCTGGGTGATCCCGGCTTCCTCTTGGTGACGGAAGGAAGAATCCAGAAAGGCCCTCTCCTGGAGGAGGCCCCCCAACCCTCCAACATTATTGCCCAGCTTTTTCAACCAGGAACCTGACAGACTTCCCCAGGGTGAGTGTAATCACCTCTCCTCGACCAGTTAGACATCAAATCATCTCCAGGAGCCAGTGTAGACCTGAACTGGGTTCTCAGGATCCAGCCAGAACATCTCCAGACCACGTCTCTCGGTTGGCACCTTTTTTCCCCTTAACGTTTAATTATTTTTGAGAAAGAGAGAGAGGAGGAGGAGCAGAGAGAGAGGGAGGCACAGAATCCAAAGCAGCTCCAGGCTCCGAGCCGTCAGCACAGAGCCCGAGGCGGGGCTCGAACTCACGAACCGCGAGATCGTGACCTGAGCCGAAGTCGGACGCCCAACCCACTGAGCCACCGGGGCGCCCCTTCTATTCCTTGCCCCTTAATGGTATCGAGTGGGGCACCGCAGAACGGTGAGACGCAGAACACCCTTCCTTTCAAAACACGGAAGATTTCCAGCGTGGAACTTGACGGAGTATCAATGGCACAGGTTTGTCGCATTTCCATTTAACACGTCCCCTTCCCCCGCCGGAATCAGTCTTAAGAATACTCCTCAAGCCTGATGGCTGACTCTCAGGGCCTGGCTGAGCCTTTGTCCTGTTTAACCGTGCAGGGATGTTCCTGCTGTTCCCCTGTTTATCTCCTCTGTCTGCTCCCTTCTTTCCAAAGGGAAGTCAGTTTAGAACAGGAGGCATGGCCTCTCTGCTTCAACCCCCGCTGCCCCACCCCCTTCTCTGGACAAAGAATGAGGCAGGGGTGGGGGTGCTGGCTTCCCCTTGGAGAACTGAGTGGGCATCCCCCCCCCCCCCATGAGTCCCACCCTTCAGGGCTCGGCTGCAGGTAGTGCAGCGGATGGGGGTGAGCAGGGGAGGGGCGAGGAGCAGCACCATCTGCAGGGCTGAGGTGGGGGAGGGCTAGAGGGCGAAGGGCTCAGACAGCTCCCAGGCAGGGCTCCTGGGAGACTGGCTTTGAGGCCGACCCAGAAATTAGTTCAGAGTCGAAGCAAAGGAATGAATTGGTTAGCTGGACCGCAGCCCTGAACTCTCCCCAGGAAATTCACTGAGAAGGAGATTTAACCTGGGAGGGTTTCAATGAAGCCATGAATCTCCCAGCTCTCCCCGGCCCCCACTGGTCTTTCACACCCGACATGTCAGTCTCCTACCGTGGCTTGGATAAATGAATGCGCAACATCCTTAGACTCGTGGGGGCTTTGCCGTTTTCACAGGGCCTCTGACCGTGTCTCCTGCGATCTTGTGGGCAACCCCAGGGCGAATGGGTCAGGCGTAGTGGCAGGAGCTTTGGGGTGAGGGCCCCCGTGTATCAGCAGAGGAGCAGGAGACAAATAAGGTCCAGCGACTTTCCCAAAGTCCTGCAGCCTGGGAGATGTGGCTGGGCCCAGAGCCTGGGACTCTCACCTCATTATAGGTGGTCCTTGGATTCAGCCTGCTTAACGCCACCGGGTTGAGAAAGGCATGGATTTTTAAAATCTAAACTGAGTCAGTGACAGGCCCATCTAGTAACGACTGGTGGTTAGCGGCGGCCATATTGCTCAGTAACCACTGGTGGCTAGTGGCGGCCATATTGGGCCACACAGAAAGAACACTCCCACCATCCCAAGAAGTTGAGTGGGTTCCAACTCGAGGCCAGTTCTATTTCATGCCCTCTTCTCCCCATTCCCTATGGGCCCTGGATTCTTTTGAGACAAATGCCAGGCATTCTATCATTTAACCTGTAAATATTTCAGTATGCATCTTTAAAAACATAAGCATTGGGGTGCCCGGGTGGCTCACTCGGTTGAGTGTCCGACTTCGGCTCAGGTCGTGATCTCATGGCTCATGAGTTCGAATTCCTTGTCGGGCTCTGTGCTGATGGCTCAGAGCCTGGAGCCTGCTTTGGATTCTGTGTCTCCCTCTCTCTCTGCCCCTAACCCACTCGCATTCTGTCTCTCTCAAAAATAACTAAACATTAAAAAAAACATATAAGTATTATTACAGCTAAAAGTCACAGTAATTCTTTTTTTCTTTTTAATGTTTATTTTTGAGAGAGAGAGAGAGAGAGAGAGCAGGGGAGGGGCAGAGAGATAGGGAAACACAGAATCCGAAGCTTGGACCACAAACCATGAGATGGTGACCTGAGCCGAAGTCAGACACTTAATTGACTGAGCCACCCAGGCACCCAGTAATTCCTTAATATCATCAACTACCCAGCCAAGGATCAAAGTTCTCTGTCGTGGATATTTTTCTTTTAACGTGTTTAAATGTGAGTCTAAGGTCGGTGATGTGTTTGGTAGACCTCTCTTACGTATCCTGTAATCTACACTCCTCCCTTCCCTTGCTATTATCTGGTTGAATAATTACTTCATCTCATTGATGAAGAAAGTGGGTCATCTGCACTATGGACTTTGCCTCTGTTTACATTTTGATGGCTGCATTTCCATGGTGTCATTTAACACGTTCCTTCGTCCTCTGCATTTTCTGTGAATTGCTGTTTGGGTCTAGAGTCTCGATGAGACTCAGGTTTTGGTGTTTGGTGAGAACGCCTCATTATGTAGTGCTGTGTCCTCTTCCACTGGGGGCACAGAACGCTTGGTTCGGGTCGTGTGGGGATGGATGTTTATGGCCATTGCTTAGACCCAGTAATTCATTATAGGCTGCAAGATGGGCTCTGGGTGAAGTCTGCCTTCTTCTTCATTAATTAGCTTGAATACTTTGCTATTCAGACCCTCCCTTCATCCACCATTTGGTCAAGTGGCCTGAGGTAGAGTTGCCAGAGGAAAGTCAGGATAAATGTTTGATTTTTTTTCCTCCCTTTATTGATCAGTTTTCAAAAGAATGATTTCGCACTATAGCATCCCCTAAAGGTGATTTTTTTTTTAAGGACTTTGAATTTGTGGATTTAAACATGTTTTATGTGCTTTGCTCCACTGTGCTATTATCCTCAAGGATGCTGAATTGTCAGAGGGGATCCGCCCAGCTTCCCCTATGCCCTTGAACAGGCACCTTCTGGCACAAGGCCTATCAGATTCCCTCTCTCTCTCTCCCTCTACTGCTCATTCTCTCTCTCTCTCTCTCTTTCTCTCTCAATCTCTCTCCCTAAAAAAAAAAAAAAAAAAAAAAAGTGAGAAACCTGGACCCAATTTCCCATGATAAGGGTGGTGCCATGTTGGGCTATGGTTGATGCAGACACTGATTCGAAGCCTTAAAATACATACACCACACACACACACACACACACACACACACACACACACATCACACCCAGACATGCATGCGAGCACAGTTCACGAGGGAAAGGCTTTCCAGGCTCCTATTCCCACCTGCTGAAAACACAGAGAGCCTCAGATGGGCTAGCTGGCTGACTAGTCTGCTTTGATAAAGGAATTGATTCCACTTTTTAAGTTACAGATAACCTCGGTCTATACGGACGTTCCATCTTCGACCCCTTCCCGCTCTGAACTCGGGTAGTACAATTCCGGACTAACTAGTGAATATCCGCTTTAAGTGGGATTTCCGATGCCATTTCCAAAGCCTGCAGATATCCGCTGGCACTCTGTTTATTTCATTTGCTGCATACCTGCTTTGGACGGGATATTGAAGGTGCATTATTTATACCCCAAGAAACCAAAAGAAAGAGGGAGGAAAAAAGAAAGGGCAAGAAAGCCGTAATTTCCATGTGGCTGGCTTACACGTTTCTGCCTTGCTCACTAAAAAATATTTTACTCTTCCTTCATTTTTGAAAATTTCATTTGTGTGCTGCCACTGGAGGACCACGTTATTGACTTATTTTAAATATTTATGCTGAATTACGACATCAAGATAGACATATGCATTAGCAGAAGCTGTTCAAAACAATATGCCCACAAAGTTTATTTTTGAATAGAAAGTTGGGAAGCCTGTGTCTACAAACATCAAATGGCTCATTCTTTGCTAATTACTGACACCTGCAGCCAATCACTCCCTACAAAACTCAGCATTTCGGTTCATTTCTTCTCTCGTTAGTGTGGTAACAAACCCATCTCCCGCTTGATCTAGAAATCCAGAGGCTGCACAGTGACTTGGGGAGCTTCTGGTTTTCTTCCTAAAATTCGAGCAAAGAAACCAAGAGAAGGCAACAGTGTGGGCTTCTGGGTGTGACCCAGGTCATCAGGGGTCCCTCTGCCTAAGGGGGGGGGCGTCACTTGGAAACCAGTGAGTTCCGTCTCTTAAGATGGGACAGAGGAGACTTCAGGGGCTAGAGGTCGGACGATCTTGGGTTCGTGTTTCTGCCCTGCCATCCACATGCTGTGTGACCTTGGGCAAATCCCTTAACCCCTCTGAGTCTCAGGATGGGGATAATCAGGTGGCCCCATCTCACTCGGATGTTGTGGAGGCAAAGTACTGGGAACACGGCGGCTGCATCATGTACATTATTCCCATGGCTACTGCCCAGGACCAGCCCCGTTTTTCTTGACACCCCCCAAGTCCCCCACCGACGCCGCTCCCCATTTCCGTACTCCATGCTTAGCTCCTGAAATTTCCACTGCCTGTTCCAGGCCTCACTGCTACAGCCTTCTGCCTTCAACCAGCCCACGACGTGGCTGTGCTCTCGTCTTCACCGGGCCTCTTCCCTTCCCAGGCCCGACCTGCCGTGTGGAGACCGAAGAGCCCCTGGGGTCTTGCACCCTCTGTGCCCCGGTAACGGTGGTGCCCTCCCTGTTGCGAGGCGCCTTGCCGAGCCCTTCACGTGCCTTGTAAACTCAGGAAGCCTTCACAACCCCCGAGACACATACCAGTGTTTCCCCAGCTTATGGGTCAGGGAACCAAGACTTGAGAGAAAAGTAGTCCAGAAACCTACAAACAGACGGTGCATGGAAAAGGAAGTCAAAATTGCCTGTTGCGCTTGAGGAAAATTGCTCGAACTTACAACCCAGTGAGGAAAAGCAAGTTGAACTGATCCTGAGAACACATTTTTCATTGCTTAACCAACGATTAAGGGGTACCGGCTTCCGGTGCGTGCAAGTATATCGGGAACCAGTGCTCCCAGACCTTATAAAAGAGTGTTCATCGCTGCAAGCTTTGAACGGGAATTAGCCCTACGCTCTCTGTTAAAGTTCAAAATGCATGCCCTTTGGGGCGCCTGGGGGGCTCAGTCGGATGAGCATCTGACTTCGGCCCAGGTCATGATCTCATGGCTCGTGGGTTCCAGCCCCGCGTCCGGCTCTGTGCTCACAGCTCGGCAGGGCTGTGAAAGGAGGAAATAAACCTCCCCTGCCTCATTGCTGAGTGAAACACACCAACCCAAGCTGCCCCCTCAAATGTGTCCCGGAGCAGCATTTGGGATCACGGGAGACTGTATTCCATTATTTTAAGCGGGAAAATATCACAACGCATTCCAGGCCGTTCAAAAACCCCAAGAAACTCCTGAAAATTACTAAAACTCTCGCCAACACCCGTATAACAATCTGCCGAGTATCTTTGCGTAACATCAGGCATTCGAAACGCCGATCACCTGATCACTTAACACAGCACGCTCGCGCGCTCCACAGTTACGTTTTCCTTCTCTACGGCAATTAACGCAGCCGGAGATATCAGCAAATGGGGAAATAACACGAATTCAAATAAGACTTCGCAAAACGAAATAAACAAGGGAACGTTTTAATAACGGCCATTTACTGATTGAAGGGCGGTCTCAATGAGAAGGGGGTTGGGGGCTGCGATGCCCTGCCACGAGCCCTGCCATGTGCCCAGCCCTGTGCCCCGCCCTGTGCTCCCCACACCGCCCACCCCCCCCCCCCGCCACCGCAGTGCCCCCGCTGTGAGCCCCACCAAGTTCAGCGGGAAGCCCATCACACTCCAGCTGCTGGCAATGCTGAGGCCACACAGCTTTCAGCTGCGAGCCCTCTGGGACCTGCTCCTTCTGTAGACACATGTGCCCCAGGCCACGGCCCTTCCTGGGCCAGCTGATCCATGTGAGTCATTGTTTTCCTGGTCTAATGGGCACAGCCAGCCGGTCTGCTCACCCCCCAAGGATGAACAGCACGAGTCGGCTCAGGCCTGGCGAGTTTGAATCATTCCAGCGGCCCCAGGGCACAGGGGCCGCCCCCGGCGGGCTGGTACCCAGCTCTGGTGATGAGGGCAGGGGGGACGGCGGCCCAGAGCGGGAGAGCCCCGTGGAGAAGGGAGTTGGAGCGGGGGCTCTGGGCTGCTTGGGGTGCCTCCGAATGGCTCACACGTGGTGAATGGAATCAGCGAGCCCCGGGAGGGGCAGGCCCTCGGGTCAGCAAGGACACAGACAATAAAGGGCACGGTCAATGCAGCTGGGAGGCACACGAGTAAGGGGACCGGACAGAGAACCGAGGTCACAGGAGCTGCGTAATTGCCGGCACGGGGGGGACAAGAGCGAGCTCTCTCGTTTCGCCATCCTGCCCCTCCACCCGCAGCCCCAGAGGGTGGCTCCCCGTCTCCCGGCTGCGGAGAAGACCGAGCGTGGGGCCTCGGGTCGGACGTGGACCCTGCGCGCCGTTCCTCCTCCCATCAGCCTTCACCAGCTCACACCTGCTGCCCCTCCTCCCCTCCCAACTGCCAAGGTGGCCTCAGGTGCTGTCCAGGCCAGGTTTCCGAGATAGGCGGGCTCAGCTCCGGCTGCGGGACGTCCACGGAGGAGTGCCGTGGGGCTAACACCGTGGAAGCGAGGCAGAGGAAGCAGGAGTGAGCAGAGGGAGAAACCGAGCCGGGATGAGCATCACCCAGGCCGCCCGGTAGGGAACCCTGCAGCTAGCATGGCCCCTCGGAGGAGCCGGGCCTGGGAGCCCCGCGGCCCAGCTCCTCGCTGCAGGTGCCGGAGACGCGGGGGGCCTTGCAGGGGGGGGGGGGTTGCTGGGGGTGTCTCGAGGGGTGGACGGACGTCTGACAGATGCACGGGGAGAACACGACTTAGGGAGGCACCGAGGCTGGGACCAGGCATGGTCGGGTCTGGAAGTTAGAGCACAAGCGGAGCCTTGGCCGCAGACCTGCTAAAGCAGCCTCCTAGGAAAGCCAAGGGGGCCGCCGGGGAGAGGGAAGCAGGGCGGGGGCTGTTTTCAGATGAATCTGCTTTGTGGCCCAGGGCGGACTGCAGGAGAATCGATGCTTGGCTCAGTTTTTGTAAACCGGATCGATGCACAGGTGTAGCTGGGAGCCTCTGCGGCAGGGGTAAAGCGAGGCGGGCGGCTTGGAGGGGGCTGGGGCGCCCCACGAGGACGTGGTCGCTGAGACGCGTGCGTGTGGTGAGTGGACGGTGGGCAGAGGGGAAGCCAACAAGGACGCGCCCCGGCTGGGGGAGGCGGGTGTCGGGGTATTTAAGTGGAATGGAAACTCCAGGTTTGGGCTTGGGGACTAAATGCTTTCCTGTAAGAAAAAGGCATCGTGAATGGGGTCAAGGAGAACTTCGCTTGCAGGTGCCGTCCTGGGTGCTCACGATGTAGGCCAACCCACCCTGCTCCCCCTCCAGTGCTCTCCCTCTGCCTTCTTTCTTTTCTCCCCTCCCTCCTCCCTAAAATACACTTTTAGCATCATGGTTATTGGGCAGCCTACACACGGCATTGAGGAAAACCTGGCAATGATTCTCTGCGACATAAAACTCGTTCGAGAAAATATCTAGTTTTGCCTTAATTGTTCAGAATAATCCCCACCGGGACGAGATGGCGAATCCAGGAGAGGGCTGCCCGTGGGAGCTGCGTGAGCTGGGGAGGACCCTCTGGGTCCGTTTCGTCTACTGGCTCGAACCAGCTCTTACTTCTACCCTTAGCGGTATGAGAAGTTCAGCGCTTGCAGGGTGTGCGTGGGGGGGGGGGGGGGATCTCCTTTCACCCTCGGTCCCTGTTCCCTGACTCTGCTCCGCAGCAGGTGTGAACTGGGACTCCCGTCTGGGAGCCCGAACCCCGGTGCCAGACCCCCCTGACCTCACACTGAGTTAGCCCGGATCTTTCCTCCTCCGTTAGCCACGGCTTTCTTAGCAGATGATTACCAAGCGGAATGCGACCCCTTCCCTGAGAGATAATCCTCGGAATAAATCGTCCTGGCGTTTTCGCTCATTTTTCACCCACGGGTGCGTGGCGCGTCATCTTAAAGATCTCAGTTTAGGGGCGCCTGGGTGGCGCAGTCGGTTAAGCGTCCGACTTCAGCCAGGTCGCGATCTCGCGGTCCGTGAGTTCGAGCCCCGCGTCGGGCTCTGGGCTGATGGCTCAGAGCCTGGAGCCTGCTTCCGATTCTGTGTCTCCCTCTCTCTCTGCCCCTCCCCCGTTCATGCTCTGTCTCTCTCTGTCCCAAAAATAAATAAC
>NW_024412447.1:2279419-2389292 GCF_014898765.1 Herpailurus yagouaroundi | reverse complement strand
GCTGATGGCTCAGAGCCTGGAGCCTGCTTCCGATTCTGTGTCTCCCTCTCTCTCTGCCCCTCCCCCGTTCATGCTCTGTCTCTCTCTGTCCCAAAAATAAATAAATGTTAAAAAAAAAAAATTAAAAGATCTCAGTTTGACAGTTAAGTGCGTGACTATGAGCCGGTGTAATTTTCCCTATTTTAATTATAATTATTATAATATGTATATTATTATATGTCTATTATATATAATTATAATAATTCCCTGTTGTAAGTATAATTTCCTCTTCTGATTTCCGAGTGGTAGGATTGCCTCGCGCGTTGCTCCTAACGGACGTAAGGACTTCCACCGCACCCGATGGAAATGCTTCCTGTGCCAAGAGTGACGTGGGTGAAATGCACAGACTTGTAGAACCATCTTCTAGGAAGGAGGCAGATAGGGCCCGTTAGCTGAGCGGAACGAGTGGTGCCTTGTAAGAGAAACACCCATGTGTTCGCGTAGCGGCGGTTCCGAACAGAGGCCGTGTGGTCGTGAAGGTTTGGGGCAGCTCATACCAGCTTGGTTATAACATAGTTCCTTATGGCGGTGACATTATTATTACATTCCAAATGCTTGTTTCTCAGAAGGTCTGAGGGGGCGCCGGAGAATTCTTTTGGCACTCACTTCCCTCTGCACCACCAACGCGTCTCCAAAGCTCCCAAGCGCGGAGGGAAATAAAAAGACGTGACAAGAACAGAGCTTGACCTCCCTGTGCCCAAACTGTCATTGTCTTCATCACGAGCCATCGATACGTACTTTGCTCTGAGGCCATAAGGTGGTGTTAGTCACCTGTCTGCTTCACAGAGGTGGGCGGGGAGCCGGGGAGTCTCTCCGGGGACAGAGGCAACAGATGATGGCAGAAACCCTGGCCTCTCGGAGTCTGGTCCTTAACATTCCGGAAGCTTCCATCACGTATGGTTTTGTCGCTCCGTGATTTTGAACCGGTGGGGTTTCAAGACTTGTTTTGTCAGGGGATATGTGTGGACTCGGAAGGAGGGCTGAGGTGGCTTTCTCAAACCTTGTTGCTTAGATTCCAGAATCACGTGGCTCCTACTCAGACAAGTTGGAGTTGGTGTTCAAGGAAGGAAAAGGGGAGGCAGAGGAGAGGAAGGAAGGTGGGGGGAGAGAAGGGCGTCAGGTAGGCAGGCGGAAAGAAAAAAGACCAAGTGAAAAGAACTTTTTAGTTTGGAGACCCATTCCAACCCCAGGCCCTGGTCAGAAAGAACTGTTTGTTTCCAAGAATTTTTATTTCTATTATTTTAAATTTTTTATTTTTTTAAAGTTTATTTATTTCTTTGAGAGAGAGAGAGAGAGAGAGAGAGAGAGAGTGAGCAGGGGCGAGGCAGAGAAAGAGAATCCCAAGGAGGCTCAGCACTGTCAGCACAGAGCCTGATGCGGGGCTCCATCCCATGAACCGTGAGATCATGACCTGAGCTGAAACCAGGACTCAGGTCCTTAACTGACGGAGCCGCCCAGGCGCCCCAGGAATTTTTATTTTCCTTAACTTCGCGAACGGCTGGCAGTTCTGGACTGTGTAAATACGCTTTCCTGAGCGCCAAGAGCCATGTTGGCTTGCTCCGCGGGTGACCGCTCGCCTGTGCCCACACCACAGCCCGGGACAGGAAGCCCCCTTGGGAGACAAAGGTCCGTAAGGAGCAGGGTCACATCCAAACGGGTTGGGATCCTGCGGCCACCAGAACAGAGGACCACAACCTGGGGGGCGTCGAAGAACCCGGGGAGTCGGCAGGGCCCCCCTTCCTCTGCGGCCTCCAGGGGAGGGTCCTTGCTGCCTCTCCCAGCTCCTGGAGGCTCTGGCGGGCGCTGCCTGGCTTGTGGACGCACGACTCCCATCTCTGTCTCCCCTGCCTCCTCTGTTCACGTGGCCTTTTTATAAGGACACCCGTGGTTGGGTTTAGGGCCCACCCTAATCCAGTGTGACCTCATCTTAAATAAATACATCCGCCAACACCCTATTTCCAAATAAGGTCACCTCCTGGGGCCCCAAGTGGACATGAATTTGGGGGGCACTCGTCAACATGCTCGGCCGGGGGGTGGGGTGCAGGTGACGGAGTGGAGTGCTGGGTTCCCCGAGTCCTGCTCCGGGCTCGGCCCCGTCCCTGGGCTGCAGTGCCCGCGGCCGTTACCAAACAGCACCATACGGGCCCTTGTGGAATGTTTCTTCTTCAATTCCAAGGTGGCAGAGAACCCATTGAAGATAGACAAAGGGGGGGGTGCTGAGGAGAAGCCGCCGGGGCTCCCCTCTCACTGAGTGCTCACATTTGGGGGTGAGGTCCTAACGTGCAGTCTCCAAACCGGTCCCTTAGGCTCCTTGGGTAGGTAGGTCTCCCGCTTCTGTGTCTCCACCCCCGTGCGTTGAAAACTAAGCTAATAACTTGAAACTCCGTCCCAGGAATGTTGTAAAGAGCTGGTATTTTAAAAGAAAATGATTCTCAAGCATGTTGCAAATCGGAGGTACCACAGGAATACTAACTAGGAGGTGACCTATCAAGGTTTCTCCGATTCTAAATCTGGCAAGAGAGAGAAAGAGGGGGGTGGGGGCGGGGGTGGGGGAGAGAGCTATTTTTAATTCCTGGCCAAGAAGTGATTTTTCTAAATCCACACTGATATTATGAGCTCAGCCTGTTCGAACAATGAATTCTGTTTCCGTAATTGTCCTGTCCACGATCATGCTGGTAGAGACAGAGTCCTGGTGACTTCTAATCTAAATCTGTCTAGGGCTTGGGTGACAGAGTGGGGGTGGGGAAGCTGTGGGAGCCCCCAGAGCACCTTGGGGGAGGCGGTGGCGGCCCCTCCTGGGACCGAGCCATCTGCCGAATAATTAATATTTAACACTGGCTTTATGAATAAGTGACAAAGCCCTCAATCGGCACACATTATCTAAGGTCAGGAGCAGGAGAAATGCATTTATTCATTGATTTGCTTTTTACCCTCCCGTTCCGATTTGGGTCTCTGCGTACGTATGAATCAATATCGCCTACGACGTCCAGATTTTTTTTTTTTTCAACGTCTCTTGGATGCAACTGTAGAGACAGCCAGCTCGCTGCTTTCTGGGCTCGCGGTTCCAGGAGAGAGCATTTCAGTACAAAATTTACCTGTTTTGGGCAGAGTACGTCAGTCTCTTCCACCAGACCTGCCACGAAACGTTGCCCTGTTGGGGGAAGAAAAGGGGCCCTAGGAATTCAGTACTCCCTTTCACGCTGGCACTCCTGGCCCGTGATTCCGTGCACCGTCCACTTTACTGGGGATTCCCAAGGTGCTTCCAGAAAGGCTGGATCCACTCAGTCGGATGGGGGCGGAGGGGGAGACCGGTAGCTCATGAACGTTTTCTCTTCATTATTCTTCGGCTCTCTCGGTTGGGGGGATTACTGTGCAGAACAGGGAACAGGAACCAGATTGAAGGAAACTGGCAATAGAGCTCTAGGGGGGAATTCACCCCTGGGACCGACCCCCCACCATGCCATCCGCCGTGTCAATAAAGCAGAGTGACACAGGGGGCTAAGGAGTTGGGAAGATGGCAGCCCTCCCATTGGCCGTAGGGCTTCCCTTAGACAACTGACTTCACTCTCCGAGCCTCCGTTGTTTCGTCACTTGTCAAATGTGGACAACAATCTTTGTCCCTGTATGTCCTGCCAAAACAAAAGGAAGCAGTATTTATGGAAGGCTTAGCACATCTCTTGGCATGCAATGTTCGGAAAAGGCTAGCTCTGGTTATTAGTAATCAATAGTCCATTGAAAGGGTTGAGTCTGGACTCTGGCCATCTGGGTGTCTCTCCTGGATGGGCTGCGTGCTTGCTGGGTTCCTCAGTTTTCTCACCTGTGAAATAGGGATGCCCTTAATACCAATTGTGAAGAGTGAGGAGTGAGATCGCTCCTGTAATGGGCTTAGTGCATGGCACATAGTACGTGCTCAATAAATAATCACTCGTATTCCCGACAGAGCAAACTATCGACAGCACAGCGACCCTGTGATTTGGGCAGAATGTGTCCAAGAACCTTGGCTTGGAAGGTCGCTAACCTGTGAACTCGTCAGTGTGATGCAACTCATTTGAGGTCTTCCGGACCATGGGATCTCTGTTCTCCTGGTCGTTGACTTTATGGCATAGTGGCTGGTCTCTAGTTTCAAACAACTATAAAACCGACTAAAAGTCTATCTGCTTTTTGGGGTGCCTGAGTGGTTCAATCGGTGAAGGGTCTGACTCTTGATCTCGGCTCAGCTCACGATCTCATGGTTCGTGAGTTCGAGCCTCATGTCAGGCTCCACATGCCTTCCAAAAGCTGGGGCAAGTTTCATGCAAAGGGGAGTGAGGAAGCGGGAGACAGTGGAGGGGAGACAGCGTGTGAGAGCTGCCTCCCCATGCGTGCAAGGGCCCAGGAGGAGAGCACCCTGGACTGTCCTCGTCGTAGAAATGCCAGCAGGAAGCGACATCAATTCTGAGACTTCCCCAGCCAGCATTCTGAGTGATAATAAATCACTCATGTCTGACACGGCTTATTTTTCAAGGCATTTTTGTAAGAAGCATCCAGCCATCTCATTTCAAACATAATTTAAATGGGAAGGAGCGGGGGGAGAAACGTGCAACGTGCATTATTAATTAAACAGGATTACAGGATCAACCTGATAGAAATAGACGGAAACAGACATCATCCCAAATATGTCACACCCAGCCCCCAGACCTACCTGGGAGGGGCTTCCAGATGAGATTCCCTTTGTCATAAATCCAAATATCTATTCATGCCTATCTGCATTTTGATGCTGGAATTAGATGCTCCGTGTGTACGGATGTTGGAATATTTATGGATAGTTAAAATTTCATGTTCCCTGGATTGATGTTTGTGCATAAGGACAAATGACTAGTGTCTCTTGCAGGTAGTTTGAACAGGTGTAGAGTAAAGATTATTTAACACCGACTGCTGCTTTGTGTCTTTGGATTCTGTAGGAAACGAGAAATCAAATCTCCGGGGACTCTCCAGGTGAGGAAATGAAAATAAATGATAAACATATAAATAAGTCAGTTCTCTCTCCTACTGGTCGGGGGCAAGCTTTTTCTTTTATGATCTTGTTACTGTTACAAATTTATGAATTCTAAAAAAATTTGGAGACAATTTGAAATATTTAAGTGTGTTTTAAGGACTCCGCGTAGGAAATGGAGCTGTAACCTGACGACAACCAAAGCGTCTTCCGCAAGCCTGCACTCTGCTGGGGGTGGGGGGGAGCGGGGCGCGTGCCGGGCAGCGAGACAGGGATGGCCCACACCCACGACCTGGCTGTCCCCACCCAGAGCACTGTCCTTGGCAGAGCAAAGATCCTCGAAGAGTGTGTCTGTACGAATGTCCCCAAATCCCTAGACCGCTAACGCTGCCCCCGTATGTGTGAAAAAAACATTCCCAGCGTGGTGTCGTGCTCATAGCTCGTAAGTGGACGCCTCCTTCCTCGGTCCTTCCAGAAGGTCAGCCTAGGGTGGGAGCTGTCCATCCCAGGAGCCTGCATGCAGCGAGAGTGCACTGTCTGTAGAGGATTTTCAAACAGCTATAAAACCACCTAAAAGTCTATCTGCTTTTTGGGGCGCCTGAGTGGCTCAGTGGGTGAAGGGTCTGACTCTCGATCTCAGCTCAGCCCATGATCTCATGGTTCGTGAGTTCGAGCTCCACGCTGACAGCACGGAGCCTGCTTGGGATTTTCTCTCTTTCCTCTCTCTCTGCCCCTCCCCCGCCATACACACGCGTGCTCTCTCAAAAATAATAAACATCAAAAAAAAAAAAAACGTTTTTAAGTCTGTCTTTTATTATCGCCCTGTGGTAGTTCTGCACTGTGCTGGCGGTAAACACACACGCCCTCCCCAAATCTTTCATCGGCCTAAGTTGTAGACATTTCCTGCGGTGATGGCTGAGTGGCCTGGCTTCAGGTCGGCATGTCTGTGACTCGTCCTGGAGTAGACCTCATATCGTACGTGGAGGGTGATGCGGAGAAGTCCCAGGTCCATGGTTGGCCCCGACACTCAGGAACACAGCACCAGGCGCTCGTTTATTTTATTTTATTTTATTTATTTTTTTTAATTTTTTTTTTCAACATTTATTTATTTTTGGGACAGAGAGAGAGCATGAACGGGGGAGGGGCAGAGAGAGAGGGAGACACAGAATCGGAAACAGGCTCTGAGCCATCAGCCCAGAGCCCGACGCGGGGCTCGAACTCACGGACCGCGAGATCGTGACCTGGCTGAAGTCGGACGCTCAACCGACTGCGCCACCCAGGCGCCCCTATTTTATTTTATTTTAAGAGAGAGAGCAGGAAGGGGGCAGAGAGACAGAGAATCTCAAGCAGGCTCTGCACTGTCAGCACAGAGCCTGATGTGGGGCTCGAACCCGGAAACCCTGAGATGATGATCTGAGCCGAAATCAAGGGACACTTAGCCGACTGAGCTCCCCCGGGCTGGCTCCAGGAACGAGTCAGATCTCCCACCCCCGTGGCCCTGCACGTTCCTGTGTTTCAATAAGGCATTCATTTCATGGAGTTCAAATAATAGCTTTAAAATAAAAGTTTATGCTTTTTTAAAATTTATTTTATTTTTTACTTCGAGAGCAGGAGCACGGGAGAGGGGGAGAGAGACCACCAAACAGGCTGTATCTTCGTGCGGAGCCTGACTCAGGACCCAATCCCAGGACCCCGGGATCATGACCTGAGCCAAAATCAAGAGTGGGACGCTCAGCCGACTGAACCACCCAGGCGCCCCTGAAAGTTTGTCTTTAGTTGTTGCTGTTCGCCTTAAAACTAAAGAATGATCCAAGAAAGTATTAATTATTGTGTGATTATCACAGGAAATAATTTTGTCTTGTAAAGGAAAGGGCATTGAAAATGATGGGCTTCTGGTATCTGTTTTGTTTGGCCTGATCCTGCCTCCCAGCAGACTTGGACTACCACCAGCTGGGTGTGTGTGTGGTGACCCCTGTAAGCACTTACCCGGGTCAGATCCCCAAGGCCATGGTGGGGACCACAGTGGACATTTCTCCACAGTGAGTTCCCCAGCTACTTACTTAACTGTAAATGTCAGAGGAGCCATGAAAGGGAATAAGGTAGGATGGGGCACCTGGGTGGCTCGGTCGGTTAAGCGTCTGACTTCAGCTCAGGTCACGATCTCGCGGTCTGTGAGTTCGAGCCCCGCGTCGGGCCCTGGGCTGATGGCTCAGAACCTGGAGCCTGTTTCACATTCTGTGTCTCCCTCTCTCTCTGACCCTCCCCCATTCATGCTCTGTCTCTCTCTGTCTCAAAAACAAAAAAACATTTAAAAAAAAGTTTTTTTAAAAAGGGAATAAGGTAGGAAATGACCATATCAATCATCTGTTGCTGTGTAACAGATTACCACAGAGCTGTGTGCCTCAAAACAATAAGCCTTTAATTATCTCTCTTTCTGTGGGTCAGGGGCTCATGCGTGGCATGGCGGGGTGTCCCTGGCTGAGTCACGAGCTTGCAGACAAGCAGCTGGCTGGGGGCTCATCTGAGGGCCCGAGTGGGGCGGTGGGGTTCACTTCCAAACTCACTCACTGGCTGTTGGCCAGAGGCCTCTGTAGACTCAAGCAGCAGCTTCCTGAGGGTGCCCTCACAACATGGCAGCCTGCTTCTCCCAGAGCAGGCAATCCAGGAGAGAGGAGAAGGAGGAAGCCCCAATGCCTTTCACACCCTGGTCTCTTCTGCCATGTTCATTAAAACAGGGGACAATTGCGCTCCATTTGGGAAGGAGGAACGTCAAAGAATTCGTGAACTTAATTTAAAACCCACACACCACCTCTGAGGTATGCGTGGGAACTAAGTCGGGAATGAAACAGAACGGAACGTCTGGGTAGAGGACACGGTGTGTGCCAAGGCCATGGGGTGGGAAGGACCGTGGGCTGGAGGAAAGAGGAAAGAAGCTCCAGGTGAGGGAGGGGAGACAGGCGGGGTAGGATCACGCTCCTGTAAAGATTTGGGGTGTTATCCCAGTAGTGCTTGAAGGGTACAGAGCGGGGGACTGACAGTCCAATCTGTGTTTTTTAAGGATGTCTAGGGTGACCATAATGCAGAATGAATCAGAGGGAGCATGAACCGTTGGGGATGAATCCATTAGAAGGCAGTTACTGTAACCCCATTGGAGGGAGGGCGGCTCTGACTAGGAAGTGGGACGGGGAGGTGCGGGGGGTGGGGGAGGCTAGAGTACTTACTGATTGACCTTGAGGGGATGAGGGAGGCAGAGGTCAGAGAGGTTTCCGGCGTGTGCGGCTGGCGGCTGGTGCCACCTACTCTGACAGGGAAACACTGGAGGACGAAGCGCAAGCCGTAGGAGCAAATCAGGAGCCGAGTTTCAGGCTACTTAGTGTTCGAGCCCCGCCAGGTATGCCACTGGCGACATCAGGCAGAGAGCTGGATGTGTGCGACAGGAGCTCATGTTTGGGGGACATCCGTCTGGCCGTGGGTCCAGCTGTGTCGGGAGAGAACGGAGGCAATTAATTTGAGAGAAGAGGAAACAAGATAAAAGATGTCGTTCGAATCCCCTTTGTTTGGCTAAATTCTTGCCTGCTTTTCTGGTTCGGTTAGACAAGAAAGTTACCTGTTTTGCTCCGGCTACTTAAGGTTGCATTGGGGTCCTTTGTGTCTGGAATGTTCTGACACACACACAAGGCTACTTAAGAGTTTCCTATCTCTTAGGACGATAAACCAACTTCGACTTGCAAGGAAGATGAGGAAGTATCTAATTGTACGCGAACAGAGGTGAATAGGAACCTTCTGCTTCCCAGAAAAGAGGGATTTATTTTCACTTTACACAAATGCTAAGGTGCAGGGCCCCAGCCTGAGGCAGATAGTTCCTTCTCCTTCGTCTCCTTCTTCTTCCTCTTTTTTTTTTGTTTTGTTTTTGTTTTTAGTGCCAATTGTTAAGCAAGACTTCACTTGCTGCGTAAATGCTTTTATAACCTTTGACACAGTGCTTCAGATTTTCCTCCTGGGTGAAACTTCCAGCAGAAGGGGCTGGGCAGAGAATCTCATTAGAAAACAGCCCATCCACCCACAGGTGATCAAAATGCAGAGTGTGCGTGTCCCTGCTGTCTGGCGTTCTGGAAAGAACACCGGGTGGGGGCCGAATGTGGGTGGCCTCACGTGTTAGCGTCAGGTTACCTGCTCAGCGCGTTAGTCTTGGGAGGCCATGACCCTGGGTTCCTTTCTTTGAAGAACACACTTTATCAAAGACCTGACGTGTTGGGATGGACAGGATGCTAGATGTCATTGAGTGGAAATTCGGAAACCAGAGATACTCCCGGAATAATGCGTCCTTATGGGACCTAACCTCTACACCTGCCCCTGGTCCAGAAATCTCTGTTTCTTCACCCTACCTCCATCATTGTAGGGTTTAACATACCCCGAGAGAAAGTGGCAATGTCTCTTCTATTTTCATTTGCTACAGAGCAAATCCAACACACCGTGGCTTAAAAGAATAATCACTTACTACTTTTTAGCTTTGGGGTTCAGGAATTTGGGAGCAACTCAGCCAAGGGGTTCTGGCTCCAGGTGTCTCATGAGTTTGCGGTCAGATGTTGGCTGGGGTTGCGGTCATCAAAAGCTTGGGGCTCCCCTTCCCAAACAGCCCACCCAAGGCTCACTCTGTAGGGCTGCTCCGGTGATGGCGTTAACACAGCATTTGGCATCCTGCAGAGGGAGTGATCCAGGAGAGAGAACAAGGCAGAAGTCACAATGCCTTTTATGACCTAGTCTCGGAAACCACCCACCAGCCCTTCTGCCATGCTCGATTCATCTGAAGGGAGTCACTAAGTCCAGTCCACACCCAGGGAGGGAAATCAGGCCTCCCCTTTGACACTGGGAGCATCCCACAGTTTTTGGATATATTTTAAAACCAAATCTGTGGAAGCCAAAAAGCCGGGATAAGAGGCACCAAGTCGGTGCACTGATCCATCGATGCAGGAAGAGGGAACCCCATGATTTACATTTCATCGTGCAGTGAGCATTTGCCATCAGTCAGGGTCCTAGCAGGAAACAGATGGCACCCCCAGATGGCGAATCGTCTCAGTAGACACAGAGAAAGCAATTGACAAACCCGACACCTATCCGTGAAGAAAAAACATCAACAAAATAGGAATGTAAGGGAATTCTCTCAACCTGTTGAAGCACAAGAAATCACCATTAACGTCACACTTCATGGGAAAAGATCAGAATGCTTTCTGCCAAGATTGGAGATGAGGTAGGGATGTCCATTGTCACCCTTTCGGTTCGGCACGGCACTGAAGAGTCTAGCTGGTGAAATAAGGCGAAAGAAAAAAACCATTAAAAGCACTCACATTTGAAAGAAAGAGGTAAAACTTTTCATTCACAGATGGCATCATTCTGTATGTAGAAAATCCTAGAGAATCAACATACACACACACACACACACACACACCCTTCTAAGAGCAAGTAAATTTAGCAAGGGTACAGGATAAAAGATCGATGTACGAAAATAAATTGTATTTTTCTAAGTCAGTAATGAACAATTTGGTAATGAAATTTTTTAAGGCTCATTTGCAATAGCATCAAAAAGAATACAATATTTTGAACCAATTTAACAAAAAAAATGTGTGAAGTTTATACACTTAAAACTGTAAAACGTTACTGAGAAAAATGAACAAAAATGTTAAAAAGTGGAGACTCACTCCCTAGTCATGGAATAGAAGATTTACCATAGATGTAACATGTCAATCTCCTCAAATTGATCTGTAGATTCAACACAATACCAGTTAAAACCCCAGCAGAACTGACAAGCTGGTCCTAAAATGTATTGGGCACTTATAGGGCTCAATTTCAAAACTTACTATAAAGCTACAGTCACGGAGAGAGTGTGGTATTGGAAGAAGGATTGGCTTATTGACCAATGGAACAGAAGTGAGACTCCAGAAATAAACCCTTACAACTACGGTCAATTGATTTTCGACAAAGATGCCAAGACAATTCAATGGGGAAAAGGACAATGGCTTCAAGCCCTGCGTTGAGCTCTGTGCTGACAGCTCGGAGCTCGGAGCCCGGAACCTACTCCGGATTCTGTGTCTCCCTCTCTCTCTGCCCCTCCCCCACTCATCTCTGTCTCCCTCTCTCTCTCTCTCTCAAAAATAAATGTTAAAAATAATAATAAAAATAAATAAATAAATATGAATTCAAAATGGACCATGGACCTAAATGTAGGAATTACAATGATAAAACTTCTGGAGCTCGTAGGAGAAAATCTTCAAGACTTCGTGTCAAAGCGTTCTTAGACCTGACACCAAAAGCATGAGCCAACTGGTCAACGGGACATCATTAAAATTAAAAACTTGTGCACTTCAAAGGACACCAGTGGGAAATGAAAGACACGCCCCCGTCTGGGAGAAAATATTTGCCAATCACATATCTGATGAAGAACCGTATCCAAAAAAATACAAAGAACTCTTGCAACTCAATAAGAAAGAGAGAATTTAGCCAAATTAAAATGAGCCAAGACTTGAACGACATTTCACTAAAGACGACATACTAATCAGCCCGTGAGAAGGCACTCAACATCATTAGTCACCAGGGAAACCCAAAGTGAGACCATAATGAGATACCACTACCCTACACCTAATAAATGGCTATAATTATTTTTTTGAAGCAGACAATCCCAAGTATAGACGAGGATGTAGAAAAATTGGAACTCTCATTCGCGAGACTGTGAAATGATACAGAAGCTTTGGAAAATAGTTTGACAGTGTCCTTAAAAGTTGAACATAAATTTTGCGTGTGATACGGCAATTCCAGTCCTCGGAACCCGCTCAAGAGAATTACATGGAGACTTAGACACGAATGTGCGTTACAGCTTTATTCGTAAACAGCCCCAAATTGCATGCGGCCCAGATGTCCGTCAACTGGTGCAGAGATAAACCAAATGTGGCGTGTCTACCCAACAGACTGCCCTGCAGAATAAAAGGAAACAAAATACGGACATTGGCTGCAAGAGGGCTGAACCTCAGAAACATCACATGAAGCCAAAGAAGCCAGACCTGAAAGACTGTGTGTTGTATGATTCCATTACAGGACGTGTCCAGAGGAGGCAAATTCTGGATTTCGTCTGGAGCTACAGCAAACAGGCTGCAATACACTTGGGAGCGCGGGGAAGGAGGGATAGTGGAAATGTTTGGAAACAGGATTGTGATGGATTCATGATGCTATTAAACTACTAAGAATCACTGAGTTGTACACGTTTAGGGCATGCAAATTATACCTTAATAAAGCTGTAAAAAAAAAAAAAAAGGCAGAGAAGGGAGATCTGGTGATACAGTCCATAGAAATCAGTCTCCCAGCAGAGAGGAGGGTGGAAGGTCGGTCTGGGGGGCAGAATGGGAGATCCGGTGGAGCCAGTCATTCCCTGTGCCTGCCTCCCTCTCCACCTCCAGTAACAGTGCCCTGATCTTCTTGGGAGAACCACCCTCCGGCTTTCTAGGGCCCCGTGGTGTCCCACTGCTGCCTGCAGGGAGGAGATGACCAGGGCCCGGCCAACCACTGTCAACCCGAAGGGTCTGGATGATTACTGGGAAGTTCCAGCTGCAGACCGCAAAGCAGGCGATGTAGGACAGACACGGTCAGACAACGCTTTCTCCACCATGAGGCAGAACCTGCCTGGGAGAGACGTGGTCACAGAGGAAAGCGGGTCTGAGAGGTGGAGAGAAAGAGAAAGCGTTATGTCTTGACATTTCAGCTGAGTCCACAGATTCCTCTCTGCAATTCCATCCGCGCGCGTTGGGGTTCTATCCGTCCGAACCAGGAGCCCCAACCACATTTTTTTCTACTTCATCCGGGCTCCCGCTCTGCACAGTCCCGCCCCCTCCAGCCTCCCTCACTTCCTCGGCCGCTTCCCTTCCCCTGTTCATCCCTACCTCCTACCGGTAGGCTTCTCAACGCAGTGGGGGCGACGGGAAACCAGCCCCTGGCCGCCCCTGCGATGCCAGCTGCATGAACTTGTTGGGCAAGTGCCTTCCCTCTCTGAGCCTCTGTTAGCTCACCTACGGGGACAATGATGCTGACTTCCCTGTTAAGGAAGGACTACACGCCAAGTGCCCGCCACGTAGTAGGTTATCAATAAATGTGACTGCTATTACTAATGACTACGATCTTGGCATCAGCCGGCCGGAGAGGCGGCGCTACGTGCTGGAATGGACCCCAGCTCTGTATACATTCAACCCTTCCGTGTCACGTCACGGTGAAGGAGTCACCCTTGACGCCCGGGCACCCCACTCCACCCTGGGATGGCCAGTATCACTGGCCCCCGTCCCGCCCAGACGTGGGAGAAGTTGGGGAGCAAACACCTAGAGTTGAGGGCGGTGAGGCTTGAGGTTGCCAGCAACAGTCAAGATCCCTCCTGACGGCGGTCCTCCTCAGGCTTCCCGAAGTCTCGTGCACGTGGGTCCGGTGAGAACTTTGCTCACATGTCGATTCTGAGTCGGGTGATCCCGGGGGCCCAGGAGCGGGGCCCGAGGTCGTCCCCCTGCCTGGCTCCCAGGTGCTGCTGCTGGCCCACGGACCGCACACACGGGAGCAAGCCTCCCGGAGCACGGGTTTTCAGTGGGGCTGGAATCACCCCGGAAAAGCTACTGAGGCCGGGGCTCCACCCGAGAGCTTCTCATTTCATTGGTTTGGGGGGGGGGGTAGCATCTGCGTTTGTCAAAGGTCCCCAAGATACCCGGAGGGGCTGCCGGGACGGAGGACCACTGGCCCAAATGAACCTTGTTCTCTTTCCCCACACGTCCTCGGCCTCCAGAGATCTGCTTTAAGCATCCGAAGGCAAGATGGACACTTTTCGCCCTTCTGTGAGGGCCCCTCAGGAAGGGAAGCAGTGACTCGTAACTTGAACCCTCGCACAGTGAACTACCCAGAGAGATGACCGAGGAACGTGGGGAAGGAAAGCTGTATAAACGCTTTAACCTAATTAAGATGCCTCAGTGATCCTGGGGTAGAGCCGCTGGGAGCTGGGAGCCTCGCTCAGGAGGCAGAGCAGTGACATTTTCACTTAGGGAAAGGGACAGCCTCTCCCCAAATCGGGACCTCCGTGACACTTTGAATATTCTCGGGGAGTCTTGAATGTTAACGTATGCGCTCTGGAAATGTTTCGTTCCCGGAGAAACGGTATCCCTGGTCCTCTCGGTTCGGAGCTGCTGAGGGTCCGACTCAGGCCCCCCCGGCTCCACTTCCCGAGACGCTAGAAATTCAGCCTCTGTCTTGAGAGCTGTGACAGGGTCTTGCCTGTCTCTAGTCCTTGCTGTAGGCAGAGCGGTGGCGGCCCCAGCAACAGAAGCCGCTTCAGCGACACTCAGCCATCATCCTGGATGCTGACGAGAACCCAGAGGACCTGGGGGACGGGGGGCGGGGGCCATGGAAACGGGGAGCTCAGAATCTCTTGAAGAAAAAAGCACAAAATGCTCCTAGTTTGTACAAGGCAGGTGTGAGAGGGAGCATCGTTTTTATTGTTTATTTTTTTAAGTCTGTTTACTTATCTTCCCAGAGAGTGTGCAAGCAGGGGAGGGGCAGAGAGAGAGAATCCCAAGCAGGCTCCATGCTGTCAGCCCGATGCGGGGCGCCAACTCACAAACGGTGAGGTCAGGCCCTGAGCCGAGATCCAGAGTCAGATGCTCGACCGACTGAGCCACCCAGGCGCCCGTTTGGTTTTGTCTGAGTAGGATTTTCCCCGCACTGAATTTTTTCCCTACTGGGGTAAAATACACACGGCATAAATTCTACCATTTTTTTGCCATTTTTAAGTGCGCGGTTCAGTGGCACTGGGTGCGTTCACACTGCTGGGCAGCCACCGTCCCCATCCGGGAGTTTTTCGTGTCCCCAAACTGAGACTCTGTCCCCACTCCCCCCCCCCCCCCCCCCCCCCCCGCCACCCGCTTTCTGTCTCCGGGCCTCAGGTTAAGGGTTCGCCTCCCCAGGTCTCCTCATCCTAACGCCTAGCGACCGCCTGTGA
Source organism: Herpailurus yagouaroundi (assembly GCF_014898765.1). NCBI lineage: Eukaryota > Metazoa > Chordata > Mammalia > Carnivora > Felidae > Herpailurus > Herpailurus yagouaroundi. The sequence goes on along the minus strand of NW_024412447.1, from coordinate 2,374,269 downwards.
GAAGCTGTGCCCGCTCGTAGCGGAAGCCCGACGCCGGCGGCTCCAGCAGAGACGGCGCCTTTCCCCGCACCTCTGCGCGGTCCCACGTGTCTCGCGGGAGGGGGTGGCCGGGGACTGGCCGGGGCCTCCCTGCCGCTGCGTCATTCTTAGGGGGCGCCTTCCACCGTCACGGCCGGGACCCGCTTCCGCCCCGCAGTTTCTGTCCGGGGCGGCGGGAGGAAGGAGGAGGAGGCAGCCGGGGGAACAGGTGGCACCTGCGCCCAGAAGCCAGCTTCCCGCGGGTGTCCCCTCGCGCCTCATTGGCCAGCGCGTGTCACGTGACCCCCCCCTGGCGGCGGCAGCTGGAATCGCCATCTGGACCCTGACTGGTGGAGTGTGGTCCCAGCATTCAGATGCGTCCCTGAACCCTGGGGGCAGGTTCGATGAGGGCTCCACGAAAGAACTTTGCTCTCTCTTCTGCGAGGGTATCTGGAAGGGACGCTGGCCTCTCGTGAGGACTTTTCTAGTCCCAGGACCGCCTGGCTGCCATGCTGTAACTCGTGAGGGTGAAGCCCAGACGGCGTTGTAGACAAAACGAGACCCGGCCTCAGGTTGGGTCGCACTTTGCATTTTCCCTTCACATGCATCCTAACTGGCCCCAGTTTTATCAGCCCATTTTACAGATGGGATCCCTGAGGCTCAGCGAGGTCAGGGCGACATAACTATTACGTGGCAGAGCTGAGGTCTGCACCCCGGCGTCTAGGCATCAGCCCTTGTACAACGTAATCTCTCCGTTGTCCCGAAATTGCGGGCTTGTTGGTGGGATTGTTCCGAGTCACCCCCCCCCCCCCCACATCACCCTGTTCTTCTCCCGGAGAGTGTCTCTTGTAGGGTCACTGACACCGGGCACCCCAGGTTCAGCTCCGCCCCCACATTCGTGCAGGCAGGGAGGGAGTCTTCAGTTTTGCTGCTGTATTTCCGCGGAAGTGACGTGCACGTGAAAGGGACGTGCACACGGGAGTGACGGCAGCATTCAGCTGGAAGACACCAGAGCGCCTTGGCCTTGGCCTTGGCCGGGAATCCTCTCAGCTCAGTGGGAAACGCTGGTCGGTAGGAGTGCTGACGGCCCGCTGTATGTCTTTGGTTAATAATAATAATTAGTCTCTAGCACATTCCTTATTCCTTAACAAATGCAACTTCGTAAACACAATCTCTCAAAGCGCACGATGTTTGCAGAACACAACAAAGGGCCTTGGTCTTTCCTGTTCCTAAGTGTGGACGTCATCACCCCCCAGTGTCCCTCAGTCCTTTTTGGCCCCGGGCTTGTGTGACTATTCAACACAATCTGGAAACGTCTCTCCATGCCAGGTCACTGAGACCAGAGGTGAAGGAAGAGCAGCTCCTATTCTGTGCAAGAAAAAACGTCCGTGGGCCTTTCCTCCCCCGAAAAGGGAAAAGGGAGACGTTCCTAGGTAACGGAACAAAATGAGCTTCCAAAAGCTTGTTTAAATGTTGTTTAAAAGGTGTTCGGAGGCAGTGTGCCAGCTGCTTCTAGAACGGTGTTCTGCCCGGGTTTCTGTCTGAGGCTGTTTGGTGAGAGGCCCCGTTGCTAGGGAGACAGCGAAGAGGTTCATTATATGTAAATCCAGGCAAATAGGAGCCGGTGAGAGGGAGATCTCTCAGAAAGGGAACAAATTCGGGAGAGATGGGAGAAGAAATTGGCTGAGAAACTTTATGATCGGAGAAAGGCAGTCCCCGCCGGGCTTTGTGCTCCGGCGGGAGAGGGAGCGATGATCTCTCCCTCTCTGTCTCCATCTCTCTCTCTGTCTCCCTCTCTCTCTCTCTGTCTCCCTCTCTGTCTCTCTCTCTCTCCCAGGGCGGGTGTAGTAAATCCTAACCTAAGCTTTTCTTCTCATAAATCAGAGGTCCAGACACAGTTGCCAGCTAGAACAAGTAAGAATATTTATACTAACAAAAAAAAAAAAAAAATGTGTCGTTTATCCAAAATCTGCCCACCCTCGGGGCGCTCTGGCCTGCCCCGTGCTCACGACCTCACCAGGATCCTACCTCCGATTCCAGGGTTAGCTCCCCAAATGTCTGTGGTAGTGTGTGTGTGTGTGTGCGTGTGCGTGTGTGCTTGGAACGTGATAGCATGTGTAAAGGAACAGTACGTGAAATCAGCCTTGTAAATTGTGCACGTGTCATGATTCTATTTCTTCGGTCCCTCGGTATAAATCACGTCTAAAAAAATCAAGATAGGCTTTAAGGAATAAAGATAAGCCTCAAGCACCAGCACCTAAAGAGATTTACCGGGGCTGCATCTCACTGCGGTGATTGTAAGACCACCGGCCTCCCTCACCCCTCCATCCACCCCGTCCTCCCTCCCCACCCCGCCCACGCACACACCTCTTTCCCACCTGAAGCCCCTGGCTTGAAGCAGCAGCCTTTCCCTGCCCCTCAGCTGACTTCCTGCTGACCACCCTCCTCCCCTGTGCCCACCCACCGGAGGCCACACTTGGGACACCGCCCAGGAGGAAGATAGAGACGGTCCCCGGCCCTGCAAGCCAGTGTCCCAGCCGAGGCTGCCACAGGGCACAGTGGAGTTGGGTTTACACAGAAGATAAGTCTTCACCCCGCTTTTCCACTCAACGTCCTCTCTCTGAGTCACTAAATAGTCTTTGCAAACACGACCGTTTAGTAGGACTTGGGCATATCTTCACCCATCCCGTGTTGTTGAGCATTTAGATTATATCCAATTTTATAAGGGATTCGATCTTAACGTCTTAAGGGAAAAGAAAAATGGAGCCCCAGTAGCTCCAAATTGATGAGCTATGTGCCTAAGTTTCATGTATTATCTTGAGTCGGCGTGTTTGGTGATGAGCCATACAGTTTTCATCAATAGATACATTTTAATAGGCTTTTAATGGAAAGCGCATAGTTCTGGTCTGGAACTTTGTAAAAAATGTGGAAGGAGGGCGGGTCCCAAACCATCCGAACAGGAACGATTGCCGACACACAAAGCGGGTGTGGGCGAGATGGTTTCCTAAATGCTAACGTTAGCAAACGTGAACTTGTCGAGGGCCGAGAGTAGAGAGAGGAGGTCCTGGAAAAAGAGACAGTGGCGGCAGTTTATTCGGACTCTCCCACCCTGGGGTTTCTCCATCTAAGTCCCATTCACGGTACTAGGAAAGGGAAGAGAATCCCACGGCGGGAGCGGAGGGAGGGAGTTCTGTGGCTCAATTGAACCAGGGAGGGAGGTTGATCTGACTCAATAATAGCTCGAGACAAAAAAGTGCGGTCCTATCACAGTGTCAAGTCCAAAAGGCAAGGTGAGGCCAGAGACAGAAAAATAAGCCATAGGCGATCGATGAGCTCAGACGCGGGGGAGAATTCAAAACAAGATGGCAGGCAGGGTGAGGATTCGAGTGATGTCTGCGGTTCAGAACCCGTGGTCAGTGAACAGGGAGAGAGAATTCTGGAGCTCCTTCTAAACGGAGAGGGTGGAGTGCGGGATGCAGGGGTGAACGTGAAGGCTGAAAGGGTCTCGCAAGGCTGGCCACCTGTCACGTTGCACTTAGACCCTGGACTTCCCCTCCATCGACCTCCTTCCCTTGCCCAGTCCATGTTTCATGCCACGCTCAGATTCTCCGGCTGTCGGCCACCGCCCTGCCCACGTTCCCACCACCACCACCCCTAGCTCTCTCTGACACAGAACCAGAGAATCATTTCCTTACATTTAGAAAGAAATACCCTCCAGAGAAAAAAATCTCCCCTCCCCTCCCCCTCCCCCCGTTCTGAATAACAAATCTGGAACGTAAAAATTAAAGCCATCCAAATCAAGTCACCTGCGGACAAGCTATGACTTGAGAAAACTAAATGTTTGTGGATGGAAATCCATCTGGGGCAATTATTTCTAAAGTTTGGCTGGCTACTTATGGCCTTACGGTTTCTATTCTCTCAAATTACGGGGAAAGATCAAACGTGGCAAGATAAAAATTTCTTTCGGAAGGGTCGTGAAAAATGCCTTTGCTCCGACACGAAGCTACACGGTTTTGTCTAATTTTCCTGGTGGGCACTTTGAAGAAAGATAGGGCAGAGATAAAGGGTGATGGCGATGATGGTTTATGTTGCCGACACGTAGTCGTAAAGATGATAATCAGCTCGCCTGGGAGAGCTCAGGGAAGAAGGTAGGAGGGGGGAATGAACGCACGTGATCTATAAATAGGATGCGTGTTTGAGAAGCAGCTCTCTTCTCTGGAGAGCCTCACCTCTCTTATGGCATTGATCCTCCCCATGCTGATGGTGTGGCTTTGAGCTTACTATTAGTCTAATGACTGTGCTTTGGAATAATAATGCTTCTCTCCCGCCCTGTCTCTCCTCCTTGACGGACAACTTGGATTCATCAGAGAAAGGCCCAAGAGCCGCATCAGTCACTATTAAATAGAAATCAATAGATAACGTTGCATAGAGGAAGCCGCGGGTCTGTGATACAAGGGGACGAGTTACCTCCAGACTCCCAAGTCCGTCCCACCTCCCAAGCACCAGAGTTCTGTGGAGCCATGCGGCTACACCCTGGGCCCTAGAAACATACACATGTACTTGGAAATGTAGCGCTGCCGGTGGGGGAACTGGGGAAGGTCCAGTGTCGGCGGTGCCCCCCAGAGGTGAGCAAGTGAACAGCCCTGGTTCCAGTCTCCCCAGTCGGGCAGATGTCGGCAAGAATCACATCTCCGGGGTGTTTAGCGCTGCGTCACAGGCAGTCCTGAACACCCCGGCTGAATTAGCTGGAGCGTGACCGTTGGATCAGTGGTCTTGTCTGAGGGTCTGAGGCCAGAGGGCCTTAGAAGCAGGCTTCCAAGGCCCCTGGGCAGTAATGAAATTCTAGCCGGGGGGACACTGCCCCACTCCTCATTTGCTGGCCCGGCCCCGCCTTGTACCCGTGAGAGCTGGGTAGGGGTCTTTCAGCGTGACCGATGAACGGGACAGACAAAACCCCATCTTGGCCCGTCTCTTTGGCAAACCCTCCCAGAACTGGATTAAGGTGTTGTTTTCTGGGGAAACAGGTGTCCCCAGCTCTGCCCCAGCTTGCTGACTGGTGCCTCATGGTAGCTTCTCCATTGCCATTCATAGTACTGGTAATAATACCAAATAGTCACTGACCGTGGGCTAACAGCAGGCCGGCCGGAATCCCACTGAACCTTCACGCAACCCTGTGAACTGGACCACCGTCGCCCCACTCGACGGATGAGGTGTTCGAGGCTCCGAAAGAGCCACACGCCCGGGGTTCAAACCCAGCCGTCCGGAGCCACACCCGTGCCCTTAACCATGGGCTCGGTGCCGCCTCCTCCAGGTCTGAGATCCGGGGCTGCACCGCGCCCCCCCTCCCCACCCCCACCCCCACACACCTGCTAGATCTGCCCCTGTGGCCGATGCCATCAGGGCTCCGCTCACGTTCCCTCAAATCCCTTTGCCCTGATGCGCACACGAGCCCCTCTTGCCGCGTTTCAACCCCCACAGCTGCCCCCTGGATGTCGTTGTGGGAGGCTGTCTTCTGCCTGCTGTACCCACTCCCCTGCCTGCGTGGGAGGCCAGCAGTGCCTGGGGGGGGGGTTGTCCCCAACCCACCCCCGGCAGCTCTGAACCAGTGACCGATGGGTCTGGGGACTTGGGCGCTCCAGCTCCCACTGATCGGGACACTCTAAGGCATGACTTGTGGTGTCTCCAGAGCTCCCCCCCGTGACTGAGGCAGAATGACTTTATCGGTTCTTTACGGCCATGTGAACAAATTCACCTTAAGTTCTGCGACTTAAAATAATAACAAACATTTATTATCTCAGTCTCCGTGAGTCAGTAGCTGGCATGTGGCTGAGCTGGGTGCTCTCGTGAGGTTGCAATCGAGACGTTCCCCTGGGAGACTCCCCCGGCGAGGAAGGCTCTGCTTCCAAGATGGTGCCCTCGCATGGCTGGCAAGGTGGCAGTGGCCATCACCTGAAGGCCTCAGGTCCTCCCGCAGGGGCCTCTGCGCGGACGGCTCGGGTGCCCTCGCACGTGGCAGCTGGCCTCCCCCTGAGTGCGAGGGAGAAACACAATGTCTCCTGTGACCGAGCCTCAGGAGCGTACTGGGTCTCCTCCTCGAGACCCTGTTGTTGAACAGGTTTGCCCTATTCCAAGTGCTAGGCCATTACGGAAGGGCAGGTGCTCCGGGAGGGGCGGACCCTTGGGCTCCCTCTCGGTCGCTGCAGCGCCTCCCAGCGGGATCGTGTTGGCCTTTGCGTCCTCATCTGGCCTCCTTGCCTTGCCGCTCCCGCTTCCTTTGGAAACTTTCCCAGCAGTTTCTCCAGGGAATACCTTCTATCAGAGGGTCTTTACTTTCCCGTGACTCCTCCCCCGCGGATCAGCTTCTGGAGAGCCCAGCCCAGCACACTCGGCGTCCGCGGCCCACGGTGCTCCATTCTCGGAGGAGCCCCCTGGCTTTCTGCCGGCGTGGAACCCTGGCTGTAGGCTCTGTGGGTCGTGTCCTCCTTGGCCGTGGCCTCGACCAGCTCGTAGGAGGCTCGATTCCGGTCCTGCTGAAGAGAGCTGCTCGCCAAAACCAACTCTACCCTTCGCCAAGCACTGGGCGTACCTTACCTGTGTAACTTCACTCCGGAAGAATCCAGTAAGCGGCTAATGTTATCTCTTCCGTCAGGAGAGAAAGTGAGGACTTGAAGAAATTGGGTAACTTTCACAAATTTGCGCTGGTAGCGACAGAGCAAGCCACTGGTCGGTGCGCGTGGCCGCGGGTCGGAAGTCACATCCTCCTCCGTCGCGTGGCCGCTCCGCCACTCCCCCCACCTGTTGCCGCCGTGTCCGCAGGTCTGGCCGTCCCAAAGACGGGGACGGGGCTGAGGCTGGCCACATCTCCTTGTGCTGCCGGCCACTCCCGCACCCTGGGGTCTGGGTCCGCTCCCCCGGCTGTCCCCCCACCCCCACACGTGCAGCCGAGAGCCCCAGCCTGTGGCTGGCCCCCGTGCCTGAGCCAGCCCAGGGCTGCGGTCACCTGGCGAGGACATGTGGCTCTGAGTGACTGACCCCTACCATCTGCCGCATGCCACCCCCACCCCATCACCTTCGAGGAGTCTGTGTCCATCGGGTCACCAGGGGCCAGGCATGCCTGTGGTGCTGGCATTTTCTTTGAAGACAAGGTCTGACGGGAGGCTGGCGCATTCATCGCAGGGGGCCGTTCCCAGGGAAATTCGTCTCGGCGAGTAGTGGGGCCAAGATCTTAGCTCTTTCAAACGGGGCCAGTCCCCCAGCTGGGAGAGATTAGGGCTTAGGGACACCAGTCCTGGGACCATGGCACCTTCCTGATTGTAAAACACAACGTCTCCCAAGGTAGCACCTAACCTATTAGCCACTTGTTCTCCATAAGTTTGCCTTTTAAAACCGTAACATCTGGGGCACCTGGGTGGCTCAGTCAGTTAAATGTCGGACTTGGGCTCAGGTCAGGATCTCACAGTTTGTGAGTTCGAGCCCCGCGTCGGGCTCTGTGCTGACAGCTCAGAGCCTGGAGCCTGCTTCGGATTCTGTGTCTCCCTCTCTCTGCCCCTCCCCTGCACGCACGCGCTCTCTCTCTCTCTCTCTCTCTCTCTCTCTCAAAATAAATGAACTCTAAAAACACAAGAACAAGAGTGTGTATTAAAAAAATATATTTTCTGTCTTCAAACATGAAGTTCAATGAATGGTCACAAACTGAGCTCACGGTATGATCAGCATCCACCCCAAGAAAAAGAACGTGTCAGCCCCCCCGCAATCTCATTTCCCTGCCGCCACCGGCTTTCCACCTGCCTGGTTTCTAATGCCATAAATTAGTCGAGTAGGGGTCATGTGGTGTCATTTTTTGACTGAACTGTGATTCACACACAATTCAATGCAAAGACCTTGGGTGCTTAGTTCAACAAGTTTGGACAGTTGCACACACTTGGGTAACCACCACCCGTAAGAAGAAATAGGATGGCTGTGTCCAGTAGCGAAATGATCAGAACCACACCTGTAATTCCAAATTTTCTATCAGCCACATGTGCTCCTTGTTTTTAAACTCAATTTAAAATTAAATAAAACAAAAAATTCGGTCCCTCGGTTGCCCTAGTCACAACTCAAGACAGTATCGTGTGGCTCGCAGCCAACGCGTTGACAATGAAGATTAGGATATTTCCATCGGCCCAGAAAGTTCCCTCTTCCCCCTTTCCTGTCAATTTCCTACCTCCACACCCAGGCAACCCCTGTCTGGCTTCTGTCATCATAGATTATCCTTTGTCCTTGCGTTCCCGCAAATGGGATTATATAGGATATTCTCTTTTGTGTCCTGCTTATGTTGGTCAGTGTAATTGTTTTCAAGAATCATCCAGGAGCACTGCACATGGCTGAAATCCAGAACACCGACAACATCAAATGCTGACAAGGATGTGGAGCTTCGAACTATTCAGGGACCGTCCGTTATTCATCGCTGGGGGGAATGTGAAATAGTGTGTGCAGCCACGTTGAAAGACAATTTGGCGGTTATTTACAAAACTAGACATACACTTAACATACAAATCCTTGGTATTTACCCAAAGGAGCTGAAAACGTATGTCTTTACAAAACTTGCACACGGATGTGTATAGCAGCTTTATTCATCATCGTCAAAACTTGGAAACAACCAAGATGCCCTTCAATGGATGAATGGATAAACAAACAGTGGTCCTTCCAGACCATGGGATGTTATTCAGCGCTATGAAGAAATGAGCTACCAAGCCATGAAAAAACACAGAGGAACCTTAAATGCAAATTATGGAGTGAAAGAAGCCAATCTGAGAAGGCTCTGTGCTGTAGGATTCTACCTCCACGACATTCTGGAAAAGACAAAGGCCACAAAGACAATAAAAAGATCAGGGATTGCTGAGGGCTGGGGAAGGAAGGAATGAATAGGGGGAGAACAGAGGATTTTTAGGATATTTTTTTAAACGTTTATTTATTATTGAGACAGAGAGAGACAGAACGTGAGCAGGGAAGGGCAGAGAGAGAGAGGGAGACACAGAATCGGAAGCAAGCTCCAGGCTCCGAGCTGTCAGCACAGAGCCCGACGCGGGGCTCGAACTCACAAACTGCGAGATCATGAATTCGGACACTTAACCGACTGAGCCACCCAGGCACCCCTTAGGGTATTTTATACTTGACCCCATTGTCATGAGTTGGAGCCCTGTGTCGGGCTCTGTTCTCACTGCTCAGAGCCTGGAGCCTGCTTCCGATTCTGTGTCTCCCTCTCTCTCTGCCCCTCCCCTGCTTGCACGCCTCCTGTGTCTCAAACCATAAATAAACATTAAAAAAAAATTTTTTTTTTATTTTTTTTTCAACGTTTATTTATTTTTGGGACAGAGAGAGACAGAGCATGAACGGGCGAGGGGCAGAGAGAGAGGGAGACACAGAATCGGAAACAGGCTCCAGGCTCTGAGCCATCAGCCCAGAGCCCGACGCGGGGCTCGAACCCACGGACCGCGAGATCGTGACCTGGCTGAAGTCGGACGCTTAACCGACTGCGCCACCCAGGCGCCCCTAAAAAAAATTTTTTTTTAAACATTAAGTCTTTAATAAAGATAATCATCCACGATGTTGCATGGATCAGGGATTTGTTCTTTTTTGTTGTTGAGTAGCATTCTTGTCGCGTAAGTACCCCACTTATCTTTTCATTCTGCTGATGCACATTTTGGCTGTTTTCTGCTCAGGACCCCTTCTTGTGCAAGTCGCTTTACAGACATGCGTTTTCATCTCTCTTGGGTAAACGCCAAAGTGCCGAGTCATAGGGTAGGTATGCTGTTAAGTTTATAATATACAGTTCTGCAAAAGGATCGTACCGTTTCACATTCCCGTCGCCCACACCGGGGAGTCTCATTTCCTCGGCTTTGCCAACATTCGGTGCTGTTAGGCTCTTGTGTTTGAGCCATTCTGTGTACTGCGGCTGGGACCTGCATTTCCTTGATGGCAGGAGGCGTTGAGAACCTCTGATATATTTATCGACCGTTCTTAGGTCTTTTTTGGCAAGGGGCCTGATCAAGTCTTTTGTTCATCTTTAAGATTCAGCTGTTGTCTCTTAGTGTTCATTCATAAGAGTCCTCTCCATGTTCTGGGTACAAATCTTTTTGCCAGATACACGTACTGGCAATATTTTTCCAGTCTGTGCCCTATCTTAATGATGTCTTTAGGGGCGCCTGGGTGGCTTTGTCGGTTGAGTGCCCAACTTCAGCTCAGGTCACGATCGCACGGTTCGTGGGTTCGGGCCCTGCGTCAGGCTCTGTGCTGACAGCTCGGAGCCTGGAACCCGTTTCAGATTCTGTGTCTCCCTCTCTCTGCCCCTCCCCCACTCGTGCTCTGTCTCTGTCTCTCAAAAATGAATAAACGTTAAAAAAAATTTCTCAAATGATGTCTTTTGATGAGAATGTTCTTAACACCATCTTAGAAAGGGCAGAAACTTTTAATTTTGGTGACATCCAATTTTTCCGATTTTGAATTTCATGGTTAGTGCTTTTCGTGTCCTGACAAGAAAATCTTGGTCAAGGTGATAAGTTTTTCACCGATGTTAACTATTAGAACAGAGGCTGGTACTGTAACTCTCAGGACAAAGCCAGCCAGCCATCTGTGTTTGTTTGGCTTATGAGCTAAGAATGCGTTTACATTTTTAAATGGCTGGGGGGGAAAAATCAGAAGCAGGGTAATAGGTTACATGTGAAAAATATACGAAATTCAGATTCCAGTGTCCATGCGTAAAGGTTTCTTGGAACACAGCCACATCTGTGATGTGGCTGCTCTCACATCACAACTCAAGTTGCTTCAGAGACTGGATGGTTGGCAATGCCTAAAATCTTTACTATCTGGCTCTTTCCAGAGAAAGTTTGCCAGGCTCTGTTCTAGAAGCTTCTGTAGCTCTGGGTTTTCTGTTTGGAGTGCGGTAGAGGCTAAGTGTCATTCAAACTGATTTCTTTAAATGATTATTTGAGGAGCGCCTGGGTGGCTTAGTGGGTTGGGCGGCCGTCTACAGCTCGGGTCATGATCTCGCGGTCTGTGGGTCCGAGCCCCGCATCGGGCTCTGTGCTGACCGCTCAGAGCCTGGAGCCTGCTTCCGATTCCGTGTCTCTCTGCCCCTTCCCTGTTCTCTCTCTCTCTCAAATAATAAACCAACAAAGAGATAAGTGATTATTTGAATTGTGTGCCCGACTGGGAGACACAGGACCCTGCCCGTGTTTCTGGACTGTGGCAGAAAGCCTCCCTCCTCTCCGCTGGAAAGAGACGGTGCATCTGGCTGAGAACTGGGGGAGAGGGTCTCACCCTGGCCTCCTCTGGGCCGAAGGAGCTGACTTAGAACTGGCATGTTTTTGGATTCTTGGGGATTTCCCCGGCTTACACAGACCACGTCAAGTCTGGGTTTTATATTAACATCGCAGATCTCCACGCACAATTGCCCAGGGTTCCGCCCCCAGGCCAACATTCCTCCCCAGGGAGGGGTCACGGCCGGGGCTCCTGTTACTGTCAGGGAGAACGGGTCCCAGGGCAGCGGGACACTGAGGCCGTGACTCCCACCTGGCGGCCCTCTATCGCCGGAGCCCCTCGCCGCCCCGTCACCACGCGGAGCGAAGCGAAGGCCTTGCAGAAACACCGGCTTCGTGCGCTTCTGTTCGCAGCTGGTCAGAGGTGTTCTGCTCGGGGAGTGGAGTTCAGGGTCATCCCTCCCCAAAACCAAGCAGAGGTAGCTGCCTGTCTCTTCCAAGTCGCGTAGCTCTCAACTACTGAGTCATCTCCTTCCTTTGATGAGCGGCGAGAAGGAGGCCAGGAGACGCCTGTGACATTTCCCGACACGCACTACCTCCCAGGCCCGCTGCAGACACACCCCTCCGCGCAGCTGCCGTGTGCCCGTCTCCGCCGCCTGTGTTCAGGGGGCATGTGTGGTTCGGGCTCTGCTGGCAGCCGCTGTCGTGTCCTAGCAAGGCCAATCCCCCAAACAGTCTATGTCCCCGCGCTTCCGGTGCGGAAAGTGAGGCGCAGAAAGGCTCAGAAAACTGTGTAGGGTCACAAAGCGAGTGAGGCACCGAGCTGGAATCCCAACCCAGGCGAGTGAGGAGCAAAAAGACCATGCCGGGGTCTGTCCCATCCCACACAACAGTTGGTCCCTAGTCACGATCTGTCCTCCTGGAAACCTGGGAAACGGGTAACAGGTGCGCAGCGTGCATCAGAGTCCAGGCGCAGAGAAGGCCCGTGAGCGAGGGGCACACAGTGCCCATCAGCTTGACCTCGCATTTGAAGGAAAACTAAAGAGCAGATTTTTACTGGACGTTTTGAAATCAAAGCTACACTAAAGGTCACTGAGCCTAAAAGTGTGGCCAACAGCGTAGGCGACCGTTTGTGAGCAAAGCGCATCAGAGGGGTGCAGTGGGGCGAGACAGATACACAAACCAGCAGCCATTTATCTAGATAAATCTAAATCTATCTAGATAAATCTAAATTTATCTCAATTTAGAACAAGTACGAGCAGTCACGTGCAAGATGTGTGATCCGTGCACGAAGCGGAATAGACCCTACGAGCAAAAAAAAAAAGAAAAAAAAAAACTTACCTGGACTTCCCCCTGACTTAGAACACATCCCCAAGGATTTTTCTGTAAGGCCAAGTAGAATTACAAGGTTGGTGTTTTCAGTGAAGTCACAAAATTATAGCAGTATAAAGGGCACTCGAAAGGCCAACGATCATTGCGGCAAATTAACATTTGTTAATACCAGAGGGAAGAAATGCAGGGGAGGAAGCTTCCCACACAGCTCTGTGGTGAGAAACGTTTCCTCCGCCTGACCCAAGTCCGACTACAAGGAGAAGTGAGGCTTCCCGCGACCCTGGGGACAGGGGGTGCCGGAGTGGGCGTCAGAGACCTTGCCCGTGACACTGACAGGCTGGAATCGTCTCTCAGGCTCTGGAAATCGTCAGACCTTCGTTGACTGGACGTCATTCAGCGAACATTTAAGCGCCTCCAATATGCCACACTCGGGGCTTTATAGACATGATGGAGAAGGGACAGACGTGGCCCCCACCCACACAGAGCTTACCTCCGGTGGGGAGATGAGCTCGAGGGATAGAAGTGTCTTGGCGCAGATGAGGAGCGTGGAAGCAGTCGGGAACACATCCGCTGCAGAGAGCAAAATCCTGGCTGGAGAGCCTCAGACCCAAACAGAGTCCTTTCTCCCACCTAACAGGAAGGTCCAGGGAGGTGGCTGCTGGTGTCGGTTCAGTCACTCAATGATGTCAAACCCACATGTTGGCAAATCTCTTGGAACTTTCCCTCAGGATCACAAGAGGACTGCTGTAGCTCCAGCCATCACGCTCTCCTTCCAGGCAGAAAAGGGAAGGCATGGGAGCACAAGCCGTGCTGTTTCCTCTTAACAGGAAGGGAGACGCTTTCTCAGAACCCTCGACTGTGTCACACGGCCACCCCCGCTGCAAGGCAGGCGAGAAGAGCCAGTGCTTAGGTGGGCACACAGCCACTCCAAACAAGACCAGAATTCTTTCAGCAAGGAAGACGAAATGTGGGACGGGTGTTTGGTGGCCACTTGTTTATCGCTGTGTTAACAAACCTAAGGACACGGCACGACCGTGATTTTGCGCGCTCGGGGATTCGGTGGGGCAGAACTTTGCACAGGGCACGGCAGGGATGGCCCCTCTCCGCTCCCTCAACTGGGAAGGTGACTGGGGTGAATTGGATGGCCGAGGGCCTGAATCATCTGGAGGCTTCTGTCATCACGTCTGGCTCCTGGACTAGAACGTCTTGAAGGCCGGGCTCTCCGTGCGGCTCGGGCTTCCTGACAGCATGGCACCTGGGCTCCCAGAGGAGCATCTGAGATGAGTGTCCGAAGAGTGGGCCACCTGCACGGCCCCAGGCGACAGAGCCCCGGCGTCACGCAGCATCCCTTCCACTGCGTTCTGTTGGCCGCGAGCCAGTCACTAAGGCCTGCCCGCATCTGGGGGGGGAGGGCGAGGGGGGGGGGGGAGAAGGAGCTAGGCCCCCTGGTCTCGATGGGGGTGGCAGACGGGGGACAGGATCACAGAGCCACCGGGGGAGGAGGGCTGTTGATGAGGTCAGCTGTGGAAAATAGAACACAGCAGTGTCGGCCACAGGCACCTGTCCAGGACGCGAGGCTCCAGAAAGCCTTGAGGGAGGAAGCTTCGTCTCCCCCGAAAAGCGCAGGAGAAAGAGCGGTCAGGTGGTGAAGGGGGGCGGTGTGGAGGGCAGCTGGGGGCAGAGCGTTCGAGGCAGAGGGGGGCACGTGTGCAGGGCAGAGGAGGAACGAAGGCGTCCATAGCCGGATGGGAGGGCCCAGCAGCAGGGGAGGAAAGCACCGGTGCCGGGGTGGACAGAAACCAGACCACGCGGCACCCCGCGGGCCAGGGGAGGGGCTTGGGCTTTGTCCTCAGAGCAGCGGGAGGTCGCGTGGGATTGTCCACAGGAAGCGAAGTGACACATGGGCACGTTAGGAAGTTCACGGGCTGCAGGGGGGGAAGCGGATGGGGCCACCCGAGGCCAGGTAGACGAGGAGGGGGCTGCGGCAGGACCCGTCATTCACTGGCGGTTGCAGGGGTGAGGGACGGGGAGGAGGGAATTTGGAGCCCCGTGTTGAGCGCTCTGGGCCCCACGAGGTGCTGGCCCGGGGCTGCTTCTTAACAAATGACACCTGTTGTGGAACTTTGTACCGTGTCTCAAACGCAAACTCAAGCAAGGCCCTCCAGTGCTTGAAACGTTGCCCTCTGGTTGGAGAGGACTCAGTCCTGAGACTGGCCGCGGTTCCCCCCGATGTCCTCCCTCCCACGCCCCCAGCTCCGCGCAGAACAGAACGAGACCTCTCACCCTCTCAAATCCATGCCGCTGCCCACCTGCTCGCCTTCCCCTCCCGCGTGCCCCCCGGTCGCCTCCTCTCCAGTTTTCCGGGCTCAGGCGTGAAGTCACCTCCCCCAGACCTGGGGCACCCGCCTTGTCTCGTCACGCACACACTGGGATCTGTGGTCCCTCCCTCCTGCCCTGTGAGCTCTCGGTGGCTGGCTTCTGGCCTCTCGCTCACTGCCGCATGGCTGAGCTCTGGACGGTGGAGACTCCAGTCGACACAGTCAGTCCTGGGAGCCGGGAAGGCACAGGAGACCAGAGGAGGCCAGGGGGTGCAAGGCTCCCGACGCGTCTAAGCCACGCGGCCGCTTCTGCAGGAGGCCACCAGCCGCACGTGGCTCCTCGTCAGCTTTCGCTTCCGAGAAGTCCAGAGCAGCCAGTCCCTCGGATGCCACGAGACAGCGATCGGTTTCTGGCCGAAACTCTGACCGTGGCTTGATGTCACGGCAGGAACGCATAGACTTCCCGTGTCTGGTCACAGCTCAGAAGGCATCCAGAAAGGCGGAAGGTAAAAATCGGGATTGGGTGGGAAGGCAAGCTGGTGCAGCCACTCTGGAGAACAGCATGGAGGTTCCTCAAAAAAACTAAAAATAGAACTACCCTACGACCCAGCAATTGCACTACTAGGCATTTATCCACGGGATACAGGTGTGCTGTTTTGAAGGGGCACATGCACCCCGATGTTTACGGCAGCCCTATCAACAATAGCCAAAGTATGGAAAGAGCCCAAATGTCCATCGATGGATGAACAGATAAAGAAGATGTGGTCTATATATACAATGGAGTATTACTCGGCCATCAAAAAGAATGAAATCTTGCCATTTGCGACTACGTGGATGGGACTGGAGGGTATTCTGCTAAGTGAAATCAGTCAGAGAAAGACAAATATCCTATGACTTCACTCATATGAGGACTTTAAGAGACGAAACAGATAAGGGAAGGGAAACAAAAATAATATAAAAACGGGGGGGGACAAAACAGAAGAGACTCATAAATATGGAGAACAAACTGAGGGTTGCTGGAGGGGGTGTGGGAGGGGGGATGGGCTAAATGGGGAAGAGGCACTAAGGAATCTAATCCTGAAATCATTGTTGCTCTATATGCTAATTTGGATGTAAATTTAAAAAAATAAAATTTTTTAAAAATCGGGATTGGGAAGTGAGCACGCATGGTTGGTGGCAACAGAACTGAACCTCTCTGTTTGATCGTCTTAAAACTACAAACACAAAGCCCTAAGACAGGAAAAAGAGAGGCATGGCTTTCTCCAGCTGACTCTTCCAACAACAAGACGAGGACATCATATGGGAACTTGGTCTTCGGAGCCACACTGGTCAGCCATGATTTTCCATTTTAAGCCTCAATTTCCTCTTTGGAAATGGGAGTAGCATTGTTTTAGGATTCAGTGAAGTATATGCCCAGTGCCTGGCATTACAGGGGTACCCAAATGTCACATCCCCTCTTAGGTGCACTTAGTCAGAACTTGGAACACATATGCACCGAATGTTGGAGCCCCTAAATATATAAAATAAATACTAACGAACCTGAAGGAACACATAGTCGACAATACAGTTAGGGAACATCAGTATTCCACGTTCAACGACGAACAGTTCATCCAGACAGAGGAAAATCAATAAGGAAACATCAGACTTCAATGACACGTGTGCCCGGATAAACCTAACAGACATGGATAGAACATTCCATCCCACCCAGCAGAAAAACATCCTTCTTCAGGGCCCGTGGCGCATCCCCCTGGAGAGATCACATGTCAGGCCATAAAACAAGTCTTAATGCACCAAAAAAGACCACTGACATCACATCAAGCACCTTTTCCAACCACCATGGTACGAAACTAGCAATCAATTACAAGAAGAAAACCGGAAACGTCACCAATATGTGGAAATCAAAGGGCACGCTCCTGAACAGCTAATGAGTCAAAGAGAAGCCAAAAGAGAAACGTAAAAACATCTTGCCACAAGTGAAAATGGAAATAAAACGTATCAAAATGGATGGGCTGTGGGGCGCCCGGGTGGCTCAGTCGGTTGAGCGTCCGACTTCGGCTCAGATCGTGATCTCATGGGTTCGTGAGTTCGGGCCCCGCGTCGGGCTCTGTCCTGACAGCTCAGAGCCTGGAGCCTGCTTCGGATTCTGTGTCTCCCTCTCTCTCTGCCCCTTCCCCACTCACACTCAGTCTCTCTCTCTCAAAAAAGAAATGAACATTAAAAACAAAATGTATGGGATGCAGTAAAAGCAGTTCTAAGAGGGAAGTTCCTAGTGATAAACACCTACATTCATAAAAATAATTTTTTGAACAGAGTCTGCTGCCCTTCCTGTGTCGGTCTCTGCTCCCAGATGGCTTAAGGCTGCTACAGGGAAAACTTCGTTTTTCCGTCGAAACCCCTGCTGTGGGACACTGGTGCGTCAATAAATGTGGCCCAAGGGCCATACCCCCTGCCCGCCCACCCCAGCACCACCCCGGGTCGGGGGTGGGGGGCGGAGGGGCTCAGGAGCAACTGCTAGGCGCGTGCTGACGTTCCGTGAACACCCACGACTATTTTGGTTCCCCTCGTATTGGGAGGGACAGAGAAAATCCGAGAGGCAGGATGATGTGCTCGGGGCGGAAGACGGGGCTTCGTGTCCTGAGTTTTCATGCGAGGCTGGCAACGCAGTTTCCCCTCATTAAACCGTGTTCCTTGTGGTGCACCATGCAAGCCGCATTAAACGTTAAGACCTAGTTAAATTTGTATTTCTTCAGGCTCAGTGGAAGCTCGGTAGATTATTTTTCCCCAATTAAACTAATAATAAACGTGATTTGGAAAAAAAATAAAATAAAACAAGCTTGCAAAGGCCTGAGCATATCTGTTTGTCAGTTTCCCGTTACAAATAGAATTAGTCCAGACGTTTAAGTGGCTTCTGGGAGCCTTCCTCCTGTGGGCTCCCTCTGTGCATAGTCTCTGTGCACAATGTTATTAGGTACAATTTATCCTCTCTTAATTTATTAGATTATGTCTCTATACGGCTGTGCTTATTTTAACAAAGACGTTTTTAAACAAATAGAAGTAAATGCAGATTTAATTTATTTCACCAGGCGAAGAATTCTCAAGAAAATCAATTTTCATTTGTACAGGTATTCTGGTGGCCCGGCACCCTCCTCGTTCCCCATTATTACAGTCCTGCTCCTTCTAGGCGGGCGTTTACATGACAGATAGCTTCATTTCTCTGCCATGATTCTATTACTAACAGAAAAATATATTTAAGGAGTATTAAAGGTCTAACTTAAGCTGACAAGAGGCAGCAAAGCTCCTGTTCAGGCTTTCGCCACCTCAGACGAGCGGGACCCTTTGGGAAAGGCGCCGCGTCGCCCGCTTTTCTGCGGCCCCTCGTGTTTTGTTAATTTACGGAAGACCTTTAACATCATCTAAAGGCAAGCATGGGTCTCAGCCCAGCGTGAGAGGGTCTGACGGTGGATTTTCTGTAAATTCTCTCCGCGGGTGTACTTCTCAGAGTCGGGGCGTGTGTGGGGGGCGCCCACGGCAAGGTTCTAAGCGCCCAGGTCGTAACGCTGCAGTTCGGGCCATTTTTCCTAGCCTCACGGCTCATTGACACACATGAATTAGATCATCCTTTCTGTGCTCTGCCTAAAACCCTTCTGATGGTTTTCCATCGTCCTCTCCAACCTCATCCCTTTCCTCCCCGCTATGGGTGCTCGATCCGGCACACGAGAGCCAAACACACACACGTCCTCCCATCGCTGCAGTCAGGGTTCACCCTGGTCGCGCAAAATCAGCCACGATGCGAACATTTGCGCCGTGCAAGTTGGCAGATCGGGGCTTTGGGCTGTTTTGTTTGTTTGTTTGGGGTTTTGTCGTGCTTTCTTTAGAGCCAGCTGAAAATTGTGATCCCTGCCCTACCTCCTCCCAGCCTCCCCAAGCTCACAGGGTTCCGGCCACACTAACCTTGAACATGTGGAGCTCTTTCCTTCAGGGCCTCTGCTTTGCCGGGTCCCCTCGCAGGGAGCAAGCTTGCCCATCGTGGCTGATGCTCTCACTTTCCTACTTAGATCCCCCTCAGGGGGGATCCGTACACAGGCTTCCAAACTCTGACTGCCAGGATCAATTTACCCCACGGATCTGCTCTGGCTGCCGTTCATTGGCAGCACAGAAGGCCTGAGTGCCAGGAACTAAGACCAGCCCCCACCATCCCCTTAACGAGGATGAGTGGGGGGGTCGCGGATGAACCACCCAAGTCCCCGACTCTGGATGGAGGGAAGGTCCGCATGCAACCCTCGTCTTATCAGCTCGCTTTTCCTGTCTCACTGCCCGGGACCACCTCCCAAATTAACTTGTGCTTGAATATCTGTCCCGTGCTCTGCTTCTAGGGGGATCCAAACTCAGAAAGCCCCACCGTTCCCTTGGTTGTGGCTCCTTCTCCTCCTTCAGGCCTCGGCTTACCCGTCTCTTCCGAGAGGCCCACCTGGCCACCAGCCCGTGCAATGTCTTCCCGCCCAACCCCAGTCCCTGAGAAATGCCAGAGCCTGGTTTTGAACCCAGAGCTCTCTGGCTCTGAGACCGAGGGCTCCTACGGCACCACCAGCCGGGACGCTGTCACCAGGCAGGTTCTGGTCCTGTAGCTCTGCAGCAAGGGCTGGGAATCCGGAAGCGAGATCTTATTTTTCACGAGTTCCCACAAGAGATTTTCATGCACACTAAATAGTCCCAGAAGAGAGTTCTCGGAGGTGGCTTAATCGTGGAATGTGCTGTCTTTGCAGTAGGACTTGATCATGTAATTTACAACATACTCGTTCACTCAACAAATACTTGTCGAACTCACGAGAGGACGCCTGACAACAGGCACGGTCCCTACTCTCATAGACTTTCCATGTACGCTTGTCAGTTTTGTGATTGGACAATGAATTGATTCTGTTTTTGTTTTGTTTTGTTTTTTACTGTTTATTTATTTTTGAGAGAGAGAAAGAGAGAGTACAAGTTGGAGAGGGGCAGAGAGAGAGAGAGAGAGAGAGAGAGAGAGAGACAGAATCCAAAGCAGGCTCCAGGCTCTGAGCTGTCAGCACAGAGCTCGACGCGGGGCTCAAACCCACGAACCTCGAGATCGTGACCTGAGCCAAAGTCGATGCTTAACCGACTGAGCCACCCAGGTGCCCCCTGATTCTGTTTTAAAACCAGAGACGTCTGTTGATTGAGTGGAGGACTGATAGCTTTCTGGGACGGCCCGTGGAGGTGGCCGGGATCCGGTGCCCTCCTCAGCAGCGTGCCCCCCCCCCCCCACCCCGGAGCTGACTCAGGTGTGGCCTGCAATTCGGAGTCACGTGGACAGCATGCTCCAGGCACCCCAACCAGCTCCGCCATTACCCTCTCACAGAAATTGGGACGGGGCGTTCAGCCGGACGGTGCATGAGGCTTTCCGAACGGGATCCTGGAGACTTCATCGATGCGCATCTCTGGCCACCGAAATGACGCATATGTGCGCGATTCATTTGGGGCAGGATTTGTGAGTCTGACGTGATCTGCGAAGACCGGTGACTCGTACTTGCTGTCCTGGGCAGTAAGGGATGTCTCGGTCCATGTGGAGCGGGCCCTGGAGCTAAGTACGCCTGGGTCTCCAGAGCACCCCGGCCACCCCCTCGTGCTGTGCCCGCGGTGCCCTACCCACTCGGCAGGCGCTCGTTGTCGAAGCAGGAAACATTCATCGGGACGGTAACACTTCAGTCGTCAGCAAAAGCCAGGGAGAGAGGGGAAAAAAATGTCTAAGTGCTAAATGAATTGATTTTCGTAAAATGATCATTATGCTGTCTAATAACATTTCCCAATCTAAAGTCCTCCTATTAATATCTATTAACACCGTAAAGGTTAAATCATACCTTTGTGATTATTTTCTTCTTTTTTTAACCTTATTCTGTTCCAAAGAGTTGGTTGTGGACTGGATTATTTTGGGGGTGGGTTTTTTTTTTTCTCTTTTGCTTTCTGGGTTTTGTTTGTTTGTTTGTTTGTTTGTTTGTGTTTTTGGCCTTTATCTTCAGAATGCTCTAGTGGCATTCCGAATTCTTCCAACAGGGAGATACTGTACCTTTAATAACAGTTACGCACATGGGGCGCCTGGGTGGCTCCGTCGGTTAAGCGTCCGACCTCGGCTCAGGTCATGATCTCACGGTTTGTGGGTTTGAGCCCCGCGTCGGGCTCTGCACTGGAGCCCGCTTCGGATTCTGTGCCTCCCTCTCTTTGTGCCTCCCCACTGACACTGTGTGTGTGTCTCTCTCTCAAAAATAAGCGTTAAAAAAAAAAATGTTGTTAAATAATGGTCACACACACACACAAGGATCTGTCCTGGGCTGTTGGGAGTGAAAAGTCTACACAGGCACCCAGCTTGGAAAAGCATCCATTCTGCCGCTTTTCATTTGCAACACTGTTGCCTCTCTTACACACCACGTGGAGGTCACCGGAATAGGAGATCACCAGGTTGCATGTCCCGCCCGCCCCCTCGGGCCCTCTTCTGGCCGATTCTGAGCAGCAGGGTGGCTCCCGCTGGGCTCTGGGTTGACACAGGAGTCGGGGAGCAGCTAGGCGTGGGCTGCGGGCAGCGGGCAGCGCTCCCCAGGCGGCTTCCTGCAGGCGGCCTGACGCCCCGGGGCGAGCAAACCCCCAAGCTGCGTGCAAACCCACCAGCAGTGCAGGAAGTGAGGCTCGCGGCCACGTCGGGACTCACTTCTCAGCCTGGCGCAGGTGGGGAGCCCTGCCCTTTTGCCTTTCACAGCAACAGAGTTTTTTGAAGAAAGTATTACTTTATATACATACTTACCAATATTTTAAGTTCAGGCTTCTTGTTGAGCATCTGAGTGCGTCATTGGAGCTGAGTGATGATGAAGTACACACAGTTCACCCAGGCTGTCACCGGGCGTCCCAGGAAGCAGGCTCGGAGAGGGAGATGAGCTCTGCAGGGCCTCGGGCTGGGTGTGGTGTTAGACATGTCACCTGGGCAAGGGAGGGGTGGCCGGGTTAGGGAGGGCGTGTTATCCAGCTCACGTCCAGCCTTGAGGAAGGCCTCGGATGGCCCCGCCGGGGACCCCGGAGTTGGGATGACCCTCTGAGCCGTCCTGCCGTTGACCGGGCACCAGCCACTGGCCCTCCTGGGATGGGGCGTGACTGGGGCCAGTGCCCTCTGGGCAGACACCCATCCGGGAAGGGGGCACATGCTGAGGGCGTTCTGCCAGCAGCCTCCGGACCTGTGGGGAGCAGGCCTTTATTTCTGCAGGACGAACCGGACAGCACATTGCACAGCCCATCACGCGTAGCCAGAGTGGTCGTTCTAAAAGGCAAATCTGACCACATTATCCCTTTGCATCCTTTCGTGGTTCCCAGTGCTCTCGGGGTACACACAGATCCCCAGCTTGGGCCTTGCCCGCCTGCGCAGCCTCATCTGGCACCGTCCCCATCTCTGTCCTCTGACCACGTGCTTGTTCTATGTCCTCCTGCCACAGGGCCTTTACAATTGCTGTCCCCCTCTGACCCAATCACCCTTCCCCCTTGACACCCACCTAACTGACCCCATCTCATCTTTCAGGGGTCGGTTCCTCAAAAAGCCACCCCCGTTCCCTGACCAAGTCAAATCCTCCTACTCCAGGCTGTGAGAGGGTTTGTGACTTCCCTCGAACACAATTTGCAATTCCACCTTCATCGCTGATCACTGTTTGACTGTCGTCTAGCTTCCCAGTGGACTGTAAGTGCCATGATGTGGGGGCCAAGCCAGGCTGTCCTTCGCCACTGTTTTCCCAGAGCCCGACACAGGCCTGGCATGTAGTAGGTACTCAATAAACACAGACTGAGAGAATAAAGCAAGTTATTTGTAACATCGGTAATACGTATTGTTGATATGTGATAGCGCTCGTATCATAATAACATTCATGAATTGATGACTATATGTGCCCACTCATCAATCACTAACTCCCAGGCGACTGTGATGCCTTCCCACCGGCCATCTAAAACCGGCTGTGTCCCGTCCCTGAGAGCTCTGACGACTGGCCCTCCCACACGTTGATAAACAGCAGTGGGCCCCAAAAGACGCAAGGGAGCCATTTTTCTGAGCAAGGGCACAATTCACCGGTCCTGGGGATTTAGTAAGTGGCCCCCTGGTGGACTGAGAAGGAAAGGGCTTTCCCGGGTTGGGCCTGACAGGCCTCCTCGGGTGGCTGCTGTGACACAGGCAGGGAAGCCGGACGCCCGCCGGGTGCCTGCCAGCGTCCCGGAACGCCTCCTGCACATGCTCGTACCTAGGTTCATATATCAGGAGCTAGAAGGGGCGAGGGCTGGCACTGGGGGGGGGTGACACAGAGGCCCCAGAATATTGGCCTGAGCGACCCACCTGGAGCCCTTTCACGACGGCCACGGCAGCTGGCCCTGAGCCTCCGTTTCTCCTCCCTACCTTGGAATTCTTCCCATTTTGTCACCTCACATCAGTCCTGCTTCCTCCGGATCCCAAGCGTTCCCCGGCACTGCTGGCCCTGCGAGGGCTCCCGGGTGGCAGCGCTGAGCTCCCAGCGGCTCACCTCGGGCTAGCCTGCGGGCTCCCGAGTCTCCCCCGGGGACTGGCCTGCCTGGACAGAAACCGCCGGAGCAGGTGGAGATCAGAAGGCTGGGGAGGGGTCTCAGAGCGGCAGAGGCAGGTGGCTCTTTCGGGCTTACCGATTGCCGTCAGCTGGCTCGGCACCTCCCCAGGCCTCGGCGTGGGGCGCGGTAGCACCCCTCTGTGCAGAGCCAGAGGGCCAGAGGCCCGGGAGGCACGATGCCGAGACCCTAGGATCAGGCCCTGAGGCTCGCTGCCTCTGCCAAAGGCTGCTGTCCGTGCAATTGTACTGACGCCTCCCACTGTACCCTCTTCGGGTTTCGTTCTTCGCACCGGGACGGGGACCTCGGCCTCCCAGGGAGTTGGTGCTGCTCCAGGGCCCGGGTGACGCCGAAGCCGCCCCGGACTGACCGCCTCGTTGCCGGTCCTGCCCCCGCCCATAGCTGCAGAAACGGAGAAATGCCTCCGGGCCCCCTGCGTGTTCTCTTGGCGCCCAGGCCCTAGACGGCAGGTGAAGCTAGGAACCACCCGACCAGGGGAAGAAACGCCCCTCGCCCCCGTGGCCTTCTGTTCCCAGCCCCACGCTGGAAAGTAAATGTTGTGCAGTAAATCCTTTCCCCACACCTCAGCAGTGCGTGACCAGAGCATTTTCCCCCAACCGATAGGATCATCCGTCAATGCCAGGAGGTGGGATGCGGGTTTCCCGAGCTCCTGGCAAAGCTCCGCGGTTGGAAGCCACACCTGCGTGGGCACGACTCTGCCAGGGCCGGAGGATGGCGGCACCGGCCGGGACGGTTCCTCGGAGGACGGAAGGTGTGGGTCCCAGCAGCTCTTCCTCCAGATGAAAAGAGAAGCGTCTTGACTCCCTCGGGGGTGACGCGGAGTGGGGAGAGCAGACGTGGCCTGCCCGTCCTCTGGGCCTTCGAGGACTTGTACGCCATCGCGTCAGCATGAAGTGGGTCAGGTCGTGTTTCCAGAGAAGGAAAAGCAGCCGGCTCAGGCGCTCAGGCCACCAGATGGAACCTGCGTCTCCTGCCGCCCGGTTAGATGTCACCCCCACCCCCGCCTCCCCCAGGAGACAGATCCCCACCGCCTTGCGGACGCCTCCTCTCCTGGGGGAGAGTTGGGGGGCAGGGGGACAGCCACGGCTAATGAGGAAGAGGGGACGCGAGCTTTGGAGACACCAAACGAAAAAATGACGCTCTTGGGCTCAGCAGAATATGAGAGAGAGACCACTTCTGAGTCTTCCCGGATGCTCGCTTTGCAGGCCTCCAGGCAGAGCTATTGTTTTGGGCTCAACTCAGCGGAGAGGCCACCGAGGCTGACGGTTGTCCCCAGGGCCCAGCTCTCCCCACTGGCGCCTTGTTAACGCATCCAGAGCAACTCTCTGCCCACTGACCCGCGGCTGGCTTCCTGCCGGGGGCCTTTGGCGGCTGTGACCCTGCATTCTTCGGGAGAAGGTTCCAGGGTCAGAGCTAAATAAATAAACGAAATCTCCCGCTCTTCGTGGCCCGACGACACCCCATCTCCAGATATCAAGTCTCCCCTCTTCAAATATACGGTCGGCACCGCTGTCGGTGTTTTGTAAGGACAAAAGAGTAAATATTATCTCTCTTCTCTGGCCATCAGCTGAGGACATGAGGGAAGGAGCATCGTAATTCTTCTCCTTATGAAGGTGAAAAGCATTACGCCGAGGATATTATTTAGTCCGGCCTTGACTCTCCAGTGGTTTTGGCTCAGCCGGGCTCTCAGCCATTTCAAAGCAGAGAGAGCCTTCGACGTGTCCGGGGTGGGGGGGACCCTGCATCGTCCCCCTGCCGATCTGCGGGTCAGAGAACGGCGCCCCCTAGGCTTGCGTCGGTGATTCTCTGAGGCTTTTCACATTTTCCAGAATGAAAACTGGCTCCAATTACCATAGTCGGAACTGCTTGGGCCTGACCACAGAGTCTAAACAAAGCCAAAACCAAACCAAACCAAACCAAAACAAAACAAAACACAAAACAGAAGGTGCTTAAGGAAATTATCAGTGGGTTCATTGGGTTTCTGTTTTGGTTTCTTTTTCTTTTCAATTTTTTTAATGTTTATTTATTTTTGAGAGAGAGAGAGTGGGGAGGGGCAGAGAGAGAGGGAGACACAGAATCCGAAGCAGGCTCCAGGCTCCAAGCTGTCAGCACAGAGCCTGACTCAAGGCTCAAACTCATGAACCGTGAGATCGTGACCTGAGCCGAAGTCCGACACTCAACCGACTGAGCCACCCAGATGCCCCTCCTTTTTAAAAATTTTTTGATTAGATGCCAACAGCTGATCTAACTTCTTCTATTATTTCCAGAATGCTCTGGACACATTGGGGTTTTACACCTTACCTCCTACTTCTGTTTTCAGTCAGTTCACTCTAGGTGCATGTGTCAGGCTTACACTCAAACCTGCTTTCATCTGGAGAACCCTGGATTTAGGAGCAGGAACCTGGCTTCCCCAGGTGGGTCTGTAATGGTCTTTCCAACTCCCCTGTCTCGGCCCCCATTTGCCGGCCTCCCCTGGGGGCGCAAGGTCCTTCATGAATAGTGAAGCTCCATTTGCTGTCCTCACCTGGCACTTGGTGACATCAGGAACCCACCCATGTCCCCCTTGATGTGTCCTCCCAATACCGTCAGCCGAAAGTCAGCATCTCAGCCTTCCTCCTACTCGGATCTCCCAAGCGTGAAGAGACAGACTGTGGGTTTGACTTTCCGGCCCCTCCCCCGGAGCCCATCCCCAACCCCGACTGTCTGTCACCTCCAGGTGGCCTCTGCTCCATCCCTTGGGCCTGCCGTGGTCACCGTTCCCTGTAAGGTCCCCACTGCTGGCCTGCCCACCGCAAGACACCACACCTATCGACCTCTTGACACACGCGAGTTCCCCCGGACTGTCTCCTTGTCTACCTCGGAATTTTGAGCGAAACCCCTCCCCCCCCCAGCGCCTGAATCGCCCAAGCACCCCACACGCGCCCAAACAGGCCTGGCAACCCTTCCTCTCCTGTGATCAGTCCGCTACGCCCATCAGACCAGAGGCCTGATTCCTGGTCCCCTGCAGGACACCTTGGCCTGCCTGTGGCCAGCCTCCCAGTAGTACCCAGACCCCTCTGGCCACGAGGCCCTCCTGCCTGGGGGCCTTTCACCCCCTAGTTCACGGCGGTTGCCATCAACCTCTCCTTGGCCCGGGTGCAGCTCCCCATGGCCTGTTGTCCTACGGTGTCTTCTGATTCCCTCGGCTTGATGAATGGTACCCCACGCGCTCTGTTCGTGTTTGCATAGAAAGTCGGTAATTAGCTGTAGAGCTAAACTTGCCTGGGAAGACGCCCGAGAGAAATAAATTGCGTCGCGCCCCCTGGGCCGGCCCCCGTGTCCCGCCGCATCGCCGCCCTGAAATCTGCTGTTCCCGTCTTGATTACTGGGTCTTTTCCGCCTCAGAATTAGTTTTCAGGGTACCGAGCAGCCTCTACCAACAGCAGCCTTTTTCAGAAGGGTGTTATTTACCAGCGTTAATTTTGCTCCTATCGCTACGTGCTTGAAAATAAGTATGAATCTTGTTTATTTTCATTTGCGGCTTGCACCAGCAAGGAGCAATTGGAACTAAATTATACGTGTTCAAGGAATGTACTCACATATTTCTGGGCTGTTGAGAAACATCTCGCCGGACAAAGCAGGGTTCAAACAAAGCTACAAACCAAACCGTTGTTAGCTTCAGGACCCCCCCCCCCCCCAGAGCCCAGCCCTTGGGGCCACGACAGGCCTGGGAGGGGAGGGGGGTTTGTTTTAGTTGCAAAACCTGCTGGCACTTTTGCCGTCTGTCTCTCTCCCATCCCTGGCAGGCAGGCCGAGGATCGCATCAACTTAATGGTTCCCAGCCCATTAGAAATGCAAACCTTTTTATTCCCTTGTAAATAAATCTCCGTTTATTTCCGGGGCTGCCGGAAAGGAATGAGGCGGACAAGGAAGGACTTTCTCAACCCGTTTTTCTCTGCTTCCTCCCAGGAGAAGCCCCTGGGGGGGGGGGGGGGGGAGGCCCTTGGGGAGTTGAGAAGTCAACAAGCCTAGGCTGGGCTTGCAGCCAGCCAGGTAAGGTCCCTGACCTCATGTGCCATCTAGCAAACGAGGAGGTCCCCGGAGCCACACGTGGTGACTGGCGTGGGAAGCGCTCCCGGGGGGTGGGGGGCGGGGGACACCAGAGGAGTCTGACAGACAGTGGCAGGGACACCCCCTCTAGGCTGGGGACCCAGACAAGGGCTTTCTGAGCACCCGGCCTGCACTCCTGACTCTGGCAGAGATCGGAGTTTTTCTGTTGGACTCTGATCAGGGATTGCCACCGGCTTTGTCGTTTACCGCGTGTAGAAGGGGCAGCATAAGCCTTAAACACCGTGTCACTGCAAATTTGTAAATGTTTCTGTTCCTCTTTTTATTTTTTTATTTGTCATATTTTTGAGGGGGCAGGGGCAGAGGGAGAGGGAGAGAGCCCACGACTGCGGGATCGTGACCTGAGCGGAAATGAAGAGTCAGATACTCGCACGACTCAGCCACCCAGGCGCCCCTCAGTCCCTCTTGACCACCTGCCAATTCCTCAGATTTGAAGTTCGGATTTTTACACTCAAAATAGAACATTTAGGAATCCCCCGGGTCGGTTGCAGAAGAGACCCTGTTTCCCCACCCCTCCCGAAATGCGTGCCCTTTGACCCCGCAACGTCCCCAATGGAGAGGCTGGGTCTGTCTCCCAACCCCCGGGAGCGAGAGTGCCCACGTGATTGCCTCTGGCCAATAGGATGCAGCAAACGAGGTGGTGCGCAGGGAGGGAGCCTGGTCCTGGGGAGACCTGTTCTCTCTCCCTCTGCTTCTGCCTCACCCCCTCCCCTCTCTCTCCCCGTCCTTCTCCCTCCCCCACTTCTCTCTCCCCCCCCCTCCTCCCCCCGTTCCCCAGCCCTCCGTCACCCTGACAACAAGCCCAGGCTCCCGAGAGCCATGAGAAACCACGTGGAGCACGGCGACATCGCTGTCGTCCCCAGCTGAGGACCCCCTGACGTCCAGTCCCTGCCACAGGTGAGCTCCGCTACGACCGGCAGAACCACCCACCCACCTGAAGACCCCTGAACGGTAACATATGGGCAGGTGCAGATGAGTTTGCTGAGCTACCATAGCAAGACGCCCCCCCCCCCCCCAGACTTGGTGGCTTAGACATCAGACCTGTATTTTTCTCAAAGTTCTCCAGGCTGGAAATCCAAGATCGAGGTGTCAGCAGGGGTGGTTTCTTCGAGGTCTCTCTCCTTGGATTGTATATGGCCATCTTGTCCCTGTATCCTTACTTTGTCTTTCCTGTGTGCGCGTCCTAATCCTTTTTCCTTAGGGCCCACCCGCGTGGCTCATTTTCACTTGGTTACTTTACAGCCCTGCTCTGCAAATACAGACCCAGGCTGAGGTCCTGGGGGGAGTTAGGACTTCAACACCTGGATTGGGGACGGGGACACAGTTCGGGCCACGGCAGGACACCCGTTTCAGACACTATGGCAGCAATTAGCAACAGGTGTCCTTAGCGGGTGCAGGGCGCTGCATTGGCACTGGGTTACAAGCAAGCTGGAGACAGGCTTCGGGCCCGCCCGGGAGCCCACAGTCTGTGGGTTTCCTTCACATGCAACCCCGTGCCCAGGGCCAGCCACACGCATGTGCCTAACACCCATCTCAGACTGGAACCAGCCATCCCCGTCTGGCAGACTCCCGCTCTGACTTTGCCAAACAGACTCCCAGAAACACAGGGGGAGAGAGAGAAAATTATACTCCCCCGTATCTCAACATTCACTCACATAATAAGCAGTTACATTTTGCTGCCCCAGGCAACAGCTTGTTCTGTTTTAATTAACTTGCCTTTTATTGAATTTCCATATCCGTCACCAAACATCAGCGCACCTTTCCGGGAGCTTGTAAAGTCGGCGATCACCGAGCGGTACGGGGGACGGTGTGGCTCACATCGGGAGTTCATCTGTGCTTTGTTGCTCCTGTGGCGTGGCTGGGGTGGGGGCCGCAGGGAGAAGGCGTGACGGGGAGAGGAGAGCCGTGAGCACGCAGGGAGGCCACAACTCCGCCCTGTGGGGCACGGGGTTTGCATCTCGGTTCTGCTACGTAAAGGATGAGGCCCTCACGGAGAAGGGTCACCTTCTCCAGCATCTAGCAAGGCCTTGTGGGGGGAAGACAGGACCGATGCTGGCAAAGTCGGGGCGGACACGTAAATTCTGTCCCTTGCCTGGAAAGCCTCCTCGTTCCCCTCGGCTGGAAGATGTCAGCCCCACCCCCACCCCAGAAAACATTTGCTTCCACAAATGCACACGGACGCATCATCCTTGGCCCCGCTCTTCCCAGGGCAACCTTGTGTCAGGCCGGGTTTCCCAGAAGCAGACCTAAGATGGGCGTCAGAGTGCCCACGGCCCGAGGAGAGGGGCGGGGCTTCCCGCGCCTGGCCTGGTCGGTCATAGGGTGGGAGCCGCTCTGGGGGCCAAGCACCCCTAGGCGCTCCAGCTCTCTGTGCCCCGGGCAGGCAGCTCTGGAAATGGAAGGGGACCCAAGAGGATGTGGGCAGAGCATAGAAGCGAAATTTGAGGCCCAGTGCCCAAAGTCCACTGTCGCGAGGTTCATTGCCTGCCAGGAGGGTTACCTTTATGTGTCGACCTGGCTGGACCACAGTATCCAGAGATGAGGTCAAGCACCAATCCAGATGTTGCCATGAAGGTGTTTTTTTAGATGAGACTCCCGGTGAAATCAGTGGCCCTTGAGTAAATCAGGCGACCCTCCGTGAGGTGGGTGGGCCTCACCCAATCAGGTGAAGGCCCTGCAAGAAAATGAGACTAGGGTGCCCTGAGAAACAGGGAGTTGTGCCAGTCACCTGTCAGAGGACGTGAGCTGTAACATCTTCCCTGGGACTCAAGTCTGCTGGCCTGCCCTACAGAGGATGGACTTGCCAGCCTCCATCATTGTGTCAGCCACTTTGTGAATCTGGAGATGGATAGGAATAGACGGAATTTTATCTCTAGAGAGATGCAGAGATAGGTATAGAGATAGATACGCAGAGAGGGATATGTTCCTTTTTGCGCCTGCCTCCGTGGTGATCACTGTCTCCGTGCGTAAACCAAACCTCCATCCAGGTGGGGCTGGCGGGGGCGCCTCGCCCAAGGGCACAGCCGGGCTGGTACATCGAGATAGCTCACTGGCACGACTAGTGTCACACAGCTGGTGCCCGGTGCCTCTGAGCTCCATCCTGGCCCCTCCGGCCGCCTGCGCTTTCTCAGCGGCCGTGGCTGGGTTCTGAGAGGGGGCGTTCCTTACACGGAAACTGCAGGTGTCCTCCTACCCAGCCATGAAAGCTAGGTAGCGTCGCTTCTGACGCACCTGTTCCAGCCGATCACAGGGCCAGCCCAGACAGGCTCTGTTGGGGGTCCATCGCCCTGATTTTCCCAGAAAGTCCCCAAGATCTGGGGGGGGGGGGGGGGGGGCGGCGGGGGGTGGACAGTGACAGCAGGAACGTCTCTTTCTTTAATGGAGGTAAAATTCACGTAATGTAAAGTTACGTATTTTATTTTATTTTACTTTATTTTTAAGATTTTAGTTTTGAGTAATTTCCACACCCCACCTGGGGCTCTAGCTCACAACCCTGAGATCCTGAGTCACATGCTGTACTGACTGAGCCAGGCTAAAGTTAACCATTTTAAAGTGCACAATTCATGGGGCACCTGGGGGGCTCAGTCGGTTAAGCGTCCGACTTCAGCTCAGGTCATGGTCTCATGGTTCTTGGGTTCGAGCCCCACGTCGGGCTCTGTGCTGAAAGCTCAGAGCCTGGAGCCTGTTTCAGATTCTGTGTCTCCGTCTCTGTCTGCTCCTATCCCGCTCATGCTCTCTCTCAAAAATAAATAAAGATTAAAAGAAGTTTTTTTAAGTGCACGATTCACAATGTTGTGCAATCACCGCCTCTACCTGGTTCCAAAATACTCTCACCCCAAAAGGGAATCCCCTACCGTGAAGCTGTCACTGCCCGCTCCCCTTTTGTCACAGCACTGGGCACCCACCGATCTGCGTTCTGACTCTGGGGATCTACCTATGCTGAATATTTCACGTAAAAGGAATTCTATAGCACGTGACCTTTTTGTGTCTGGCTTCTGTCACTTAGCATCTGTGTTCAGGATTTAGTTCCTTTTTGTGGCTGAGTAGTGTTCTGCCGCGTGGACGTACCACAGTTTATTTTATCCCCTCATCCGCTGATGGACATCTCCGTTCTCCAATCCTGGCTGTTGTGGGCGGGGCTACTGTGCACAGATTCATGCATCAGTGTTTGCGTGCAGGAATTTATTTTCGAGACCATGCAGGCAGTTAGCCGCAGATCTTTGCAAGAATGTAGCTTCTCTGGCTTCCGATCTCACACATATTCCTAGACTGTGTTAGAATTACACGCAGCCAAGGGATACAAGGATGGGGGGGGGGGCGGGGGGCGCGGCCTGCCAGGTCCTGGCTCTTTCCGAGGTGATTTTTAACAATGAATCAGAACCGGAAAATTGCTGCCGCGCCGCGCGTCAGTTCCTTCCCAGATGTTCAGACAAGTCTGATACCATACAAATCAAGCCACCTGGCGACGAGGATTCAAAGAACCAAAGAGGGTTTGATCTTATTCTTTCTTTTACAAGATGAGCGTGTGACGCGCGCGCGCGCGCACACACACACACACACACACACACTCTCCATCCTGCCATTAGCTGAGCCCTGAAACAGCACCAAACGTTTTGCATACTTGGAATCGGTTCTCTAAAGATTTTTCCCAGCAAAGCGCGTCCAAGATAGTCTTTGGGGCCGGAGGATTTCTTTTATCTTCCCAAACCCAGGAGAGATCCGCGGTAAATGACAGCTTCTGAGAAAATACGAGCATTGTGGCTCGAACGGAAAGAGCCCCGACATTTCCAGCTTTAAAACCTCTGCATTTCACGGGTCTCTGGAACTGTCTTTGTTACTGTGTTTTGAAAGAAACATTATCACCCCCAGGGGCCCCGGCAGGTTGCTGGCTTTGAGTTACGGCTTTGGATCTTGCTATATGTTGGTTGTTATGCAAAATTAATTATCTTGGTCATTTGAATGTTTTCCCCCAAACATAATATAATCTCATTACAGACTACTCCATACTAGAGTGAATCACGAGCCAGATTCCATTTAGGAAATTGAAGGTAATTTAGAGTTCTATGATTTGCGAAAAAAAAAAAAAAAAAACAAGAAGCCCCTTTCTCTGCTAAACGCTGATTCGGTCTGCCTTTGTAATGTGGGAGTGACATTCGTTTGGTTGGAGAATCGCTCTAAATGTGTAGGAGACTTGGGGCAGCCGAAGGGGTAGTTCAGAATTTTGGAGTGAGTTATCTGCAAACAGACGGTGCGTTAAGAACTCTAGGCCCCATCCCGCCATGATCCTAGAAGGCCACCCCAGAGGGTGACATTTGTGTGTGCGTGGGCGGGCCAGCCCGTGCGCACACCTGCGAGAGCGCTGTGAGCGGAGAGAAGGCAAGGCCCTTGGAGAAAGCAAGAGGGGAAAAGAGCCTGGACCCCTCGGACAGGGACAGCAGGTTTCAGCCTAATGGTCTGTGACAGTGTGTTAGGTAACAGTCTGTTACAGTGTGTGACAAAGTAACAAACACCGGCAGCTTAGACAACAGGAAGCTGTTTTCTCACAGTCCCAGAGGCTGAAGTCTGAGATGCAGGTGTGGGCGGGGCGGCTGTCTTCCTAATGCCTCTCCCCTTGGTGCCCGGATGGCCTTCTTCTCCTGTGTCCTCACCTGCTCCTCCCCCGTGCCTGTCTGTGTCCTGACCTCCTCCTCTTAGAAGCACCCCAGTCAGAGTGGACTGAGAGCCGCCCTTGTGACCTCGCTTTACCTTAGTCACCTGTCTACAGACCCCATCTCCGAACACAGTCACACGCAGGAGTGCTGGGGGCTAGGACTCCAGCACTTGAGTTTGCCGGGGACACGGTTCAGCCCAGAGAGGAGCGTGGAGCCAGGGTGCCCCCCAGTCAAGGTCCATCTCGTCCCACCCACGCGTCCGAAGCCGCCTAACCTGGCCTCCTGCTCCCACCCTCCCCCTTTCCTGGTGCTTTCCGCACACAGTAGCTGGAGTGAGCCATGTCCTTAAAACACCTCTCAGGTCCTGACGTTGCCCCCAGGCCTTCGGGGGGCCTTCCGGTATGTTCTGAGGAGACACACACACGGCAGCAGGGGGCCACGACGGACCCCTGCCTCTCGCCGCCTCTGATCTGCGGTCATTCTACCTG
Organism: Herpailurus yagouaroundi; assembly: GCF_014898765.1. Lineage (NCBI taxonomy): Eukaryota > Metazoa > Chordata > Mammalia > Carnivora > Felidae > Herpailurus > Herpailurus yagouaroundi. Next base: position 2,340,487 of record NW_024412447.1, on the reverse strand, counting down.
AGACGCCCCTATCCTGGGTCTTTTCTTCCCTGCTACGTCTCCTTCTGCCAGGAGACTTTGTCTTGGCCTTGTCTCTGCCTCATCTCTAAGTCGGCTCACTCCTTTTCATCCTCGGGGTCTCCACTTAAACGTCACTTCCAAGAACATCTCCAGAAACGGTACGGTGACTTTCAGCCCCGCCAGCAAAAGTTGAAGCGTCGGCCACAGAGTCATGATCTCAGCGTTGGTGTCGAGGAAGCAGCCGTGGAGAACTGGGGGGGTTTCAGCCTCGCCCGCCCTGATGAAGGCCCAGCGGGACGAGCTCACCATTCATTCCCACTTTCCACACCCCACTACAAGTGACGGATTACGGCTGAGGGTTCGGCTCCGTCGGGCCTGGGGCCCTCCCACCCAAACTCCTCTCCCACGAGATAGATCAAATTATAAGCCACAGAGACTGAAGTTGAGAAGTGTTTTCAGTGGCAGTGAGAGGCCCCATCAGACTTCTCCCTGGTTTCCTTTTTTTGGGGGTGGGGGGGATTATTGTTATCCAAAAGCCTGTTCAAGCCAATTGTTCCCTCCACCTTGGGATTATGGTTCTGGGTTAATAACCCTCAAAGAATTTAACAACCCTGTTCCGACTCCTGTAAGTATGATTGCTGGAGAAATGTCAGCATATCACGTGTGTAAATCATTCCTTAAAGAGTGATTGTCATTCCCTATGACATAATAGTCTCGGATCCTGAGACTAGGAGGGGAGTGTGAGTAGTTTATTGGGGAGTTGATTCCAGGAAGGGAAGTGTAGTCAGCTGAATAATGCCGCCCTCCCGCCACCCCCCGCAAAGATATCCGAGTCCTAATCCCTGTGACCGTTACCTTGTGTGGCAAAAAAGGGTCTTTGCAGATGCGGTTAACTTACAGATCTCGAGGCAGGGAGATTGTTCTGGTCTGGAAGAGGCCTTCAGACACTCGCAGGTGTCCTTATATGAGGGAGGCAGAGAGGGATTTGACCGCAGAAGAGGAGACCACGCGGAGACACAGACAGAAGCTGGAGTGATGTGCCCACAATCCAAGGATGCCAGGGGTCACTGGGAACCTCCAGAAACCGGAAAAGGCAAAGAAAGAATCTCCCCTAGAGCCTCCGGAGGGAGCGCGGTCCCACTGACGCCTGATGTCAGCCCAGGATGCTGATTTCAGACTTCTGGCCTCCAGAACTGTGAGGGCATAGTGTCTTCTGTGTCCAGCCACGTGGCTTGTGGTCATTTGTTCCAGAAGCCACGGGGGACCAATCCAGGAAGAAAGCCAATACTGTGTATGTCACCAAGCAGCTCGCCGACGTGGCCAACCAGGCAGGGCTCACTCCTGCTGGGGGCGGTAGGGCGGTAGGAAGCTGTGGCTCACACCTGGGGACACCCCAGGTGGAGGGTGGGGACCTGGCGACTTATTCACTGACTCTCGCTGATCATTGGTTGAAGGGGAGCCGGGGGTGGGGGGAGGGCTCCACTCTCTGTCCCACATGCAAACCAAGCCGGGGCTAAAAGCCGGAGAGGGTTCTCAAGAAGGGTTCTGGCTGCTGCAGTCGTGAGCCAGGGGTGGCCCAGCGTGCCCATGGATGCCAACGAGCGCCACGCGAGCAGGAAACCGGCAATGTCCGCCGCACATACGAAAATAAAGGAGAAGCCGAAGCGTATGTGCCCACGCCCGGGCACGGAGACGGAGCCCCCGCGAAGACGTTTTCATTGGGTAAACGCGGGAGCTGCAGGACGCAGCCGAACGCCTCCCGTAGCTGCAGCGTCATCCACCAGAACAGCCGAGAACGGAAAGAACAGAATGAGAAAGAACTGGCCGAGCATTCGCACCGACCAAACACTTGAGTCTTCTTCGCCCTGACCGTGCCACAGTCCCCTGCGAGTGCTGTTAACTAATCACCGCACCCTGGGGCGGGGGCTGGGGGCTAAAACAACAACAGATTCTCTCACGGGTCCGGAGGGCCAAGAGTCCGCGATCCAGGTGCTGGGGCATCTATTCCTTCTGGAAGCGCTCTCTGCTCCCCTCCTCCCCGTGCCTTCGCTCCTGACGGTTGCAGGAACTCTTGGCATCCCTTGGCCTATGGACGCATCACTGCGATCTCTGCTTCCGTCTTCACGGGACTTTCCCTGGGTGTGTCCGTCTGTGTGCTCTCCTCTTACAAGGACACCCATCATTTAGGGTCCACCCTCAGGCCAGGATGCTCTCCTCTCGAGACCCTTAGCTGACTCTATCTGCAAAGACCCTGCTTCCGAAGAACCACATTCTAAGGTGCCAGTGGACATGAATTGGGGAGTGGGGGAAAGACGATCTGAGCCGCCCTAAGTAGTAATTAGTATCTGCATTTTCGCGAATGAGGGAGCTGAGGTTGCCCAAGATGTCAGGGTTGGTGGGTGGGGGACCGGGGACCCCACCGTGGGATCATGGGACATCCAAGTGCTCACCCTGTCCCCAGGCCCGCTGCAGAGGCTCTGGAACTATTTGAAGCCTCTGAGAGAAGGCTCCCAGCAAAAGTGGCTCACGCTGGGCCACGCTCCCCTCAAGCTCCGTAAATATTTGGGTTGCATGACAGAAATGAGTATTCCCCGAGGACCTCGAATCCCAAGCTACAGACGCAAATACAGCATTTCTCTTTCGTGACCACCTGATGGGGACTTTTGCCCTAGAAACCCGGGGCGGGGGGCACAAGCTGGCCAAGATCAACGGTACACAGTCTGTGCTTGGGTCCTAGCGCTGTCCTCCTCGGCTTTCGAAAAACCTCCGCCACAATCCATTTCATATTTTGTCGTCTTTTTGCCTGGTTCTCCAACCGTTTCAAGTACACCGGAGCATCTTTTACTAACGGTCTGTCCTCCTGAAATTTATTTTTGGAAACAAAAGAGTAAACAAAAGAAACCGAACCCCAGCTTGATCCCAATAACTCTGAAGATGCCAAGCAAACCGGGTCTCCTTTGGAGGTTCTTTGCCACTTACGAGGCTTTCGAGGGTCTCAGGAGTCGTTACTTTGTTGGCTCTTATGGAAGAATTTGGGCAGAGTCATGATGCACCCGATCTGTAGAAGGGAGGCTGGGATTCTTTGTGAATGTGGCCTCTGACCCTGACTGGACCATCTCCTCATAAAAGGGAAGCCCGGGGGCGCCTGGGGGGCTCAGTCCTTTAAGCGTCCGACTCTTGGTTTCCACTCAGGTCATGATCTCACGGTTTGTGAGTTTGAGCCCCACGTCAGGCTCTGTCCTGACAGCTCAGAGCCTGCTTGGGATTCTCTCTCTCTCCCTCTCTCTGCCCCTCCTCCACTTGTGTTCTCTCTTTCAAAATAAATAAGCAGACATTTATATGTATATATATATACATATATATAATAATATATATATACATAACATTATACATAATTATATGTGTGTGTGTGTATATGCACATATATACGTATGTATATATGTGTGTGTGTGTGTGTGTGTGTATATATATATATATATATTTTTTTTTTTTTTTTTAAGGGAGACACAGGACTGTAGGCTCCAAGGTTGGCAGTTCACCGTGGCCCGGTTTTCAAGGCCCAGCCGACAATTTTTCACTCTTACACTCATCTTTAGTCAAAAAACGAAACAAAACACAAGGACAGAATTCTGAGGGGAAAATCTAGGTCCCGGCGCAATGAATTAGTCAAACCTAAAAAGCGACTTCCTCCAAACAGAATGACACATTTTCATCTCCGTTCTATCATCTTACAAGGAGGACGCTCGTCACAGTCCAGTTCTGACACCGACTACGAGTTCGGTCAAATGTCGCAGCTAAGACCATCCTCACTTCAGAGGCTCGCTGCAAGCCCAGAGGTCCCCAGGCCACCCACACTTCTCACCATCTGGCTACAGATTTGCAGCCCCCGGCGGTTCCCTCAGGTTCAATAATTCACAGGAACAACTGTTAGACCAAGAAAACACTGCTGACTTCTACTGTTTTGTGGTAAAGGCTGCGAATTAGGACCAGCCGGAAGAAGAGACCCATAGGCAGGGACTGGGAAGATGTTTCTCGTTCCCCACGCACACGTCTGATTACCACCCCAAAGCAGGGGGAGTCTTGGGGTCCAGTTTTTATTGGGGTTTCGTGACCTGGGCGTGATCGATCGAATCCCTGGTCACGTGGTTGAACTCTGTCTCCAGCCCCTTCCCCTCCCCAGACATTGGGCTAACGTCACCCGACTTGGAGCCCCAACCCTGTAAGCACACAGTGGGTCCCTCCTGGTGTGCCCCACCCCCCATCTTCGTCGTCTTGTTAGCATAAACCCAGGTGAGGGCTGAGCCCTGCGTGACAGATGCTCCTCTGTCATTTGGGAAATTGCAAGGATTCAGAAGCCCCCTCCCAGGACCCAGGGACACAGGTCAGCCAGACTCATCAACATCGATGCATATCTGTCCAATCGAAGGGGCCCAGATGCAGAAAGTGTTCTCTCTCCTCTCCCACTGAAAAGACTCTTTTGGCAATGTGTCTGGTTTCCACTTCCTAAAGACGAGGGACTCTTGCTGGACTCTGATGGACAGGACGGGCTGGGAAGGGGGGGGAGGGAGCCCGCGAGCCAGGGCTTGGGGAGGAGTTGAGGCAGGGGGTGAGTTTGGCCATTAGGGTCTCAGGAGCAGCTGGGCACTAGGGACAGGAGGCAGGGGGCCTTGAGAAGCCACTTGGGCGGGCATTAAGTTATGTGTAATATAACATATATAAGTTATATATAACTTATATGTAATATAACTTATATATAAGTTATACGTAATATAACTCCCTGTAATATGTGTGGAGAAACGTGACGCAACTTAGGACTGAAATTCATTTTAATTTTTGGCAGAAGATCTGTGCTTTGAAACACCTTCTCCCTCAGAGACCGAAGCTCGAGGCCCCTTCCCCTGGGAGGTCTCATGACTTCGTCCATATCTGGATCTTGCTTCTGAGAGTGAGTTTTCCCCACCTCACTCCCACCTCACACTGCAAGCAGGAGCCAGTTGAAATGTGTGTGCTTCAGGCTCAAGGACAGGCAGCAAAGGCACGTGCTGGGCCTCACAGGATTCCGTGGGTGGATGTGCAAGGGCCCTGGGGCCTGAGGGCTGGTGGTTTGGTCATGAACGTAATCCGTGCTCTTTTCCGTACAACTGGATTCCTCTCGGTGCTGGGCAGGGGGCGAAGAATAGGAGGTGAGACTCCTCAACAGAATAGTAGGAGTCCCTGGTTCCACCATGAGTCAGCGGCCAGCACCGGTAACCTCATCGGCAAAATGGGGACTGGCTTCCTCCGCGTTTTGCAGAACTCCAAGGTTCCTCCCTTGGAATCGATTTTAGTGAGCACCCACTGGTTCCCTCTAGCTGTATGTGCATTTTTGGGCCCCCGGGGCCTTTTCCAGACACTCCAGGAGCTGGTGGATAAAGAACAGCTTAGCACTCCCCAGGGGAGGTCACCCCATGCCATTCTGAGCTTTCCTCAGGGCCCCCCAGGGGGCAGCGCTCCTCTGTCCCCAGTGCTCACCTGTTCTCCAAGCGCGCTGTGTTCTCGGCCTCCCCAGCCTTGTTTCCTCCTGCTCCTACCTTGTTTCCTGGGATCCCCTCGCAAGTACACCATGTGCACAGAGTTCCCCGTCTCAGCCTTCGTTTCCAGGGAAGCCCAAACCAAGACCTGCAGTCATGGTGAGATTGAGCTACTCTGTGAAAGGGCTCAGCGCAGTGCGGGCACAGAGGCAGGTGCGCGAACCATCGGGTGCAGTCCTGACCCCCGGATGGGTGGGATTTGCACAGGAGGCTGGCGGTGGAGACGGTTGGCACGGTCCAGGCGCAAGGGAGCTGGTGGAAGCCTGGTACCAAGGCAGAGGAAAGAGCGCCCCCTGGGGGTGAGAGGAAGGGGACGCAGAGGTGGAAGGAGGGTCGGCCCGTTACCCAGCCAAGAACAGAGATGGTTACCCTCATCACCTCCTCGCTCCTAAGGAGGAGACGCTTAATTTCTCAGAGTCTGTGCCCACGGTCCCCCAGCCATGTGCAGTTCCGTTTTCCTGGTCCCTGAGCCCACAGATCAGTCGCACACGTGGATTCCTGCACTGAGGCTGTCATACTTTTTTCCTTTTTATTGTTACTCCCCTTATTTATATCACTTTGGGCATAAAGCTTTATTGTAATCAGAGCGGCATTTTGTATCTATAAACCGCCTTTCGTCTGACGCTTACCAGAGATGCTGGAAACTTTAAAGAAGCCACACAAAACTGTCCTTGGTTCCAGCCTCCACTTGAAGGCAAGTGTGTGGCGAGGGCAGGAGAGGAAACAGATCAGATCACATGTTTACTCACCATCCTCACTGGCTTCTCACGACAAACGAGCGGGGCAGGAATTCTTAGCCCATTTCGCAGATACAGGAGAGAGCTTCCTGGAAACAAATGCGCTGGTCTCTCAGTTCAAGGTCATGTGACCCAGACCACACATTCCCAAAAGGCTTCCCACGCGCACTGGTGATAGCTCCACATGAGACACCTGACACGTTAGAAGGACGACAGATTTCCTCCTACGGCTGTAAACCCACCCACGCCACCTTCCTGGGTAATGAATCAACATCTTTTTAAAGCAAGCCCTCTACTCGACGTGGGAAAAGCATGCTCGTATCGCCCTGTGTGTCAAAAGAGTCCGTTCCTTTCAGGAAAATGTTTAAAAATGCACAGTTTGGTGGCCATTTCTGGCACGTTGTCACACGTTAAGAATTGTGGGAACCGGGGCGCCTGGGTGGCACAGTCGGTTAAGCGTCCGACTTCAACCAGGTCACGATCTCGCGGTCCGTGAGTTCGAGCCCCGCGTCAGGCTCTGGGCTGATGGCTCAGAACCTGGAGCCTGTTTCCTATTCTGTGTCTCCCTCTCTCTCTGCCCCTCCCCCGTTCATGCTCTGTCTCTCTCTGTCCCAAAAATAAATAAACGTTGAAAAAAAATAATTAAAAAAAAAAAAAGAATTGTGGGAACCTTAAAAGTGACGATCTGAAAATACTGTAGTATGTATTTGACCGCTGCTAAGAGAGTAAACCGTTAAAGTCGTCATCATGAGAAAAAAAAATTTATGTGTAATGGTGGAAGTTAACCAAACTTACCGTGGTGAGCATTTCACAATATGTCCAGGCCCCAAATCATTGTGTTGTGTACCTGAAGCAAATACACTGTTATGTATCAATCATATCTCAACAACACTGGAGTGGGGGTGGGGGAACAGTAAACGTCCCCATCATGACATCCTAACCAAACGAAACAAAAAAGTAGCAACAATTCTTCACTCCAGACTCTACCAGAATGTAAGACTGTGCTTTGGATTTGGCCGCGGGCTGTGGCTTGCTGACCCTTCCCATGGTAGATGATGTGCTATTGGGAAAAAAAAAATGGAGGTGTCTGTGGCCACCCCAGATTCCCAAGAGACCCTCTCTCAGCCCTTGTCCTCGTGCCGTTGATTCTATCTTGGGTTGGGGACCCCAGAAGCAGACCCTGAAACCAGATTGGAAGGCAAGTGGCTTACACGGGAGGAGGTCCCAGAACATCCCGGTGGGACAGTGACGGGGTAGGACGGGGAATGGACACAGTAAGCAAAAGGGTTCTGTTGACCCAGCTACCGCCGTGGGCAGCGGCAGCCGGTCCTGCTGGGGACCCCGCACAGGTGCACGGCAGAGTCACCTGCTACACAGGTAAGTGACAGTGACTTGGGGTAATCACCCTCCAGCCGCACCTGCCGTTCACTGGGGTAGCTGAGGGCTGCGCGTGAGCCATGGAGACTCCCAGGTGACCATGGCTGGTGATGATGGGGCCTTGGGGCCCAGAAGTGGCACATACCGGGGGACTCGAGTGGGGTGCTGGCAGTCCCCTCCTTCCGTGACAGCCTCTTTGGGAGCACGCACTTCCTTATTCAAAACAGCGCTCCTTTTTCTAGAAATAGCTAATCTCAGTTAGTGAGCTCACGTAAGGAAACCACTCTCTCTCCATTCCCCCTGCTCCGTGTAAAAGAATTAGTAAATGAAAGTTTAAATATGTATTTTTGACAAACCCAAGAACGCAAGCCCCTAGACGGTAGGGATGAGATCAGCGGGTTGTTTCTCCCCCCTTTTATTCATAGCACCTCGTTCCTTCCGAAGGCTCAGTACCAACGCCACGTTAACAAAACCTTCCGCTCTGGGGCGGGTAGTGAAAGACGGAGGCGCCGAGGTGGTGCAGGGGGTCGAGGCTGTCCCAGGGCTCCTTTTAACGGGAGAGAAATATAGCTGCAGCCGCGAGCCCAGGGTCACAGGGTGAGCCACAGTACAGCCACGTCATTGTCACGGGCCCCGCTCCACCCAGGGGTGTGCGGACTCAACACTGTAGCCCCCGTGGCACTGTCATCCTGCACCCTCGGACCACGGGCCCCCAACCCCAGTGTTGAGACAGAGTGGACGGTGCCACTCAGTGGGTCCCCAGACCATCCCAGTCAACTCCGCAGCAGGTGTGAAGGGTCTTCTGGGCACAGGGTGGGGCGGGAGGCAGCAGTGGGCGCTGTGGCCCATCTCGTGGGTGGCCCGGCGTGTGTGCCCAAGACGGATTGGTTCACACCCAAAGGACGGTTCAGAGACTGCTGGAAAAACGGGGCACGCATCCTTGCACTGAGGGGTGTGGGCATTGGGTACCATCTGCTTTGGATGTGAGCAATAGAAAACGCATCGTGGGGAATTTTACAATAAGACCAGCTAATTGCACCAGCAACGCTACATAATGCCAGTGATAAATTCCTCCTTAAAAAATACCTTTGATTTGTCTAAGTGCTAAACAATTGCTGTGGTTACTGTAGGGTTTTAATCACGTATATGTGAGCCCCAGATTAGCACATGTTTATTACTTGAACTTGGATAAATACTGTATTCTACATAGGAATTCATGCAGTTCAACAGTCCACCCCCAACACACACCAGCTCAGCTACACAGCACGTTCTGTTCACAAGGGTGTTGCCATGGAAACAAGACAAGGTTGCGCGTCTCAGCACTTCTGCTGGAGGGCCTGGCCAAGGCTATTAGGCAAGAAAAAGAAAGAAAAGGTGTACGGATTAGAAAAAAAAAAGTACGACTACCTCTCTGTGCAGATGACATGATCCTGTATATGGAAGATCCCAAGAAATCCACTGAAACACTATTAAAGCTAATCAACAGTTTCAGGAAGATTGAGAGATACAAGATAAATATACAAAAATCAATTGTATTTCTGTACACTAGCAATAAACAATCTGAAAACAAAACCAAGAAAACTATTTACAATATTTAGAAAAAGTTAAGGAGTGCCTGGGTGGCTCAGTCGGTTAAGCATTCAACTTTGGCTCAGGTCACGAATCCACGGTTGGTGGGTTCGAGCCCTGCGTCAGGCTCTGTGGTGACACCTCAGAGCCTGGAGCCTGTTTCAGATTCTATGTCTCCCTCTCTCTCTCTCTCTCAAAAATAAGTAAACATTAAAAAAAAAAAAGAAAGGAAAAGTTAAAACTATTTATTTACAATAGCATCAAAAGCATAAAATAACTGAAGAATAAATTTAAATGAAGTGAAGACTTATACACTGAAGACCATAAACATAAGATGTAAATAAATGAGAAGACATCCCATGTTTGTCCTCCTCAAATTGATATACAGATTCAACACAATTCCTATCAAAACCTTCTCTGCCTGTTCAGCAAAAATTGATGAGCTGGCCGTAAAAGTCATGCGGAAATTTAAAGACCCCAGAACAGCCAAGACAATCTTGCAAATGAATAACAAAGTTGAAGAACTCATACCTTCTGATTTCAAAGCTCACTACCAAGCTAATGTAATCAGTGTATTGTAGTACTAGCTTAAGGATGGACATATACATAATGGAATAAAATTGAGACTCTGAAAATAAACCTTTATTTATAGACAATTGATTTTCAACAAAGAGGCCAAAACAATTCGTTGAGAGAACTGTCTTTTCAATTAGGGTGCTGGGACAAAGAGAGGTCTACCCACAAAAGAATGAATTTGGATCCCTACCTCACTCTATACACAAATATTACATCCAAGTGGATCCCACACCTAAATGTAAGGACTAAACTTATGACCCTCTTGGAAGAAAACGTAAGTATATATTTGTGACCTCGGATTAGTCACTGATTCCTTAGATATTTCACCAGTGCACAACGTGACAAAAGACAAAATCAAGTGGACTACATCAAAATTAAAACTTTTCCTACAAACGATACCATCAGGAAAGTGAAAAGAACCCACAGAATGAGGGAGAATATGTACAGACCACAAATCTGATAAGGGACTCGTATCCAGCATACATAAAGAACTCTTACAACTCAATAATAAAAAGTCAACCCCGTTTTTTTATTAAAAAAATTTTTTTCAACGTTTTTATTTATTTTTGGGACAGAGAGAGACAGAGCATGAACGGGGGAGGGGCAGAGAGAGAGGGAGACACAGAATCAGAAACAGGCTCCAGGCTCCGAACCATCAGCCCAGAGCCTGACGCGGGGCTCGAACTCACGGAGCGCGAGATCGTGACCTGGCTGAAGTTGGACGCTTAACCGACTGCGCCACCCAGGTGCCCCAACCCCATTTTTTTAAATGGTCAAAGAATGTGAATGGACAGCTCTATAAAGGAGATATGCAAATAGCGAATAAACACAAAGAAAGATGCTCAGTGTCATTAGTCATCAGGGAAACGCAGATCAAACCCACAGTGAGATACCACTTCACGCCCATTAGAATGGTTATGATAGAAGACACCGACAGTAGCGAGTGTTGGCAAGAAAAGGAAAAATTGGCTCATACGTTGTTGGTGGGAATGTAAATGGTGGAGTTGCTTTGGAAAACAGTTTGGCAGGTCCCCAAGATGTTAGAGTTCAATGTGGCCCCGCAGTGCTACTCTTAGTTACCTACTCAAGTAAGAGGAAACAGATGTCAACACAAAAGCTTGTACGTAAATGTTCATAGCATTATTTGTAGTTGCTCCAAAGTGGAAACAACCTGTATGTCCATCAACCGATAAAAAGACCAACCGAATGTGTATTTAGAGAAAAGAGTATTATTTGGCAACACAAGGAATAAAATGCTGATTTATGCCATGACCCAGATGAACCCTGGAAGCCTTTGGCTAAATGAAAGAAGCCGGATGCAAGGGTCCTCCTCCTGCCTGCTTCCTTTTGTATGAAATGTCCAGAAAAGGCAAATCCATAGAAATAGTAGATTCGTGGCCAGCCACAGGGTCGGGGGAGGGAGGGTAGGAAGGGGTGGTGGAGGAGGGGCTTGGAGGGAGGGGCAAGAATGTCTGCCTGTGGGTACCGGGTTGGTTTGGGGGGGGTGGCGATTAAAATGTTCTCTAATTAGGTTAGGGTGTGATTACACAACTCTGTAGAGATAGATACCAAAACCCATTGAATTACACACTTTATTTTTTTTTAATTGTCACTTTTACCATGAAGTCTTTTATTTTTTATTTTGTTAAAATATTTATTGTCAAGTTAGCTAACATACAGTGTATACAGTGTATTCTTGGCTTTGGGAGTAGATTCCTATGATTCATCGCTTACATACAACACCCAGTGCTCATCCCAACAGGTGCCCTCCTCAGTGCCCATCACCCATTTGCCCCTCTTCCCCGTCCCCATCCACCATCAGTTGGTTCTCTGTATTTAAGAGTCTCTTATGGTTTGCCTCCCTCACTCTCAGTTTGTGACTCTTTTTTCGCCCTTCCCGTCCCCCACGGTCTTCGGCTAAGTTTCTCAAGATCCACAGATGCGTGAAAACATGTGATATCTGTCTTTCTCTGCCTGACTTATTTCATTTAGCATAATACCCTCCAGTTCCATCTATGTTGCTACAAATGGCAAGATTCCATTCTCTTTCATTGCCAAGTACTATTCCGTTGTATATATAAACCACATCTTCTTTATCCATTCATCAGTTGAGTTGGGGCTCTTTCCATACTTTGGCTATTGTTGAAAGCACTGCCATAAACTTTGGGGTACATGTGCCCCCATGAATCAGCACTCCTGTATCCTTTGGATAAATTCCTAGTAGTGCTATTATTGGGTCATAGGGTAGATCTATTTTTAATTTTTTGAGGAACCTCTACACTGTCTTCCAGAGGGGCTGCACCAGTTTGCATTCCCACCAACAGTGTAGGAGGGTTCCCGTTTCTCCACATCCTTGCCAGCATCTGTTGTTTCCTGAATTGTTTATTTCAGCCACTCTGACCGGAGTGAGGTCCTATCTCAGTGTGGTTTTGATTTGTATTTCCCTGATGATGAGTGACGCTGAGCATCGTTTCATGTGTCTGTTCCATCTGGATGTCTTCTTGGGAGAAGTGTCTATTCATGCCTTCTTCCCATTTCTTCACTGGATTATTTGTTTTTTGGGTGTTGAGCTTGGTAAGTTCTTTATAGATTTTGGATACTAACCCTTTATCTGGTATGTCGTTTGCAAATATCTTCTCCCATTCCGTCGGTTGCCTTTTGGTTTTGCTGATTGTGTCCTTCGCTGTGCAGGAGCTTTTTATCTTGATGAGGTCCCAGTAGTTCATTTTTGCTTTTATTTCCCTTGCCTTTGGAGACGGGTTGAGTAAGAAGTTGCTGCGGCTGAGGTCAAAGAGGTTGTTGCCTGTGTTCTCCTCTAGGGTTTTGATGGTTTCCTGTCTCACGTTCAGGTCCTTCATCCATTTCGAGTTTATTTTTGTGTATGGTGTAAGAAAGTGGTCTAGTTTCATTCTTCTGCATGTTGCTGTCCAGCTCTCCCAGCACCATTTGCTAAAGAGACTGTCTTTTTTCCATTGGATATTCTTTCTTGCTTTGTCAAAGATTAGTTGGCCATACATTTGTGGGTCCAATTTTGGGTTCTCTATTCTCTTCCATTGGTCTGTGTGTCTGCTTTGTGCCAATACCGTACTGTGTAGATGCTTACGGCTTTGTAGTAGAGGCTAAAGTCCGGGATTGTGATGCCTCCTGCTTTGGTTTTCTTTTTCAACATTACTTTGGCTATTTGGGGTCTTTTGTGGGTCCATACAAATTTTAGGATTGTTTCTTCTAGCTTTGAGAAGAATGCCGGTGCAATTTTTATTGAATTGCACACTTTAAATAGGTGAGCTTTATGGTACACAGATTATATCTCGATAAAGCTCTTTAAAATTTAAAAGTTCCTACAGGTTCAGAACTGCTTAAGCTCTGTTGAGACCAGTTCTCGTCTCGTGGTTCTCCCGTGGCGTGGCATTGTACACTTGTCTTTCAACAGCCGATTCCTAATGGATAACACTAGCACAGCGATTATAAAGAACAAAACAAAACTTGAGTTATTTCATTTCTACCATTCCTGTGGCCACTAGGAGTTGTTTTTACATTTAAAATTTAAAACAGGGAAACAAGGTGAATCACAAGCTGTAGTCTTTATTTCATTAAGTATGCATTTTAGTTCACATATGAGATATTTTCTTGAATTTGAATACTTTAAAAAAATTTTTTTCAATGCTTATTTTGGAGAGAAAGAGAGAGACAGAGCGTGAGTGGGGGAGGGGCAGAGAGAGAGGGAGACACAGAATCGGAAGCAGCTCCAGGCTCTGAGCTTGTCAGCACAGAACGCCACGTGGGGCTCGAACCCACGAACCACGAGATGGCCACCTGAGCCGAAGTTGTATGCTTTACTCACTGAGCCACCCAGGTGCCCCTGAACACTATCTTTAACATTGAAATTCCTTCTTTTATACAACTGGTCATTATTTTAAAACCAAAACCAAACAAATAATGACCGCTGCCAATCATGACAGAATTGTTACCGAAACTAATTTTGAAGTGCAGAGGGTAGTGTTAAAACTGATCTGCTCTGGGGGTGCCTGCGTGGTTTGGTCGATTGAGGGTCCGACTTCGGCTCAGGTCATGATCTCACGGGTTGTGAGTTCGAGCCCCGTGTCGGGCTCTGTGCTGACGGCTCGGACTCTGGAGCCTGCTTCGGGTTCTGTGTCTCTCTCTCTCTCTACCCCTCCCCTGCTCATGTTGTGTCCTGCTCTGCCTCTTCAAAAAATAAAACGTTAAAAAAAAATTTTTTTTTTAATGATCTGCTCTGGTCGTCACACAGGCCAATGCTCATCCTGGAGGTGGGGTGTGTCTGGAAGGGTTGGAACAGCATGTGCTAAACAAGCTCTATCCACAGTAATATATGCTGGCCTGATCCAACTTAACAGTTATTAATATAATATTGATACATTTTACGTGTCGGTCGAGTACTTTTACCATTGCATGGGCCATCTCCACATCATAATTTAATCTTCGCAATCCCTGACGCTGAAGTCAGTGCTGAAGAAAAGTAGCGTGTATACGGGATATGTAGCTGGTGTAGTGTTTGGTTGTTTGGCGGTTTTTCTTTGGTTTGGCTTCATCCCTCCGGGCAGCTCCCACGTGGGTGTCTCAGACACTACCCCAAAGGAAACCCTCTACCTCCGCGGCGTCTAATGTACTCATTCGGTGCGTTTATCTCTCGGGTGAGCATTTTGTTGTTCGTTCCCAGCGTTTGCTTCTGTGGGATCCCTCCTAGGATAATTTGTTCTAACTTACACCTGCTATCCTTCCTCCCTCCCTCCCTCCCTCCCTCCCTCCCTCCCTCCCTTCCTTCCTTCCTTCCTTCCTTCCTTCCTTCCTTCCTTCCTTCCTCTCTCCTTGCCGAGCTCCCTTCCTCCTATCTGCTATCCTCTGCTGCTTCCTATCCTCCTATCTGCTCTTCCTCCATCCACCCTTGCAAAGTTTCTCTGTGTCCCCACACCCTGAACTCAGCCATTTCGGTGCGAACATTTCAAACGGACACCAGCCTTTCGATTAAGAAAATCAAAGGTCAGAAGAAACACCAGTGTTCCACCCCGCACACGGCTAAGTTCAAAGGAGAGAGCAATGTGCTTAATTTTATAGAATGTAAAATATTCCCAGGCACAAGGTTAAAAGGATTAAGTAAGCACACACGCCCAGAAAGGCATCTAACTCTTCTAACTAGTCGTCCCGTAACGGTCACGCGCTGGCGTCGACATGGATAAAGCGACAGGTTCTCTTCGCATCCGTCACGGAGGGCTGTTACTTTTTCGCTGGCCGGAGTGAGCTCGCCAGTGCCGTGCTCAGCTGGACCTTGGGGAAATATACTGAAGTGTGTTATGCACACAGATACTGAGAGATGCCTCATAAAAACCCAGACTACTATAAAACAGTTCGGGAACCACTGATGTGTAGATGACTACGTTTAAAGTGGCCAATTCTAGAAGCCACCACATTCGTAGTTTTAATGAGCCCTGACTTCGGTGCTCAAACATTGCGTGCTAAAAACAGACATAACTCAGCCATTGGCATTGCTTGGGCGTTTCCAGTCGCTTTTTCTAAAAGCAGAGGGAGGGGGAGAAAGCATTTGGCAGGCACGGTGATGGATGAGCAGGGCGGCATATTTTCCATTTTTAAACAGGGGGACCGCAAGCAAATATCGGGCCACTCTTACGGTCTGGGCGCAGAGCAACGGACTCCGCTTGATGAAGCACCTTTCAGGCCTCAGGTAACCCCAGGCGTTTTAGAGCCTCATCAGTTACACGCTGGTAATACAGTCCCCGAAGACAAACAAAGCATCCATTATGCGCTCGCCGCAGTAGCTCACGCGCGTTTCTGGCCATTACTGCGATCATTCATTATTTATTCGGAGCCGCAAGCGCACACGCCACACTGTAAAATGGATGTAATGTGCCAATTACCCTAATGTTGATTAACCGAGAAAGAAAACGGTCAAGTTTCCGAGACCGTCATCTATCCCCTTGGAAAGGGGGGAAATGGACAGCAGACGGCCGTGGGTGGCGGGTGGGGCGATTCTGCGTTTTCCCCGACATCTGCCTGCCGCACGAGACGGCCCCTCCATGGCCCATCACGAGGCCGCCCTCCTGGGCTTCGGCTGAAATCATGAGCCGCGCGTCTTTCTGCACATTTCCTGCAGAAATGCCTCCCCATCAATACTGTGGCAGAGTGAATTTCAAGGTATCTTTCCCCCCATGAGATATATAGACGGCTATCATCATATTTCATAGCTCAAGCAATTGAAAACTGTTGAATGTATATTACTAGCCTACAGATGGGAACATTTTCCTCCTGGATTTAAGCCATGCTTTCTGCAGGAATTAAAGGGGAAACACACACACACACACACACACACACGCACACACACACACACACACACAAGTCAAGGGTCATTTAAGGTGTTCAGCATACAGGAACCTCTGAGCGGGTTGTTGTGTTGTTGTTTTTTTATCAGCGTGCGGTAATACAGATCCACTGACACCCTTCTGAGTCATCTCGGCATAAGGAGATGGGATGGAAACCTTCTGAAACGGAGAGGAATGAGCGCGAAGGGGCCAAGACAGCAGTAACAGCATAAAAGCACGAAGTACGTAAAACGTAATTAAAGGCTGGAAGGCTGTTTTGCTCCTGATGCTATTTTCGGGGGTACTAATATATACAATGGCAGCGAGGTGTGGCATCTGAGAGAAAAGCAATATATTAATTCTCAGATCAATAGTTTGTGAAATGCCTTTTTGCTGTCCCAAGCGTACGACCGTTTCAGTGATAAGGAGTGATTTTCCTGGAGTCGAAGCTGGCTGCCACCAGATGGGATTGCTCTCTGGAGGGGAGGCGGGGGGGGGGGGGGAGCAGCAGCCGAGGAGCGGTCATCAAAGAGCAAGAACCTCATCATCCCCCGGGTCCCCGCCCTCGTGCTGTTTTGCTCTCGGCGCAGCACAGAAATGTCTCAGAACCCAGCGCGGCGACTGGCTTGGTGCTACGGCTCTAGGTGACACCAGCCTCTCATTCCTCCTCCTGCTGCCCTCCTGTCAGGGCTCTGGCAGCTCTTAACCTGCTGTCGATGGCTAGAATCGTTCCGGGGGCAGGAGAATTGAAGGTCGGAGTGTTGGTGAACTCTTTGAGATCTTTTGGGGAACAATAATGAAAACGGGGGGGGGAGGTGTCGCGGGCAAAGCTGGTAAATTAGGGCAGTGGAATGAATTTAATGAAGAGCAGCCGCCGTGCATCTACGGCCCGGCTCCCCGCTGGTCAGTTTGGGGTGACCCCATGGTGGGAAACTCCGCTGTGCACACCTTCCCGGGGCAGCCTGCCCCCTCCAGGGGAGCTCACTCTATGGGCTCCTGTGGCTCCAGCTGGGGTCCCTCCCTCCCCATTCAGCATTTACACACACACACACGCGCGCGCGCACACACACACACACACACACACACACACCCGCTCTTGGGCTCTCCTCGCTTTCCCTCTAAAAGCATCTCTTCCTGAAATAACCCCCGGATCCCGCCTCTGCTCCAACGGGGAGAAAGCTGGTCCTGGACACAGGTGAGCACCAGCGCCTCCTTCCTTTCTCAGCTGCCCCACATCCGGGAAGACAGCGTCTCCTGGAGTTCTCTCAGTGGCTGGCCAGGGGGACAGACGGGGATCCTGACATAGACCAGACCTGGGTCTCAGGCTGTCCCCGCAATCGCTGAAGGCCACAGCACACCCTGCAGAGACAGGCCTCGCCTGCCGGGGGAAACACGGGCCCCGAGGAAGAGCCTGCTGAGGCGTGCCAGGTGACCCCCCAGCACGGGCTGCAGGTGGCCTTTGGGGCTGGGGAAGACCGTGGCAGATACCCACCCAAGCCAAGGGAGAGCCAGCCAGGCCGGACACGCGGGTGTTCAGGTGCAGGAGCAAGACGTGGGCCCCGAATTCCAGCAGGGGGAGCAGCGCCCAGGCGAGAAAGACACCTGCAGACCCTGGAAACCAGAGGGCAGAGTCTGGGGACCCCAAGTCTTCCTGGTGGCCCTCCAGATCCCACAAGCAAGCCACTCTTCTCCCACACGGTCCAACGCCATCCAGGGGAGCACAGAGGGAGGGGCAGCCATAGGAGAGACGAAACGTTTTATTCCAGAACGTTCTACCTGAAGGCACTGTGAAATTAGTGCACCCACCTACATTTTAAGGCAGGGAGAGCAAAAACTTTGACTTGTCCTACTTACACGGAGAAGGGGCCCAGAAGGAAGACAAGATCGCTTCCAAATAAAACGGGTTTTTCTCCAGACTCACATCCGGTAGCGTGAGTGACCCTTTGGCCCCAGTGCACGTGCACATGGTGACAGCTTGAATGCAGGGAGCTTCAGGGACTAAACCAACCAGCTCCCTCGTAGGGTTTTGTTATTCAGGGGCTCCCTCCCCGGCTTCTCATAGACATGATACGTTTTCTCATAAAAGAATTACGTGTATGTGGAAACACGTTTTCCGGTGGAAAAGGACATCGAGGGAAGGGCAAAAATCACCCACACTGGCCCCATTTGCTCTTTGCCTAGCTCAACCCCTCGGGAATGACATCTGGGGACAAATAAGGTTTTCAGGCGGATCTGGCATCAGACCTAGTCCGCTCCCGTAATCACACGGTTGCTAGTTGTTCTGGTAACGAGGCGTCTTTCCTGAGAGGTCAGGTGCGCGCTGACTTTCTTCCCAGGCTTGCCGCCCCTTTACTGTTCTTTTTGTTTTGTTTTGTTTTGTTTTGTTTTGTTTTGTTTTGTTTTGTTTTGTTTTGTTCTCATGGACTTCTTTCACTCGTTCTCAGAACCCGTGTCCTTCTCTTAGATTGCCTTTTCATGTTGTAGTACATTCTCGAGTAATTTTTTTTTTTTTCTCCCTGAGAAGTGCTTGGGAAGTAAATTTCCAAAATCCCTGCATGTCTAAGAATGTGTTTATTTTGTTCTCACACTTGATTGATTATTTGGTTGAATACAGAACTCCACGTTTAGAGTAAATCTCCCAGAGAACGCTGGAGCATTACTTCATTATCTCTTTGCTGGAAGATAATCCAGTGCTGCTGCTGAGAAGTCAGAGTGCCACCTGATCCTTGGCCTTGGCTTGCATTTTTTCTCTCTTTTTAGAAGATTGTAGAAGCTTCTCATCGCCCACCTTTTTTTTTTTTTTCTCTGCTGTTTCATGAGGATGTAGCAAGGTCCGGAACTTTATTCATTCTCCATGGGGGTTCTCAGCGGGCCCTCTCACTGTGGACAGCTGTCACTCCTCAGCTCTGACAAGTATTACTGTCACCGTCTCGTGACTCGCTTCCTCGATAGTCTCTCTCCCTGCCTCAGTGCTTCTCAAGTGGCCGTTGGCCTCTTCGGAGTCGATCCCATGACATCTCAAGTTGTAGCTCTCACTTTTCGTTTCTGTGTGGGTTTTATTTTATTTATTTGCCAGCCTAGGAGACCTCCCCGATGGACATCTCCCGGTCCCTCTATGGTGTTGTACCTACTAACTTCTTGTGTTTTAGCAACTGTGATTCGTATTTCCGTAAACTGTCCCTCTGTTCAGGCGGCCTGTTTTGTTGCAATCTGTTGTTACTTTGCAGGTGTGATTTATGCTGGAATTTCTCTTGGGATACTCATTACAGGGTTTTGTTTTGTTTTGTTTGTTTGTTTTTTAGGTAGAGGGTTGGAGAATGTCTTCTACTATAAATAGTTCAGGAGGCACCGCTTTATGGGGCCAGGTTGGGGGACATCGGCTGTCTCACTGCTGTATGTCACATGAAGAGGGGTCTCCTTGCCACGGTCCCCACTTGAGAGCCCTTGCTCAGAGCAGAAATATTAGAAATATTTCTTTGGCCTTAAAATTTTAAATTTTCTAGTAGCAACATCAAAAAAGAGATGAGATTCATTTTAATAATATATTTTATTTAACTGAACATATTGAGAATACTGTTATTTCAACATGCAATCATTATCAAAATTATGAATGAGGTATTTTTGTATTCTTTCTAAAAAATGTTTATTTTTGAAAGAGAGAGAGAGAACACGTGCACATGAGCAGGAGAGGGGCAGAGACAGAGGGAGAGAGAGAATCCCAAGCAGGCTCCACACGTTCAGCGGGGAGCCTGACGCAGCGGGGAGCTCAATCTCAGGAACCGTGAGATCATGATGTGAGCCAAAATCGGGAGTCAGATGCCTAACCGACTGAGTCACCCAGGTGCCCCTTTTAAGTCTTCAAAATCTGGTGTGTCTTTTACACTTTTAGCGCCTGAATTCAGACGCTACATTTTCCGTGAAAATACTTGACCTCTATGTAGATTTTCTAAAGTTCACAGTTGAAAAAGGAGATTAATATGCTCAAATTGCATATTAACGTAACACAGTTAAAAGTTTTCCGGTAGCAGATTCAAGTATCGGTTTTTAGATTTTAATTAAAGTTAACGAAAGTCGAGTGGAATTTTAAATCCCACTTCTTATCCACACCAGCCACACGTCAAGCGCTCAGTAGCCAAGTGTGACTGGTGGCTGCCATATTGGACCACACAGTTCTGTGTCTTCATAGGGGTTTGGGTTCCACGGTGTATACATTTCTCAAAACTTATTTCGTGACATAGTTAAAATCCATAAATAAATAAAAATCCATAGTTAAAAACCATAAAATGAAACCGCCTCATGTTGATGATATGCACGTATGTAAATTTTACCCAGAAAACACCTCTAGTTAATGATACGCATGACGAAGCATTTACAGGTGAAGTATGCTGATGTCTTCAACTTACTTTGCAACGCATAATAAGAAACAAGGATTGGGGCGCCTGGGTGGCTCAGTCGATAAGCATCCGACTTAGGCTCAGGTCATGATCTCGCAGTTCGTGAGTTCGAGCCCCGTGTCGGGCTCTGTGCCGACAGCTCAGAGCCTGGAGCCTGCTTCAGATTCTGTGTCTCCCTCTCTCTCTGCCCCTCCCCCACTCATACTCTGTCTCTCTCTCAAAAATAAATAAACAGTAAAACATGAATAAATAAGGATTGATTTCTACACGGGTACACGATAAATCAAATACAGCAGAATGTTCATTTTAGAGTCAGGTGGGTGGGATATATGGGTGTTCACCATAAAATTTTTCTAACTTTTCTGAATGCTTAAAAACTCTTATTAAGGTGTTGGGGAGAAAAAGAGGCAGGTCTTCACCGACCTATACCTGCATGTAATCCACTGCTCAATCTCAGAAACACAGCGTGGACTGAAAGAAGCCAGCCCCACAAGACAATCTACGTAAGGCTCCGTTTGCACAAAGTTTTTGGACGTTATAGGCACAACTGACCTCTGCTGTTCGAGGTCAGAATGTGGTGATCTGTGGTGGGGAGGGTGCCTCAAAGGGGACATAACTGGGAGTTCCGGGGTACAGATGGAGTTCTCTTTCTGATTGCATGTGTGGGTCACACGGGTGTGTGTTTGCTTTGTGACAGCTCGCCCTAGCTTCTTGCCGAACTTTGCGCTTGGAAGGATGACAGCTGCATAATGGGTTTTGTCGTTTCAAGGCGTGCATACCCTTCACACACTGCACGGGGGAAACCAGACTTCTCTAAGACCACACTGCCTGATTTCAAGCTTTCCCGGAGCGTGCCAGGGAGATCGCTGCTCCCAGGCGAGTCTTCGGGGAACAAGGACTGGGAGGCACTGGGCCTCGGTGCTGTTTCTCTGGGGAACTTTCCGTGCGCGCGTGGATTGCGTTCTTGAGCCTGATCCGCGAAAAGGAAACCCCTGTTCCTTGGCCCCTGGCACGTGTGCACCGCCAACACTACGCCCCTCAAGACTGCCGAGACTTCAGACCCCCCCTGTGCTCCTGCCGTGATTTACTTCTCTCTCGCTTTGTGGCTTAACGAACCAAACGCCTCTCCCTTTGGTGGCTCGAGGAACCCTTCTCCGAGAACTTAAAACATGAGGCAGGAGGGCACGTTCTTCAGCTATCACAGGGGGAATCAAAGGAGGGGCAGAGGGAGAGAAGAGTGGTAAACTGAGGCAGAACAGGAGAGGTGTGGGGGCGGCGGGGTAAACCGTGGCAAATCAGCAGGGAGACGAAGCCCCAGTATTCTCAGAATGCCTCCAGCGCACCCAGATTTTTAGCTCGTGACTCAGGACCGTCCTGCCCACTCGGTGCTCCTGTGCTGGTCGTGAAAGAGCAAGGCCTCCAGGGGCCTGTGGTGGGGAAATTACGAGAATTACAGAAACGTCGACCTCCAGAAATTACAGTTTCTGGGTCGTGGAGCAGAACTTTGAGAGCCCAAGTGGGGGTGGGTGTGCCGGGCCCAGGACAGCTGGGGCTGGGAGAGGGCACAGGCGGGTCTGTCACCATGAAGTGCCTGGGAGGGGAGCCAGAGGCCCTTGGAGGAGAGATGACCCCCAGGCAAGCCCAAGGAAGTTTCCAGAACAGAGGCTGAGGGCAGGGAGAAGCCTGGAAGGACCCAAGGACTCTGGATTCCTTGTTTCCCTCTCCGTTGTGGGAAAAGCCTCCCGCCAAACCACAAGGAAAGGTCTGGGAGTTCTTAAAAACGTGACAAGTTGCTTCTGAGGGGCAGCTGCTTAAGCCCTCCACCCAGGGCGGGAGGAGGGGGCGTCCCGCCCAAGGTGACAACCGTGCCTCGCAGCCTCCCAGGGCTGGGGCGGTGGACTGGGGGTGCGGCAGGCGCTGGGGCTCCCCCACCCGGGAGGGGGCCCCTCAGCCTCCCCTCCCCTCCCCGCCTGAGGACCCAAGCCCCGCCCCACCCCCTCTTCCTTATCTCTTTCTAACCTTTTGCATCTTTTAGTCTCATTTCCTGTCGGGTTTTGCATTTCCCTCCCCCTGCCAGCCTATGACACACTTTCTCTCCTTTTTTCTTTCTTTCACCTCCTCTGGCCTCCAGACTCAGGCCTGGGCGGCGCACAGCCCCCTCCTGGCCCTGCAACCCCTGGGCGGGCGGTGCCCCTCGGACGGGACGGCCGGGCAGGGCCCAGGCCCAGGGGGAAGCCGGCGGCCTGCGCGGAGGAGGCGGCCGGCGCGGCTGGCAGAGCATGAGCCCCCCAGGTAGGCACCAGCGGACGCGGGGACGGGGGGCGCATTGTGGGGATGCCGCCGTGGGGGGACGCCGTCGGTGGGGGGGGAGGGGCGCGTCTGGAGGAGAGCACATGCGGGGGTGGGGACGGCGTGGGGTAGGGGGATGATGACGCAGCGGGGCCGCGAGGGTGGGTTGGGGGGGCGCAGTCGTTGAGGGGGGTGCAGCTGGGGGAGAGGACATGCAGGGTGGGGGCGATGTGAGGGGTCTGGGCTCACCAGTGCTCGCCCTCCTGGCCCCTGGGAGCTGGTCCCGCATCCCTCTCTCCCCCTCCCCTCTTTCTCGACCTCACTCTCCCGGCCCCCCCTTCCTGCCCTCCCCCTTCCCATCCAAGTCTGATTTCTTCCACTTTCCGCCTCCCTGTGTCCCCTCCGTGCCTCTCCGAGACAGTCTGTCTCCCTCCGGTGTCTCCGCCTGGCAGGGCCCCCACGCCCCTGTGGCACTGGCCTGGCAGGGCGCCCCTGGGTGCACCTGCCCCACACAGAGGAAGAGAACCTTTTCTAACACCTGAAAGGACAGGAAGTTTCCAGACCACAGCAAAGCCTGACTCAGAGGCTCCCGAGAAGGTGGGGCCCCAGGCGGCGGAGGGGAGGGACAGCCTCTCCCACGGGGAGTCTACGGAGGGGGGCAGGAGGGCCCCCCCCCCCGCTCCCCGCATAGCCAGGAGGAGGTCCCAGTGACCGCGGGGTGCGGACCACCCCCACAGGGTTAAGCTGGAAGCCCCCACCCCCACCCCAAGCTCTGCTGAGCCCTGGGGCACAGTGGGATGGGCCCCAGGGAGACCCTAAGGCCGTAGGAGCCTCAGACCCCCTGCCTGAGCTCCGGTGTGTGACATTGTGAGCTTCTGGGCACCAGCTCAGGAGAGTGTCAGCACAGGACCCTTTGCTTAATCCTGGTCTTGGACCAAACTGACCTCTGTGCCCGGACTGCCCTCAAAGCCCTTGATTTGTAGTTCAAAAAATTTCTCTTGACATTTACAACTTCTCTTGAAGGTATAAGGTCCTCAACCTTCCAGAAAGGGAAAGACCCGTCGGTCCGTCGCTTGACAATTATTGAGTACCTACTCCGTGCGTCCTGTGCCCCGGAGATCCTGGGGGCTGTGCATTAATGCGGGGGCTAGAATTGAAGCTAAAATTCTCCGCCTCTGTCCGTCCCCGGAATGTCCACCTCTTTCCACCCCCGAGGAAGCTGTAAAACATGATGCTTCTGCCCAGGGTCAGAGGGGATCTGAGGCCACAGGGATCCTGGCCCTCAGCCTGGCCCACACTCCAGCTGAAAGGTTTGGACCTGTGTGGTTTTATTCGCACCAGTATCCAAACGGAAGGCGGGTAGCCCCACCAGTCCACGCGGTCTGGAGTCAGCGCACGAATGATCCTTTATGCGATGTTTTTCTTAATCGTGGTAAAACACGCGTAGCATAGAACGTACCTTCGCCACCCCTGTTAGGTCCGCAGTTCGCTGGTATTAAGGACATTCACGCTGCCGTGCACCCACGTCCGGACCTTCTTCATCGTCCCGGTCTGAGACTCTGTCCCCACTAAACACGAACCACTGCCCCACCCCCGCCCGTTCCTGGCATCCACCCCGCTCTCTGTGTCTGTGGGTCTGGCTCCTGCAGGGACGTCATACAAGGGGAGCCACAGCATTTGTCTTTTCGTGACTGGCTTCTTGGAACGAGCGTCGTGTCCTCAAGGCTCATCCGTGTCGTAGCACGTGTCTGAATTTCCTTCCTTTTTAAGGCTGAGTAGCAGTAGTCCACTGTGTGGATGGACCCGGTTTTGTTTATCCACTCGTGTATGTGATCTTCTAAAATGACTCGTGAACCTGATAGTTCTTCAAAGGACGATTTGAATCAGCCTGTGGGCATTGTCTAGGTGACGCTGCCCTGGGCACTGTGGGGGACCCACAGAAGGGACGGGACACCCAGATGTCCTTGCCCTAAGTAGTCTGTGCTGTGCCGTCTGGGTACATCGTGGCCAGAGTATACTGAGACTCTGAAATGTTACAGAATTGCGGGTGTATGGCCGTGGGAGGCGAGGCTGGGACCTGGTGGCTCTCAGAGCCTGCGGGGATTGGTGGAAGGTTCCGGGCTGAGACGGTGCAGGCAGGGCCCCGTCCCGACGCCTTCCTCACTTTCCTTCGTAGTGTTTCTATGCCCTGGCGAGAGCAGGCTGGCTTCCCAGGACGGAAGGGCCGTGTGTCTGGGTAGATGGGGGGTGGGGGCCGGTGGACGGTGAAGGCAGCCACTCTCTGCCTGTCGTGCGAGGAAGGCCACACTGGAAGGAGGATCCGCGGAGCTCCGCGAGGCAGTCTTCAGGCCGCCTTCCGCTGGGTCTTGCCTTGGCTCCGCGCTCAGCCTCAGAGCCAGTGCTCCCTGGTGACAGGGACCGGGGTCACAACTCCCACGTGGGCCGGGAGCCCCAGACGCCCAGCCCGACGCAAGCGTGGCCTGCTGGTCTTTGGGCACCACCTGATCCGTGAACATTTTTAGAAGGTCCGATCAAGGCACGAAGGCAGTCGGAGGTCTGTGTTCCACCTGTCGAGTCCGAGGCCGGCCGGGCCGGTAGGAGGGCGCAGACGCGCCTGCTCCTCTGCGCTCAGCCTCTGACCTTGGACAGCCTGTCATGGCAGCTCTGTGAGAGCCGTTTCTCCTCCGTGAAATCCAGATGTCAGTGCTGATGATTTTCAGGATTGTCGGTTACACCAAGCATAAAATGGAGAACACAAAATGTGACAGATGACAACCTTCGCTGGCGTTCCTGGCATTGGGGGAGGTGAGGTGGCACGTTGAGGTCCCAGCTGGGGGCTGGAACCCCGGCTTTCCCACACAGCCCGGCTGGATGGGCCCCATCACCCGGTTTCCTTCCCCGCAAACCCCACCTTCCTGGCGGTTGTGTGGATGGTGCCGCGTTACCTGATCGGCCGAGAAAATATTCAAGTTGATTTAAATACAGGATCAGAAAGACAAGGAAAAGACAACTTTTGAGGAAGCCGCTTAGAAACACTGTTCTTCTAAGGACAGTTGAAAGCGGCCGATTCCCAGATGCCAGCCCCGAGCGGGGCCACGCTGCGCGGGAGAAACACGCCCCTGCACGGTCCCCCGACCTGTCTGTGAGCCCCTCCTGTGCTGCGGGTCAGTGGTTCTAATGGGCTGTTTGGGTTGTGATCTGTTCAGGGCTCTGAGATGATGATGGCCCCTGTCACGTTTGTGTTAGGGTGTCCAGTGCCCATGGGTAACGGGACTGCCGAGGGGTATACTGTTCCCGCCTCCCCGGGCTTGCGCCCTCCCGTCCTGCGCCAGCCCCGTGGTCAAGCTCACTCAGGCACGTCCGTCAAAGCCCCCAACGCAGCTCGGGGTGGGAGGGTCATTCCTCGGTGGGTGACTCTCCTTGCTAGTGGCTGAGCCGGAGGGAGTGGTGTGCAAACTCCATACCCCGAAGGAGGGCTCCCTCCAGCCCGTGGGGTTTCTGTTTCTAGGGTGTAGGCTTCCCACCTGTCCCGCTCCCACTCAGGAATGGGCAGGCCTCAGACTCACATGTGGCCATGACAAGGCTCCCCGCCCCCTGCTCTGTCCCACGTAGACCCTGCTTTTCTGTAGTCACTGCCACCCCCTGGGGCTGGCACCGTCCGTGAGGAGGCAGCGTCCTTTAGTGGCAGCATCTGTGGTCTCGGAGCAGACAGGGCGTCATCCAGGCTGGCTCTCCAGCACGCTGGCTGTGTGACCTCATGGAAGTCATCACCTCTCTGAGCCTCAACTGCACGTGTGTAAAATGGGTATAAACACCCCCCCCCGGGGCGCCTGGGGGGGGGCTCAGTCCGTTAAGCGTCTGACTTCGGCTCAGGTCACAATCTCATGGTTCCCGTCGGGCTCTGTGCTGACAGCTCAGAGCCTGGAGCCTGCTTTGGACTCTGTGTCTCCCTTTCTCTCCGCTCCTCCCCTGCTCACGCTCTGTCTCTCTCTCTCTCTCTCTCTCAAAAATACATAAACATTAAAAAAAAAAAAATACCACCCCTCCTTTAATGTAGACCAAAATGTTTCCAAAGGAAGTAATCTGACAGCTCCTGCGTTTAAAGCCCTGCTTCTGACTTGGTTATTTGTGAGGGGGGTGGGGGCAGCAGGCAGAACAGAAGTGAGGAGTTAAATACGAAGCAATACACAGGCACAGAGCTATCTCCTAATTTACAAAAAAATCAATGAGAGGCAGGAATCGGCAAGCTTTTTCTGTAAAGGTCCAGACAGTAAATATTTTAGGCTTTTTGACCCAGACGGTCGCTGTGGAGACCACTCGGCTCTGTTCTTTGCAGTGTGAAAAGCAGGTGTCCCCCCCAGGTGAGTGTGGCCAGAGTGGGCCCGTGGTGCAAAATGGGCAGCGCAGGCTTGGCCCTTGACCATCATTTGCCAGCCCCAGAATTGGGGACCTTGACCCGAGAGGAAAATTCTTGAAGACAGGAGCAAAAGGAATATGAACACAGCCGGCCCCGGGCCTCATCTCTAATGAAACGTGTGCAAAATAACACAGTAATACAGCAGGGGCACGCCCATTTCTACCGATTGCACTGGCCAAGATCAAAAGGTTGAGGGGCAGCAGACGTTCATACACGGTGGCTTTGACAATATTTACCAGCAGATGAAGTGAATAAAGCCTCCGGTCTAGGAATCCCACTTCTAAGAAATTATCTCACAGATAGACTTTTTCTGCACACCAATATTAATCGAAGCATTGCTTACCCGAGAAAAAGTTTGAGGCCTCACAAATGCGCCCCAAGAGTGAGGTCCATCCATATGGTGGTATTCTGTGAGGCCATTAATTGGACCAGGGGGATCTCTAGCAGACATCTGGGAAGTTTCTGGAAAAAAAAAAACAAAAACAAAACCTAGCACACATAAGAAGGTCTCTCTGGTAGGGACCTAGGTGGGAGAGGTATGTATTTCATATTTTGTATTTTGCGTCCCTCTCTTTTGGTTTTGTGGAGCTGTTTTGTTTTTACCAAGAGCACGTGCTGTCTTTACGATCAAGAAAACAACACTGAAGAGTAAGGTGACACAGAGTGTCCAGGGCCGTCCCCAGCCTGTGCTTTGGGCCCCATCCTAGTTTCTCCTGGTCCCAACCTCCTGCCTCTCGCCCCACCTTCCAATTTCAGCTGTGTCCCAGTAAGAGAAATCATGGGGTGTCACTTCCCAAATGGAATCATGCGGCAAGCGTGACCCTGCTGAGACCCGACCGTCAGCATCGTGGACCTTCGTCTCCCGCTCGCTGCCGAGTTGGGTGCCCCTGCATGGACGTCTGTGATTTCTCAAGCCGCTGGTCCCACCGCTGGTACACATCTGTGTGTTTGCGCTCCGGGGCTGTTATGATAAAGCTGCTGTGAACACTTTTGTGGAAGTCTTGGTGGTGATGACCCATTTTTTTTTTTTTTTTTTAATCCGAAGGTGAACAGAAGCCCCGTGTCAGCATTGCTGAGCTTTCGTAAATCGTTATTTCAGGGGATGAACGTCGGAACGAAGTGAAACTGTGTCTTACTAACATTAGTGCGTCCTTCCTTGTCTGAGTGAGGATTATGTGATTCATTGAAGTTTCCTAAGAAGAAATGGCCTTTATTTAAAAAAAAAAAATAAAAGGGATTTGAGTGTCAGCACAGCAGGAAACGCTCGGTTGAATAGTAATGACACCTCACACGTCTGGCCCAGGCTCCGGTCTCCAATTCTCAGATGCTTTTCCAAACCCGACTTGTCAACCTCCATCGCGCCCGGGGTGCCGTGGCCTGTGGTCATCCTTGTTCGCAAAGAGGTATGCGGAGGTCCCCATTCCTGGGGACGTTCCAGGGTGGGGGGCGTTCTCTGTCTCTGCAAATCCTGTCTCCCCGGCCCTTAGGGGAGATTCTGGTTGCATTCGGGGACGTTTCAGGTGTCGGAAGAAAGCGGCCTAGGAAGGAAAGGGCGCTTTTCTCTCTAAATGTCCCAAGTTCGGGAGACCGCCCGCCTAGGGCAGAGTACAGGACCGTTCACGTGGAGTGGACCAGTCTCCTGTCCCCTTAATGTTGTCATTGTGCACGGTTTTTACCTAGTGCTATGTCTTTCTTAACTAATTAAAACTTTTGTTTTGGTTTTAATTTATTTTTATTTTAGAGAGAGAGCACACAAGTGGGGAGCAGCGGCAGAGAGGGAGACACAGAACCGGAAGCAGGCTCCAGGCTCCGGGCTGTTGGCATAGAGCCTGACACGGGGCTCAAACTCATGACCCGTGAGATCGTGACTTGAGCCAAAGTCGGATGCTTAACCGACTGAGCCCCCCAGGTGCCCCTAGATGGCCGCCTTCTTGTTGTGACCTGGCGTGGCCTTTCCCTCCATGTGCATTTGACCCTGTCCCTCTCTGTGTCCAGTTTCCTCCACTTACAAGAACACGGGTCATATTGGATGAGGGTCCCGCCCCTAACAGCTTCATCTGAACTTCACCACCTCTTTAAAGGCTTGATCACTAACTACAGGTACTGGGGTTAGAGCTCCAATGTATGAATTTGGGGGGACACAATTCAGCTCATCGCCTTCAGAGCAGGTCTCTTTGAAAACGTTGTCTACACTGTCCCCAACTCCTCCCCTGCGCTGTGTCTGGGACCCGCTTCAGCCAGGCTTTGGGCCCCAGCACTCTATTTAAATAGCTCTTTTTTGGGGCGCCTGGGTGGCGCAGTCGGTTAAGCGTCCGACTTCAGCCAGGTCACGATCTCGCGGTCCATGAGTTCAAGCCCCGCGTCAGGCTCTGGGCTGATGGCTCGGAGCCTGGAGCCTGTTTCTGATTCTGTGTCTCCCTCTCTCTCTGCCCCTCCCCCGTTCATGCTCTGTCTCTCTCTGTCCCAAAAATAAATAAATGTGGAAAAAAAATTTAAATAGCTCTTTTTTTAATATATATGTTTATTTTTGAGAGAGACAGAACATGAGCAGGGGAGGGGCAGAGAGAGAGGGAGACACAGAGTCCAAATCAGGCTCCAGGCTCCGAGCTGTCGGCACAGAGCCCGACACGGGGCTCAAACTCATGGACTGCGAGAGCACGACCTGAGCTGAAGTCGGACGCCCAACCGGTTGAGCCACCAAGGCACCACTATTTAAATGGCTCTTATCGGGGCGCCTGGGTGGCTCAGTTGGTTGAGCGTCCAACTTCGGCTCAGGTCATGATCTCACGGTCCGTGAGTTCGAGCCCCACGTCGGGCTCTGTGCCGACAGCTCGGAGCCTGGAGCTGCTTCGGATTCTGTGTCTCTCTCTCTGCCCCTCCCCCATTCGTGCGCTGTCTTTCTCTGTCTCAAAAACAAATAAACATTAAAAATTTTTTTTTTAAAAATTAAATAAATGGCTCTTATCAAGGTCACCTGGGACCCCAAGCGGCTAAGTCCAGGGGTCCATTCTTAGTCCTTCCAGGATCTGACCTGGCCGCACATGACAGTCCACCCCTCCTCACAACACGGGTTGGTTTGCTCTCTTTGTTTTTGTCCTTCTTCACTGACCACTTCTTCTGATATCTCTTTGCTGATTCCTCCATAACCTCCCAAGGTGCCCAGGGCCTCTTCTTCCAGTGCTTTCCTTCCCAGGGGGGGTCTCATCCAGCCTCACGGCTTCCTTCCGAAGCGCTCTCCGGCTCACGGCTGCCAAGTAGAGACTCGCTCAGGCCCCCTTCTGGACTCTAGACGCTGACAGCCAAAGAGTCTCGACTTGTCTCCCTGGGCCTGGAGTAGGTCCAGAATCAAACTTCTGGTTTCCCCGACCCTGCTGGGTGCAGAGGCTTCAACACCCCTGAGAGGCCTGGCTTCCCCTCTTAGAAACAAGAGTGTGGGGGCGCCTGGGTGGTGCAGTCGGTTGGGCGTCCGACTTCAGCCAGGTCACGATCTCGCGGTCCGTGAGTTCGAGCCCCGCGTCAGGCTCTGGGCTGATGGCTCAGGGCCTGGAGCCTGTTTCCGATTCTGTGTCTCCCTCTCTCTCTGCCCCTCCCCCGTTCATGCTCTGTCTCTCTCTGTCCCAAAAAAATAAACGTTAAAAAAAAAATTAAAAAAAAAAAAAAAAAAAAAAGAAACAAGAGTGTGTCCACCTGCCCAGTGCAGAAATCCCAGCTGCGCCAGCTAGGTCATGGAGAACGCCGTTCCCGTGCCTTGTTGGTGCGTCTTTTGGTGGGGACTTGCTCTCCTGGCGGGTGGGGCATCGTGTGGTGTGCTGGAGACACCGTGGGCCTCAGAAGGCGGCGACTTGGGGCCTGGGCCACGAACCCACTGGGCAGTCTTGGCCAAGTGCCTTCTCCCCTGTGGGCTCAGTGTCCTCCTGCGTGAAGCAGTTAATCAGACGGGCCTTGGGCCGGCGCGTGGGTTCCATCTGGAGGGCCGGTTGGTGCCAGGCCGCTCGTCATGGCTTGCGTAAGAAGGACGGAGCTCTGTGATCGACTGCCCATGTCTGCTGCGGGTGTAAAACTGAAATTGAGGTTTGGGTGCCCCCGGTGAGTCATCTGTGCCCTTGTGTGTCATGACCAGGAACCGTCAGAGCCTTAAAGCTCCTGATTGCTCGGTGACCTTGAGCAAACCACTTCACGGCCCCAAGGTTTTGTTTCTTCACGAGCAAGATGGAGATAAATAATCCCTCCTCCCTACCACACGGACTTGCGCTGAGCAGATAGCGGGTGAACAATCGATTTGAAAACAGCAAAACGTTACACGGACGTGAGCTTTTATTGTCGCTAGTTGACCTCTCTCGCCCTGCATCCGTGTTGACCGGGCCTTCCTCCCGGCCTTCTCATCGGACCAGGTTCTTGTTGCGCCCCCTCTCTGGCAGGACAGCGCCGGCCGGGTTCCCCTCGTGACGATGAGGAAGGGGGTGGCCATGAGATGTTGGGTGTGGGGCGTGATCTTCTGTGTCGATCTGCAAACCCCCGGGCAGGCGGCTTCCTCCGGGGCCTTGCGGGCGCTCGGGGGTGCGCCTCTGGCGCTGGTCCCCGGCGGCTGGGTGATGCCTCGGCACAACAGTTGTGGAACAGAAACCTCCCCGGAGCAGACTTTTGTCTCCCTTCGGTGTTCGTGTTTATCGCTCAGATCTCTGGGCTTCGTTCTCCAGTCGGGCGGGTTGGGAGTGGCTGATCTCGCTCCCGGGCGTGGCTGTGGTGAATTTCTGGAGTGGACACTGCCCTGCAGGTTGTGGGGACCCAGTGGAAAGACCCGGATCTGTCTCTTTTGTCACCTGATGAAAACACCCTTGTCCCCAAACCTACATGTCTCCCTTCTTTCACCTTGAACGTTGTTAATGCCCTGTGTTTTCTGCACAAATCCCAGAGTCCCTGTTTGCAGCCTCCTGGATGCATTACCTTCTCCCTCCGACCCAGGGGACCCATCCGTTCTTATATTATTTGGTTTAAGTGAAGCTTTGGGGCATTTCTTCTTGCCAGTGGTATGTTCTGAGTCAGATTCATTGGCCAGGCTGCTATTTATTAGTGGGTGTGTTTTATTGTAATGCGATTCATTTCCTCCTGGCTTCATTCTCCAGCCTTTGTCATGAACAATGTTTGGTGTGGTGTGAAATGAGGAGCATTGAAAACTTTTCTAAGACATAAAGGGTCTTTTTTTTTTTTTTTTTTGGTTAGTGGCAGAAAAATAAAGGACTTGTGTTTCGTGTAGGCTTGGAAACAGTGAATCAGATTTTTGTTTTGTTGAAAACCTGAAAATCTGGGGCAGGACTTGAAAGTCTCTGGACAGAGGCGAGCGCCGCGTTTAGGGGTTTGGGGTGATGCCCCTTCCCGACACGCCGGTCTGCAGGAGTGGGGGTGGCTACCCACGGAGACCGATTTGAGAGAGGCCAGAAGGATTGCCTGAGTCAGACCGCTGCCGGGGCAGAGCGGGTGCCCACACTTCCTCCCTTGCCTTTCCTGTTCCGAGGGACGTTTTCGTGATTCAACACCTGGTTGTTATTCACAGAAGAAACTGGGTAGTGAGTGTCAGCTCCACAACCCCCCCTCCCGCCCCACCAGCAGCCACGCGACCTTGGACGAGTCGCCGAACGTGTCTGCACCTCCCCTCATCTGTGAAATGGGGCTAACGGCGTCCTTCCGACGGGAAATCAGATGAGATGCCGTCTAGGGAGCGCCTGCAGCAAGCGGGTCGCTCAGGGGACCCACAGTAAGGGACAAGTCCCTCTCATGGGGCAGGCGGGCGCTGCTCTTTGGCAGGGGGACCTAGAGCAGGGTCAGAGGAATCCTTGCCAGATCTCAAATTTAGCGACAACAGTTTATGCCTTTGCCCGATGCCCGTATGTCAAGCCCCATCATCCACCTGTTCATTCCTCGCCTGTGCCCAGCGGGCCCCATCCACGGGCACCCTGCTAGGTGCTGGGGACAAAAGGATGAAACAGCCGGAGTCCCGGCCCCTGCGAGCAGGTAGTGTGGTGAGGAGATGGACATGTGCACACGCAGTTGAAGACGGAGCCCCCGGGTCTGGCTGAGGGAGTCGGGAAGGCTTCCCGGAGCCACCTGAACGACTCTGGCAGAATAACAAAGTTTTTGCCGGCACAGAGGTGGGGAGGGCCTTCTAAGCAGAGAGCCAGCCTACGCAAAGCCACGGAGGTGCGGTTAGTGGCAGGTCGCACAAGAAGACGGGGGGCGTCGGGGCAGAGGGAGGAGAGGCCACCAAGAGCCCTGGGTAAGGTGCCAAGGAGGCAGAGGCCATCCTTTGGGTGAGGGCCGGCTGCTGGGGTGTTCTGAGTGGGAGCCGCGAGCTAGGGTCCCGGTGGGGTCTGAAAGGTCACAAGTGGCAGCGAGGAGACCCAATGGGAGACTCGAGGCAAGAGGCAGGGCCCCCCTCAAATGGCACACAGGCCGGGATTAGTTTTGTTATTTCAACATTTATTTATTTTTGGGACAGAGAGAGACAGAGCATGAACGGGGGAGGGGCAGAGAGAGAGGGAGACACAGAATCGGAAACAGGCTCCAGGCCCTGAGCCATCAGCCCAGAGCCTGACGCGGGGCTCGAACTCACGGACCGCGAGATCGTGACCTGAGCCGAAGTCGGACGCCTAACCGACTGCGCCACCCAGGCGCCCCTAGTTTTGTTATTTCAAATAAGCGTCACACTCAGGTATGACAGTCATACAGGAGATGTGTCCAGACCCCGATCGCACAGCACCGGGAGGTTAGACAAAGTGCACACGTCCCCGTCACCAGCACCCAGATCAGGAAGCAAAACAGGACTGGTGAAAAAATAATAGTGTAATTAATAAGGGGCACCTGGGTGGCTCAGTCGGTTAAGTGTCCGACTTCAGCTCAGGTCATGATCTCGTGATTCGTGAGTTTGAGCCCCGCCTCGGGCTCTGTGCTGACAGCTCAGAGCCTGGAGCCTGCTTCGGATTCTGTGTCTCCCTCTCTCTCTGCCCCTCCCCTACCCACACTCTGTCTCTCTTTGTCTCTCAATAATAAATAAACGTTAAAAAAATTTAAAAAAACAAATAATAATAATGACTTTCAGTATAATAACAAGTTTTAGTATAGGTATGTCCCGAATACTTGTGTGAACATCGAGGTACTGAAACAATATTGGTTGTTGATCCGAGTGCTGTGTGTCTGTCCTGTCTGGCCTGCCGAGCTGTGTCCGCGGTTTGCCCGGAGCGATACCTGTTTGCCCGTAGCAGTCCGTTTTATGAACATTGCGCGTTTTATCTGTATTATCAGTGACGGCTCTTTTGGGTTGTTTCCAACTTTTTGCCATTGTAATAAGGCAATTAGGACCGTCCTTAATGTCTCTCTTTTGGAGATACATGCCTCTCTTTGGAGATACTCAAGAGTGGATCTGCTGAATCAGAGTATGCCAACAGTCAGCTCTAGGAGATCATTCTCCAAGAGTGTTGCTCCAGACTACACCCCCGTCAGTGACAGATGTGAGCCCCAGCTGCCCCACATCTTGGCCTACATGTGCTGTCTTCTGTCTTTTTGTTTTAGCCATTCACGTGGCTGTATGGCCAAAACAAAAAATTTTGTGGTTTTTAATTTGCATTTCACTTATGACTAATTAAGTTGAGTACCTTTTTTGTGTGCTTATTGGCCATTTTGGATATTGTCCTTGGTGCCCTGTCAAGTGTTTGGCCTGTCATTCGATTAGGTTGTCAGTTTCTTATTGAATTATAGTTGTTCTTTATATATGATAGGTAGGAGTCCTTTGTCAAATATATGTATGACTGATACTTTTCTTCAGTTTATGGCTTGCTTTTTCAAAACCTTCTTGGTAGAGTCTGCTGATGAATAGGAGTTTTTAATGTTAACATAGTCAAATCATGTGGTCTGTAACCATACTTCTTACGGTTAATCATTTTTTTTTAATGTTTTATTCATTTTTGACAGAGTGAGAGAGAGACAGCATAAGTGGGGGAGGGGCAGAGAGAGAGGGAGACAGAATCTAAAGCAGGCTCCAGGCTCTGAGCTGTCAGCACAGAGCCCGACGCGGGGCTCGAACTCACAGACCGCGAGATCATGACCCGAACCGAAGTCGGACGCTCAACCGACTGAGCCACCCAGGCGCCCCGGGTGAATCATTTTTTGAACTCTATTCCAGAAAGATTTGTCTACCCCAAGATTTACGTTTTCTTCTAAAAGCTTTATCGTTCCATCTTTCACATTTAGATCTACAAAGCCCTCTAGAATGAATTTTTTTAGTTTCTTTATTTTCTTTTTTGTTAAGGTTTATTTACGTATTTCGAGGAGGGGGAGGGGCAGAGAGAGGCAGAGAGAGAATCCCAAGCGGGCTCCACGCTAATAGCACATGGCTCGATCTCAGAAACCGTGAGACTGTCACCTGGGCCGGACTCAAGGGTCAGACACTCGACCGCCTGAGCCACCCAGGCACCCCTGAATTTTTTCCTTTAAAATAAACCGTATTGAAGGATACTCGAGATGCGATGCAATGCACCCATTTTAACTCCACGGTCCATTGTGTTTTCTCAGAGGTGGATCCCTGTGTCATCACCACCCTACTGGAGATAGAGAACGTTTCCGTGACCCTTCAAGCTGCCCCACGTTCCCCTTGCTACTCAGGATGTGGTCCCTGGGCCTGTAGCCTCAGCCTCACCGGGAAGCTGGTTAGAAATGCAGACTCTCAGGGCCCTGCCCCAGACCTGCTGAATTAGAATCTGCACTGTAACAATATTCGAAAGTACTTTATATGCACGTTAAAGGTTTAGAGGCGATTTGAGTTCCTTTGGAGAAAGGTGGCAAGCCAAAAATGCTGTTTCTATTGTTATAAATAGCATAGCCTGAAGCAAGGCCGAGGACATGATAGATTATCCAGTTTGGGAGGGAAATGAAAGTGAGGACTAAGCTGGGAAGAAATGTCGAAGTCATTACAGGAGCACCCTCTGGTCCCCGGACCAAAAACGTATCCTCCTGGGGTCCTGGCCCCACCAATGCCGGGACAGGGCTCACTGAGGGGGATGAGATTTGCCACAGGGGAGGCCCCTGGGGCGCCTGCCTCCTGGTCTGCCCTGGACCCGAGTGGAGAAAACCATCCCAAGGACCAAGCTCAGAAGGGACTTAATTTTGGGGTGGTTACGGTCACCTTTTTTACTTTAATTTTTATCTTTATCTAAGAAATATATGTATCGGTTCCAATGTCAAACATTTCATCGTGGCTTGTCATAAAAACCGTAGCCCCCAGCCCCCACCCCCCCCACTCCTTTGACATTTTAATCACTCAGGCTTCCCGGGGCCCTGTTTCCCGATGAGTAAACGTTCCCTCTCCTGCTGGGCTGGGAAGGGAGCCCTTTCCACATGTTCAGCGGTTCCTCCTGGTTTTAGCCCTGCCCTGCTGTCCACCTTCTGCTGTATGAGGTGCGTCTCTTCTCGGGGCTCTTTTTGATGGCTCTTCGACCATTAGGCACTGGGTTTCAGCTTTCTCTGAATCTCTAAACATTTTTTAAGTATAAATTTAATTTCTTCTAAAAATTCAAGCGAACTGTATACATACGCGTATGCTGAAGAATACTAACCTGTCATATAATAAGGAGTATTAACAAAAATACTTTACATTTCAGCATATGGACGCTGTTTTTGTGAATGGTGTGAAATCCCTTTAAACTTCCTGCCATGGGCGGGTCTTTTCCCCCTGGGATCTGCAGCACTGCCGGGAGTTTCTCAGGAATCGCGTGGCCTCCTACCCTGGCTCTGCGTTTGCACTCACTCTCCTTACATCTCTCTGCTTCAGCCCCAAAATACCAGGCTGTCCTCTTTCTCCCTTCGTTTTCTGCCTTCCCGGGTTCTCATTGGCCATTTCCTGATTCCATTTCATCTCCTGGCTTAGCCTACAAATTATACTTCTTTTTGAAAGAGTTTAGAAAATGCATTTAAAAAAATTCTTAATGTTTATTTATATTAGAGTTTTTACAGCCCTTGTAGCTGTAATCCACATTTGTACTCGGGCCTGCTGGTGTGGTGGAGGGGAATGTTCTAGAATCTATGGTGAGGTGTCCGTCTTTTAGTGGGCCTGCGTCTCGGTGCCGGGACACTCACAAGTGATTCTTCCGCCATGCCGATTCCCCCCTCCCCCCGGCTCCTTCCTCCAGCTGCAGTGTCTCAGTCTGTTTCCTTGGCACCTTACCCTGTGACGATGGTTACGAAGAAGGCCCCGGGCCTGTTTCCAGGCAGTTCTTGTCATCTCCATTGTGTTTCTGGGATCCTCCCTTTGAGAACCCTCCCTTTGTGGGGTTCCTGGTGGAAAAGGCCAAAGGGCTGTGGTATCCCCCTGACACCGTGGTGCCCCTGGTTTTTTATTCTTACTGGTACAGACTCGGCCTCCAGCAGTCTGCCACAATTACAGGTTATGGCTCCGGTGGTTTCTTTTTCCTCTTAGGTCGATCTCAGGTGCGGCCTCCTGCTGGATGTCCCTCTCTCTCTCGCATCCTCAAGGTGGCCGTCTGTCCTGGGACCTTAGTTCTAGAAGTAGTTTCGTAGTTCTGGTGTCTCGTAGTTCTCAAGGAAATTGTTGATGTTCCATCTGTCCAGCTTTCTCTTACAAGAACGGGAGTGACACGTCCCTAGTTCTCCACGAGTTAGAGCTGAAACCACAGGTCAATACTCGGCTGCCTTCGGCAGTGTAGTGTATTAGTCAGGGAAGTCCGTACTGCATAACAAGTAGACCCCTCAACACCAGTGTCCTAGAGGACAGAACGTGCATACTTTTTCTCACGTGAAGTCCAGGGTGGGCTTTCAGGTCAGCAGGGCAGCTGCCCTACATGCCGTTCAGGGACCCAGGCTCTTTGCACCGTACCCTGGGGCCACGGTGTGGTTTTTCACCCAGTCAGCAGAAGGAGAGGGGCAGAAAAGTGCATGCATTGGAGGTGTTTTTTTGTGCCTGCCCTGGAAACAAGCACATTGCCTTTGTTCACAATTGAAAAGAACACAGTCACATGACCACGCCTAA
The DNA here is from genome assembly GCF_014898765.1 of Herpailurus yagouaroundi. Classification (NCBI taxonomy): domain Eukaryota; kingdom Metazoa; phylum Chordata; class Mammalia; order Carnivora; family Felidae; genus Herpailurus; species Herpailurus yagouaroundi. Next base: position 2,302,176 of record NW_024412447.1, on the reverse strand, counting down.
CTTTAAGGGAAGCCAGGAAATGTGCTCAAGTTAAGCACCCGCTCCTCCCCCCCAAAAAGAGAATGAAATGCCAGGAACAGGTACCTATCTTTATCGCTATTGCTTTACCTTATTTTATTGATTTGATTTATTTTACTATTTTATTTTAAATAATAAGTAAATTATTTTATTTTAGAGAGAGCGCAAGAACAGGGGAGAGGGGCAAGAGAGGAGAGAGAGAATCTTAAGCGGGCTCCACACTCAGCACAGAGCGAGACATGGGGCTCAGTCCCAAGACCCCAGGATCATGACCTGAGCCAAAATCAAGAGTCGGACGCTCAACCAACTGAGCCAGCCCGGCCCTCCCATTGCATTAGATCTTAATGCCTGGTAGGACCAAGACGTTTGACCTCATTCTTTATCACGTGGGTCTTGATTCTTTTCGGTCCTTTGCTTCACCTTATGTACTTGAGATTCAGCTCCTATATATTCTGTAAAACACCCTGTTGGGATTTCAGTTGTAGCGAATCTGTAGGTCAATTTGGGGGGGACTGGCATCTTTCTGATATTGAGTGTTTCCGTCTATGAATTTGGTTTATCTTTCCATTTCTTTAGGTCTTCTATAATGTCTTTCAATAAACTTTGAAAATCTTCTCTACAAAGGTCTTGCTTTAGTTTTTGTTTTAAGTATCTTTGGCTTTTTGCTGCAATTATAAAGTGTCTTTTAAAATCCAGCATTTGTGTTTTTACTAGTGTAGAGAAATGCAGGCTTTTTAATGTATTCAGCCTTGGATTCATAACTGTACTGAACTCTTTTTAAGTTCTGGTAATTAGTCTCTGGGTTTGTTTTGTTTTTTTTCTATGTAGATAATAATATCATTTGTGAGTGATAGTGTTTGTTTTCCTTCTGTTTTCATTGCTTAGATATTTTCTTTTTTCCTTTTTTCATTCATTCATTCATTCATTCACTCATTTATTTATTTTACCACACTGGCTAGACTCTAACAAAGCACTGATGAGTAGCGGTAATAGTGAGCATCTATGTTTTGGCTTCAATCTTGAAGGAAAATCTTTCAAATTTTCACTTTTTTTTTTTTCAGAGAGAAAATTTATTTGAGAGAGAGAGCGCACAAGCAGGGGAAGGGCAGAAAGAGAGGGGGAGACACAGAATCCAAAGCAGGCTCAAGGCTTTGAGCTGTCAGCACAGAGCCCGACGTGGGGCTTGAACTCATGAACCATGAGATCATGACCTGAGCCAAAGTCGGACGCTTAACAGACTGAGCCACCCAGGTGCCCCCAAAGTTTCACCTTAATTATTATGTTGGCTGGAGGATTTTTGTGGATATGTTTAATTAGTTTAAGAGGGGGGCGCCTGGGTGGCGCAGTCGGTTAAGCGTCCGACTTCAGCCAGGTCACAATCTCGCGGTCCGTGAGTTCGAGCCCCGTGTCAGGCTCTGGGCTGATGGCTCAGAGCCTGGAGCCTGTTTCCGATTCTGTGTCTCCCTCTCTCTCTCTGCCCCTCCCCCATTCATGCTCTGTCTCGCTCTGTCCCAAAAATAAATAAAAAAAACGTTGAAAAAGAAAAAAAAAAAATTTAATTAGTTTAAGAGGATCTATTTCCTTTCGGTTCCTAGTTTGCAAATATATTTTATCATGAGTGTGCATCAGATTTTATCAAGTGCTGTTTCTACAGTCACTGAAGTATATACAACTCTCTGCCTTACTCTTTTTTTTTTTTTGAAGTTTATTTATTTTCAGAGAAAGAGAGCGGGCAGGGGAGGGGCAGAGAGAGACGGAGAGAGAGAAAAGCAGGCTGGACACTATCAGTATGGAGCCTTGTGCAGGGCTTGAACTCACGAACCTGAACTGAATCGTGACTTGAACTGAGACCAAGAGTCGGACCTTAACTCACTGAGCCACCCAGGCGCCCCTCTTTGCCTTATTCTTAATTAATCAAATCCCATTGTACTATTTTCTAAACTTCAACCAACTTTGTATTTCTGGGATAAAGCCAACGTGGTCATGGTTTTATTTATTGTAGCTAGATTTTTCCTAGTTGGAGAATCTTTTTATTTATTTATTTTTAATGTTTATTCTTGAGAGAGAGAGAGAGAGAGAGAGAGAGAAAAGAGAGCAGGGGAGGTGCAGAGAGAGAGGGAGACACAGAATCCAAAGCAGGCTCCAGGCTCCGAGCCATCAGCACAGAGCCTGACCCGGGGCTTGAACCCACGAACCGCAAGATCATGACCTGAGCTGAAGTCGGATGCTCAACTGACTGAGCCACCCAGGTGCCTCCTAGTTGGAGAATCTTTTTGAGTTAAAACACTCATTTTGTGCTTTCTCTCTTCCCCAACTTTTAATATATCATATATATATATATATATATATATTTTTTTTTTTTTTTCCCCTCCAGGATTGAGATATTTGTTGTGTTTCCCTCCCAATTCTATTCCTCACCCACTGGCTTCTGGTTCACGAGTTATATATTCCATTTTTCATTCATTTAATGGATACTGTAGACATTTTAACATTCATATTTAATAAACTATAAGTTAATTAATATCTTTGCCTCCCTCCCCCTGCACAATACAAGGACTTTTTCATTCATTTCCAAATACTGAGTTTGCCAACTTTTTCATGCACGGCTGTCAGGTATTTTAATTCTCTTATTTTAAAACCCACAAAATAGACATTATTAGTTTTGTTATTGTTTTCTTTGGTCATTATTCCTCTTTAAATCTAGACTTAGTATTTTTCTTCCTTCCAGAAATATATCCTTTACAAGTTCCTGTAATGGGGTTCTTTTGGCGATAAATTCCCTATTTTTGTCTGGAAATGCCTTGATTTTGCTGCTGTTCTGAGATAAAAGTGCGCCATGCGTATGGTTCCGAGCTGCCGATGCGTTCTTTCAGCACATTGAACGGATCGTGCCCTGCCTGCAGCTTCTCTTGTCCGCATCTTTCTCATCCCCGAGTAACCGTTGTTCCTTGGAAGGTAGTCTTTTCCCCCCTGCTTCTTTCGTAGCCTCTTTGCTTTCTATTTACGATGTTCCTTCTGCAGCCGCACTGCAGATACGCGGGTGTGGATTGAGGCTTTCGTTCTCCATCTTGGGATTCATCGTACAGCCTGCATCTGAGGGAGTCACCTTTCATCAGTTGTGGAAAATGCTCGACGGTGCCCGCCTCGAGTCCTGTCTCCCCTCCTGGACATCCCAACACGTGTGGCACCGTCTGTAATGTCCCTTCGCATGTCTGAACCTTCCCAGTGGTTCCTGTCTTTTTTGCCTTGCAATACCACCTTCTTGGTGAATTCTGCATGTCTGTTTTTCAGCTGACTAATCATCACCTCTGGTGTATCTGTTCTGTTCACCGTCCTTTGAGGGCTTTAAAAAACCAAAGTATAAGGATGTTTTCTTTTTTGTTTTCTTTTTTTTTTTTTATTTATTGAGAGAGAGAGCGTGTGCACGTGCCCGTGCACGCATGGGAAGAGCAGAGAGAGAGGGAGAGAGAGAATCCCAAGCGGGCTCTGCACTGTCAGCACAGAGCCCGACACGGGGCTCCATCCCATGAACCATGAGATCCTGACCTGAGCCGAAATCAAGAGTCGGACGCTTAACCAGCTGAGCCACCCAGGCTCAGGATGTTTTCAAACACAGACAAAAGTAGAGATTCAGATCATGAACGCTTTCCGCCGTCCGAGTTCATCGGTATCTGCACATGCCCCCCCTTTGTTACAGCCGCGCGTCCTCTCCCCTCGCCCGCGTGTGGCCGAGCGCGGCCCAGACTCTGCACCATTTCACCTGGAGCCGTGGGGTTCCACGGAGTTGTTAACGTCAGTCATGATCGTTTGGTTCTTTCAGACATCTGCCTGGTTGAGTTGTTTCCCTTTTATATCTCGGTTACTTAAACGTATTAAACATGTGATGTGGTTCTTTAAGCATATTGGAGATGAGACATCTGTATTGTGCTTTGTTCAAATTCTAACATCTGGATTCCTTGCGGATCTGTCTCTGCAGTTACTGTCCTGCTGTTGGTGACGGGGCTGTGTTGTGTTTCTTTGTTGTTATTCTTTAATTTTTTTTAAGTTGATTGATTTGAGAGAGAACGAGCGGGGGAGGAGCAGAGAGAGAGAGAGAGAGAGAGAGAGAGAGAGAGAGACAGAATCCGAAACAGACTCCAGGCTCCGAGCTGTCAGCACAGAGCCCGACGTGGGGCTCGAACCCACGGACTGCGAGCCGAAGTCGGACGCTCCACCGACCGAGCCACCCAGGCGCCCCTTTAATAGATGTTTTAAAGGACTTCTTTCTGGCATTTCAGATCTGTTATGGGGGAAGTGTCTTAGACTGTGTATGTAGTCTTCCCAGAAACGGTGCTGTCTGCTTTCCACCTTCTAAAATTTTGGTGACATGTCTCACCTGCCCTGGTCCTTCGCATTCTTTGTGTCCCCACAAACACACACGCACGTGTGTGCGTGCGTCCCGTTCCTCTTCTGTCCAATCGGTGCCGCTCCAGTGGGGGGACGGAGAGAAATGTGTAGGCATTTAAACTGCAAATCTGACTTGGGGCATTTTAAGTAATCTTTCTCTCTCTCTGTGCTGACAGCTTCTCTCCTGGTGCGTCTTTCTTTTGCTTCTCTAAGTTCGGTCCTCAGACCAGCAGCATCGTCATCCCTTGGGCTCTTGTTAGAAATTCAGGCTCCCAGGCCCCACCCCGGACCCTCCGGGCTGTTGCAACACCGGCCCCTGCTGATTGCGACACACCACAGACCTCGAGGCACCGGGACGACCCGCTCGGTACATCGTGGGGCTCCACACGGGCCCCTTCTCCTGGCCCTGGGTCCTTTCTCATCCCGGCTCCCTCTTCCTTCTCCACTGGGGTCCCCGTTCAAGCCGGGAGCTCTGGTACAGCAGTCCTCAAACCTGCACATTAGAAGCGACTTCCGAAAGCCACGCTTCCTGGGCCACACCATAGCTAACTACATCCTTGTTTGGGGCAGGGCCCGGGTTCCAGAAGCTTCGTGTTCCAGAAGCTCCCAGGGTGAGCGATATGTATCCGGGAGACGCGAAGATAGTAAGAAACAGCCACGGCCCTGGGAAGTTCCCAGCCCGGAGTGGACAAAACATCCTGAAGAATCGGAAACAGCCCCAGGGGCAGAGGTAGATTCCTGGGCATTTTACGTAAACTGCGTGCCCCTGACTGCTGCCACAGCGGCAGCTGGGTGGCCCCGGCCGCACACGGGTGACGCAGGCCTCAGCGGCCTGACGCTCCACACCGTTCTCTCTGCGTCCTTCGTTCTGCTTTTTCACGGAGCCGTGCCCAGCGCATCCTCAGGTCAGTCGGCGGAGGATGGGCCCTCTAGGAGTGGGTTCCTCCGGGAGCCGCTGTCCCGTCCGCCAGCTGGACGAGGCGCCTCCACGCGCCGAGCTGCCGCGAGTTGGACTTAACGGTGCCGGGTGGTGGTTGGAGGTTCCCGCACGGGCCCCGCGGTGAGCCGCTGCCCGATCCCGCTGTCTGTGGTAGCAGATTCTCGCACACTTAATGACCTCCCTGGACGGGCTCTGGGACCGGAGGCTGGACGCGCTGCCCGCCAGGCGGGGACGGGGCCGGCTTCGGAGCCTCTCCGGTGCCGAAGGCCCCTCCGGGGTGTTAGGGTCTGAATTATGCTCCCCCACCAAAACTCGTGCGCTGAAATCCTGATCGGCGCGGGACCTTGGGATGGACTGTGTTTGGAGACGGGCCTTGAGGTCGGTAGGGTGGGCCCTAATCCAGTCTGACTGGTGTCCTTAAAAGAAGAGATCAGGGGGCGCCCGGGGGGGTTCAGTCGGCTAAGCTTCTGACTTCGCCTCAGGTCGTGATCTAATGGCTTGTGAGTTTGAGCCCCCCCGTCAGGCTCTGTGCCGACAGATTCTTTCTCTCCCTCTCTCGCTGCCCCCCACTCCCCGCTGTGCACACACACTCTCTCTCTCTCAAAAATAAACATTAAAACAATTTTTTTTCAACGTTTATTTATTTTTGAGACAGAGAGAGACAGAGCATGAAAGGGGGAGGGGCAGAGAGAGAGGGAGACACAGAATCGGAAGCAGGCTCCAGGCTCTGAGCCGTCAGCCCAGAGCCCGACGCGGGGCTCGAACTCACGGACCGCGAGATCGTGACCTGAGCCGAAGTCGGACGCCCAACCGACTGAGCCACCCAGGCGCCCCAAAACAATTTTTAATAAAATTTAAAAAAAGATCAGGACACAGACACGCACAGAGGGAGGATCCCATGAAGACACAGGGAGAAGACAGTCGTCTGCATACCAAGGAGCCGACCCCACCGACCCCTTGATCTTGGACTTTGAGCCCCAGGACTGAGAGAAGATAAACTTCTGCTTCCTAGGCTGCCTGGTCTGCGGCACTTGGTCACCGCCGCCCTAAGGGACGGACACAGGGGTCCTGCTGATGTCCCTGCCGTCTGACGTGACCCCCTGCCGCCACATCTGCAGGAGCCCCAGGCAGGGACCCAGATGCTCCCCTCTGGGCGCCGGAGGCCATGGTGCAGTGAATACCGCGGCTGCCGGGCTCAGGACGTGTTTCTAACACGGGTGCAGCCCGTGGGGCCCCAGGGCTTTGAGCCCTCAGCAGGCACCCCCAGGGTCGTTCCCTGCTACCGCAGAGCACCTTGGCGGACCCCTGCTGAGCTCATTTTCTTGAATCGGCCTTTCTGACCCGAGGGGGGGTGGGGGGGTGTGCTTCTGAGAGTTCATTTTAAAGTCAGAGGAAGCTCGTTTCCCGGGTTGATTGGGTGCTAAATCTAGCTCCGTACCTTCCCCGCCTGGCACATCTCTTTTGTGGTTGTCGGAAACAGACGAACGAGAGCTCTCGGGGTCCCAACCCCTCGAGAAGGACCGCATCACAAGGCCCCCCGCCCTCTGGCCCGTCTCTGCCTTTCACCGCAGACTCCCATCATCTGCTCCAGAGGCCGAGGGGCACGGGTGACAGGGACCGCGTCCCGGGCCACAGCTCCACCTCCCCCGACCCGAGCTAGTTTTGCAGACAGAGGCCCGGCCTGCCCCCCCCCCCCCCCCCCCCCCCCCCACTGCCTGCCTGGCCTACCCCCTGCCCGGGCAGACCACCCACCCCGCACTCTCACTCAGGCCCCGGGAAGAGCCCGCTTCCCTCCACGCCACTGCCTCCCTCCTCTGAATCGCCATGGCGTGTTGTGATTAAAAACGAAAACGTGGTGGGGATGTGAAAACGGTGGCAGCTGCCGTGGAAAACACTTAGGCGGTTCCTCAAAAGGTGACACGTAGAGTTGCCGTATGACCCAGCAATGCCACTCCTCGCCGTGCAGCCCAAGGAATCGAGAGCAGGTGTTCCAGCAAATGCTTCTACGTGGACGCTCACGGTAACACCGTTCGCAAGAGCCAGCTGGTAGGAAGTAGCCCACGTGTGTCCGTTAACAGAGGAGGAGGCTCGTACGACAGACTGTCCCTCTGCCACGAAGAGGAACGAAGGGCGTGCTGACGCCTGCTGCAACGCGGACAACCTTGAAACCGCCGTGCCGCGTGAAGGAAGCCGGACACAAAAGACATCGTAAGGTTCCCCTGACGTGACATATCCAGAAAAAACAATTCCACGGGACGGAAAGCAGAGTAGCGGCTGCCTGAGGCTTGGGGGGGGCGGGGGCGGACCCGGCTGCCGAGTGTGTTCGGAACTAGTAAAGGCCATGCTTGCACGGCGTCATGAATGCGATAAAACGCCACGAGACGGTGCGCTTAAAATGGTTGAGTTTACGTTGTGTGAACTTCGTCTCGATGGAAGGGAGGAAACCATGGGTTCTTCGTGCTACAGGGAACTTGACTCCAGCCCGGACGTGTAGGTGAGGCAGGGCTCCCGTTTGGGGTGCAGGGTGCCCCACACTCGAACGGCTCCTTGTGCGTGAGAGGCAGCCCGTGCCGAGGAGGAGGTGGTGACACAGTGTTAGTACCGGGAGGACGGCCTCCCTCCCTCCCTCGCCTCATGATCTAGTCACGTGGAGCATTGTCACAGCTCAGTTTAGCTTCTCATTTTCCAGCCCCGGCAGTTGAGAGAAACCGCCCAGCTCGGTGGCTTAGTGTCTGGGCTTTGGAGCCAGTCGACTTGGGTTTCGATGTGGTTCCACCAACAGTTCTGTGATCGGGTCAAATCCCCAGCCTGTCTCTCTCTGTCTCTCTTTTGAAATGTTTATTTATTTTGAGAGAGAGGGTGCATACCAGCAGGGGAGAGGGGCAGGGGCGGGGCGGGCGGGGGGAAGCGGGGAGGAGAGACAGAGAACCCCAAGCAGGCTCCATGCAGCACAGAGCCCATCGTGGGGCTCGATCCCACAAACTGTGAGATGGTGACCTGAGCCGAAGTCAAGAGTCAGATGAACCACCCAGGGGCCCCCGAGCCCCAACCTCTCTTGAGCAACAATGCCTCTTCTGTGAGGTGGAGATGGCATCCGCGTCTACTAGGTACGTTTAAGAGAGGTACCAGCTGGGTGCCGAGGGCCACAGCAGGCACGGACCGCGCCCTCAGCAAGGTTGGTCATCGTCTTCAGGAACCCACCCCTCTTCACCGTCCCTGTCTGCATTTCCATATTAATCACCAACTCAGTCTTCTCCCTGGATGGTTAGGGTGACCGCGTAACTCACGATCCACATAGGACGCTTTTTCGTTTTAATTAACGTACAAAAAAGCGACTCTGTGAATTCACAGCATAGTTCTGTGAATTTTGGTGCGTACGTAGAGTCAGGGGGTGACCACGAGAATCCAGGTACAGAACAGCCGTCACCCCAAGACAACGCCCTCGAATCAGCACACCCTCCCCTCACCCCAGTCCTGGCAACAGCCGACGTGTTCTGACGCCGTACTCTTTCTTTTCGAGTATTTTCGAGTATCCCGCGAGTGGAACTTGGGAGACTAGCTTCATCCGTCGAGCACAGCAGCGCCTCTGACATTCACCCATCCACGTTATTGTGGGTGTCTGTCAACAAGTGGCTCCTTTTATTGCTGAGTAGTGTTCCGTGGTGCGGGTGGTTCCCGTCGGTGGACATCTGGGTTGTTTCCAGGTTTGGGTGACTGTGCACGACGAGGTCATGATCGTCTGTGCACACGCAGGCTTTGGTGGGAGCGTGAGTTTTCATTTCTCCGGGTGTGTACCTTGGCGGATTGCCACGGTGTCGTGGTATGCCGTGGCAGCTGAGATTGCGTTTCCCTCGTGGCGGACTGTGCTGAACATCTTTCCGTGGGTTTATTTAGCATGCATCCGTGTATCCTTTCTGGCAAAGTTCCTGCTGACGTGTTTTGTCCATTTTTCCTCTCATGGACTGTGCTTTTGGTGCCTTGTCTAAGAACGCTGACCCATGGCCACAGGAGTTTTCTGTTTTCCTCCTAAAACTTTTATAGCTGTACGTTTTATACTTACATATATGATCAATTTTAATGTTTACCCAAGGTGCAAGGTGTATGCGCATAGGGACGTCCACTTATTTCCTCACTGTTTACTGAAAAACATTGTCCTGGGGCACCGGGGTGGCTCGCTTGGTTAAGCATCTGACTCTTGATATCGACTCAGGTCGCGATCTCACCGTTTGTGGGTTCGAGCTCTGCGTTGGGCTCTACGCTGACAGTGCGGAGCCTGCTTGGGATTCTCTCTCCCTCTCTCTCTACCCCTCCCCTGCTTGTTCTTTCTCCCTCTCTCTCTCTCAAAGTAAGCAAATAAAAATTTTAAAAAAAGAGTAGCTCTGAACCTTGGTCAAAAATCAAGTCGCCATATTTCTGTGGGTTTGTTTCTGGACTCTGGATGCTGTTCCTTTGATCTGTGTCTGTTCCTTCAGGCCATATTCTGTTGTCTACTCTAGCTTTATGGTAGTTTCAAATTCAGGTTTTCAAATGGTTTAGACCATTCTAGTTTCTTTGTCTTTCCATGTACGTTTTAGAGTCAGCTTGTCAGTATCTACAAAAAATCTTGCCGTGATTTTTACTGGAATCAGATTAAATATATAGATCACTTTGGCAAGAATTCGTGTCCTTGCCACGTTGGGGCTTTTAGTCCTCGAACGCCAGATGCCTCTTCACTCATGTGGGTCTTCTTCGATTCCTTTATCCGTGTTTGTTTGGTAGACGGATCCCGCACCTGTTTGGGGAGAAGCACGCCTGAGGTTTTTGTTTTTGTTTTTGTTTTTGTTTTTGTTTTTGTTTTTGGCGGGAGCTACTTTACATCAAACCAGCAAAGAGTCAACAAAGGGAAAGGACACTGTTAATTACACCAGGACAACAGGCATAAACCAGGGTTGTGCTGGGCAAGTGCGGAGAAGTCCCATGGATAGTGCACCCTGGTCACGAATGTCTCTCTTCGAGTAGGGTGCTCAGGTGGGTCACAGAACCACAGCCGTTGTCTGGGCCTCCCACCACACAGGGGGACTGTTGCTCCTCACAGCCTGGACCCGCCCCCTCGGTCCCCGATGAAGTAGCTAAAGATTGCATTGGTCTTTGGGTTTGTTTTATGTTTTATTTATTTGGATTTCTGAAAATTCATGCAAACGTTCTTTGACATTTTTCAAATAACGTAGACAAAACTATCAAGTCTGTTTAGGGGCATATCCTCAACCCTGGCAGGCTTCCCGGATGAAACCAGAGCTGTCAGCTTGGTGCGTCACCTTTCAGACCTCCTCCTAATAAGCAGGTGCCTGTAGCTACGGAAACACGAGCTTCACTTGGGTGGCATCGTACTACACAGAAAGTTCTGCAACTTTTTTCCTTCATGTAAAAATATGTCTCGGAGATCTTTCCGTGTTAGTATAAGTGCCACTTTGTTCTTATCAACACCGGCAAGGTCTCCCACGGTATGAAAGCACCATGTTTCATGTAATCGGTCCCCGCTTGATGGGCATTTGGGATTCTTTCCAACCTTTGCTCTTCTCGTCTGCGTGTGCAGAGCGGTAGATGTCTCTCTAGGTTAGGTGCCCGCGTGGAATTGCCGGGTGTAGGGTGCATACACCGTATGTGTTAATGGTGACCCCAAAATTGGCTGGACCGATGTATATTCTCAGCAAGACATCGCAAGAGTATTTTTTTCCCCTGCACCCTCGCCAAAACCTTGTATCATTGAGATTGAAAAGCTTTTTGCCACTCAGATTGCTGAAACGTGCTGAAGACAGTAACAGTACCTAATGCTTCCAGACAGTTGACTGTGTTCTAGGTGCTTCTCCATAAGCTTACATATTTATGTAAGCGCGTTGAATCCCACAGCAACCTTGTGAGCTAGGGTCCTTTATTGTTCACGTTTTATAGCGGAGGAAACTCAGGTGCAGAACGAAATCTCTTTGTTTCAAGTGTGTTCTTGTTTATTACAGAGCCTAATTATTGCTTCAGGTTTATTGATCACATAAAGTTTGGTGACTTGCAGGCTCATTTTCCTTCTACCTCATTCCTTGCCTTTTTCTTATTGATGCTCTGTGCATTAATCTTTATTTCATATATTATGGATGTTTTCCTAGACCATAGCTTACATTTTTAACTTTGTTGCACTGTTTTCCATCATACAGAAGTTTTAAATTATGATGTACTCAGACACATCAATCTTTTCCCAGATGACATTAGCATATTATGCCTTGTTTAGGGAGGCCTTCCCGATCCCAAGGTCATAAGCATATTTTGTTTCTTCTAATACTTTCAGAGTTCATTATTTAATTTTTAAGTCATTAATCTATCCGCAAATTAATTTTGCAACAGGGCAAGGGAGGAATAGAATTTTCTCCAAATTGTTAGCAAATGACCCCAACAGTTACTGAATCACCCTAATCGTGCCCTAAATTTCTGCACAAAGTTGTTTGTTAGACTTTTGTTCATTGATCTAATTACCTGTATCTGTGCCTCTGCAGCCTAAGATTTTATAATATATTTTAATGTTCGGAGAGATACAAGTTGGTCTTGTATTTGGGTGTATAGGTTGAAAATGGTATTCTTTTGCAATTTTTTTTTACTGTTATATTTTCATCGGCCAATAGGCCATATGTTTATTTTTGCTTTTCGTTTGTTTGAAATCGCCTTTGCGGCTAATACATGGTAAACTTTTGTCGAATTCCCATGTGCGTTCAAAAAGAATTTGTTTTCACTCTGTGTTGGGGACAGAGTTCTGTAGATCCATTAGAGCAAACATGTTAATTATTTTTGATCCTCTGCAACCATCCGTACCGGTCATTTTTTAGGGGCTTTAGGTAGTCTCTTACTGTGACAATGTCTTTGCTAGTTTTTTCTTGTATTTCTCTGAGTTCGCTTTATGCCCTTCAAAGCCGTGTTGTGAGGCACGTAAACATTCATGGTGGTCGATGGTTCCTCTTAGTCACAAAAATCTTCTTGGTCCCTTTTAATGTTTTCCCCCTTGAATTCCATTTTCTTGTAAACCCTTTTATATCTGCTATAATTTATGATACATCGAATTATTCTCAATACCTCATCTCATGATTCCCATTTCTCAAGACTTTTTTATTTTTAGCTTCCTGCCTTTGTAGAATTGATCAGGTATTTTTTGTTCTGGTATTTTCCTGTAAGGGTCTGGTCATCATTGTTTCTATTGATCTCTCTTGTCATTCTATTCATTTTTGGAAGTAGGTTACTGAAGTCTCTAGCTGTTATCGTAGAGCTCTTTCTCCCTCTAATTCTATCGACTTCTGCTTTACGTAATCTGGGGCTCTGTTATTAGGTGCATACATGTGTGTAACTGTTAGATCTAATTGACTGATTGGCCCCTTTATTAATATATAATGTCCTTCTTTGTCTCTGTAACAGTTTTTATTCAGCTTATCCTGTCTGATATTGGGACAGCCCCCTCCCCCAACTCTCTCTGGTTACTGTTTGCCCGGAGTATCTTTTTTACAGCCTTATTAGAACCCCATGCTAATGACCTCATTTTAACTTCACCACCTCTTTAAAGACTGTGTCTTCAAACACACATACATTTTAAGGTACAGGGGGTTGGAACATTAACGTATGAATTCTGCAGACACAATTCAGATCATAGCAGGCAGGCACCACTGTTTGTTGCCCTTGAAATTCTTTCCCCCTTGCTGATACACATTGCTCGGTAATTGTTACATTGTAGGCCCGTGGATGGCAAACGGTTTGAGTCCTTGCATGTGCGACATGTGTCTCTTTTCCCTTTTTTACGCTTGAGTCGCCATTAGCTGAACACAGAATTCTAGTGTTAACGTCATTTTTTCTGGGACCTTTAAAGATATCGCCCCATACGTCTGCCGGCTTTTAGGACTTGTCTGCGTGAGCCTGGTCTTCTGAACTTGATCGCAAGGTAAATAGATGCTGTCTTTTCTTTTCCTTCATCTTCCTGGTAGTCCGTGTGCCCTGTTAGCTGGGGACTTGTGTCCCTTTTCAATTCTGGAGATGTTTTCCCCCTCGAACGTCCTAGACTTTGCCCTTCGTCCCCATTCTTTCCATTTTGTCCTTCACTTGTAAGAGAAATATTGGATCTCCTGGCAGTGGCTTCCATGTCTCTTGACTTCTTTCATTCTGTGCAGCCCTCTTCTTCTGGATTCTGGGAGGATTTCAGTCCAGCCTTCCAGCTCGCTGACTCGGTCGTCAGCTGTGACCATTCTGAAACTTCGAGCCACCCGCCGATTTGGGGGTTCGGTGATGTTTCGATTCTCTACCGGTCGAGCCAATATCCCCTCGCGTCTTTCCGAGGACGTTAACTATGCATGTTCTGGTGACCCTTTCTGTGGCTCCGCGAACAGTTTCCCCGGGGGAGGTTTTGTTTGTCGCACTTGGTCGTTGCTCTTCTGTGGGGTCGGTGTCCCGCAGACGTCCGGTGTTTCCAGGGAGGGGACTGTGTCTACATTGGGTATTATCTGTAACCTGTCCATTATCTGCAGCCTTGCTGTGAGAGAAATGATCCCAGGCGTGTTGTGAGGAAAGGTGCTTCAGGAATTCTTTTCTTGGCTTGGAGGTCTCCTGTTGTCCTGGATCTTGCCTGCACCCCCCCCCCCCGTCCCTCACCCCCGGTGCTGCCCTACCTCTCTGGCCACCAGGCTCCCACGTGCAGAAAGACCCTTCCGGGATTTGCCGCCTGGTCATGGGTGGCGGGGTAGGATTTGCTGAGCTGTTGCTGTCCTGGCAGAGCTCTAACCTGTCACCCGTAGGGCCACTCCTGTGCCCGGTACTGCCAAGCATGGAATTGGCCACTTGGACTTGGGTTTTCTCTCTGTCGCCTAGTTATCAAGAGTCCTCACAGTTTCTCATCCACGGGTTGGGGGCAGGAAGGAAGAGTGAAAACGCACTGCATACAGAATTTGCCGGGGCGCCTGGGTGGCTCGGTCAGTTGAGCGTCCGACTTCGGCTCAGGTCGTGATCTCGCGGTTCGTGAGTTCGAGCCCCGCGTCGGGCTCTGTGCGGACACCTCAGAGCCTGGAGCCTGCTTCACATTCTGTGTTTGTCTCTCTCTCTGCCCCTCCCCCACTCCTGCTCTGTCTCTCTCTGTCAAAAATAAACAAACATTAGAATTTGCCTTCTTCCTACGATCTTACATTATATTTTAAGTATCCACGTTACGTTATTGGGTCATTGTCAACATTTAGCGAATCGAAAGCCCACGGTGCACGCACAGACGGTGCGTTTTTGGATTTCGTTTTTTTTTGCACAGGCCTCTGCTGTGCCGAGTTTCCCCTGTCCTGTCCTTCTACACTTTTTAAAGGCGAAAGTCAGCACTTTACGTTTATTTCTGTTGAATTCCATCTTGTGGTTTGGGCCCTATATTCTCGTCTGTCAAGTCTTCCTGAATATTGATGAGTGCATTCATCATGTTAACTATCTCTCCCAACTTCATGTGACCCGCAGACCTGACCAGGTTCTCCTTCGCATCTTCCCTCACATCACCGCCAGCGAGCGTCGTCGAGCACAGCAGCACCCAGAAACGAGCTCTTTGGTTCTGTACCATTGAGACCTTGCCCAAGGTTTGTTTATTTATTCAACAAGCGTTTGTAAAGATGAGCTGTTGTCGGCGCTCTTTAGGTGAGGCTGTTCACCAGCTTGTCAGGAAAAACACTCAATCCGGTTCCATCATTTTTGATCCCCAAGGTTATCGTAGAAAATTAGTCGGAAGCTAAAAACGGGATGTACTGGGTGTAGTCCTAGCAGATTAGCCTGTATTGTCTTACTGTTTCCTGGTTGCTCTGATATACTGATCTGTCTCCTGAGCTGGAGTCAGAGCTTCTTGGGGGAGGGCATTCATATCATTTCCTGGGGGGCCTTATAGTTATGCACACGCTCCTTCTGATGCGGAAGGCATCGTGTTCAACGCTACAAATACTAATTCACCACACCACCGTTGAAGAGATGTTGCGATTTTGACTTTTTTTTTTTAATGTTTATTTATTTTTGAGAGAGAGAGCACAAGCGGGGGAAAAGCAGAGAGAGAGGGAGAGGGAAGTCCCAAGCAGGCTCCGCGCCATCAGAGCACAGCCCGATGCGGGGCTCGAACCCACAAACTGAGATCGTGACCAGAGCCAAAACCAAGAGTCAGACGCTTAAGTGACTGAGCCACCCAGGCGCCCCGCGATTTTCACTTTATTGATGAGGAAACGCCTTGTGTGCGTCACCCAGCTGGCCACGGTGGAGTTTATCCGACCGACTCCAAGCCCGGACCCTCTGTGGTGCACCTGCTCCCTCATCAGGTGGGGCACCACCCTTTCCGCTGTTTGGAGGAGGCTCAGAAGACGCCAGCTTCTCAAATTCCACCTGACGGGAATCGAGGTAAAATAAACGAGGCGATCCCTAGTGGAGGTCACCCCCGCTAAAGGATGAGTTGAACTGGGTTGCCGGAGTGCCGGGCCCTTCCCACACCTCATCGGTAGCCACCAGCCAAATGGAATGGAATGTGAAGTGATCCCATCCATCAAGCTTGTCCATCGTAACAGAAGCGGGGAGTTCTTATCTGAGAGCAGGAACAGGCCACCTGCCTTCTACCTGCGCTGTCCCGGGGAAGGCATAGCCTTCCCTGTGTTCAGAACAGACTAGTCCCTGTGTTCAGAACAGACCCATCCCTGGAGTGGACGTGAGTTCCTCATGCTTCTCTGTGTTGGTGAACGTCTAGCTGACATGGTGCTCCTCAAAGTGGGCGCCAGAGAACACCAGCCCTGGGATTTGCTCTATAAAGCAAGGGTTCCACGGTCAAACAGGTTGGGAAAGGCTGCCTGCACTCTTCCCTTGGGGAGATGTGCAAGCTAAGGCTCTGAGAAGTCCTGCAGTATCCCGGGCTTGCAACCAATTCGACCATACCACATACCCCACTCCTCACCTTTTTTTGTTTGTTTGTTTGTGCTAAACACACTTTGAGGGAAATTCTGACCCTAGAAACCTATCATTCTTTACTGTCACTCTGAACTTGTTCATTGGGCAGATACCTCGGTCTTTACTCTCTCTTAGAACTCAGTTCACTGCCTTCAGATCTCTTATCACAGTGTTTTAGTATAGGTGTATTCGTATGCTTATTTAATTCATGCTAATGTCACCCACTCGTCTGTAAGCTCCGTGAACACAGGGATCACACTCACAAGTGTGTACGGACAGAGTCAGCGTGTCTCCATCGTTACTTTGGTCTCCCGGGCCAGAGTTCTGTGCGGTTCATTGGAAATACTAATTGAACTTCTGCGTGTCAGGCCCCGGGCTCAGCTCCTGCTCCCTCTCCGCGGCAACCCCGTAGAGTTTCTACAGCACCCTCCTCCCCATTTTACAGGCGAAGCAGTTGAGGCTTGTAGAGTTTGCATCACTTCCCCGGCTCACTCAACCAACGAGCGGCAGAGCCAGGCTCTTACAATAATAACAAAGACAAGTGAGCGTTCTGCCTTAGGAGTCAGAGGCCGGGGATCCAGACGACCCAGGGTGAAGGGGAACGCGGTTCCTCTCACTTGCCAAACTGAGCCCCGCATCCCAAGAGGGGGGTGACCAGGGTGACCCCATTTCAGTGCGGCCAGGTTCTTGGTCTCTTTCGAGGGATTTCTCCTGCCTCTCTGTGGTCAGACTTCCCTGCGCGGAGAGATCTGGCAAGTGCCAGGCACGTTAAGGCGTGCCGTTGCTGCCGACGGGTTGAGGATCGCGGGCGGGCGTGCTTCCCCGGAAAGGCGTGCTGGGGCTTCCCGCGGGCTGCGAGCTTCGGGGAGCTGCTGACCTGTCTGCCAGCCCGGCTTGGTGCTATATAGTGAGGGCCTCTGCTCCTACAGAGGTAACTCACCAGAGTTTGGCTGTGGGTTACTGTGAACGCCCCACGATGCCGCCCTCGGTTGTATGCACGCCTGGCAATTGACCCAGGTGCTTCTCCTCTTCTCGCGTCTCCTGCAGCCCGTCTGGAGCTGGCCCTGGCCTGGGACGCGTCGCGGTCCTTGGATGTGGTCTCTTCCCCCAGTGACCGCAGGTGGGGAAGACGCGAGTCGGCGGATCGGGGAAGAGATGCTTCCAGCACTTTCTGGGCCCGTTGTAGGGGGAGGCATCTGTTCCCACGCCCTTTTTGACTTTGGGTTCTTGCCAAAACACCTCACTGAGCCGACGCGACAGTAGGCTAAGGTTATGAGAGGCCCCCCGGGCGGAGACCCATTGTCAATACTAGGCCAGGCTGTGATGACTAACTGGGCGGGAGAATAGACCACCCAGGGGGACTTGTGCAGTCCGCTGCAACGCGCACGGCCTCCAAGTGACGGTGGGGCCCGGGACCAGCCAGGGCCCCGCCGGCAGCCTGCCTGCCGAGCTCCGGGCCCCGCACTAGGGCAGCGGGGTGAGTGAAACAGACGTGGTCCTGCGAGCAGGAGACATTCAGGGTGGCGACCACAGTCAGGGCTTGCGTTGCCCATGCCATCTGGTACCTTAATGGGGGTCTTTAACTCACTCCAGGAGTTAGGAGGTGAGATGGGCAGCAGGCCCTTCCGTCCGCGTTCAGCATCTGGTGTCCAGGGTCACCGTCACCCCTGCCCCTGAGTTGTCCCCGGCCCCCCCCCCGTCTCCCCAGAGTGTGTCCTCACAGAGCAGCCTCCTAAATCTGTCTAAGACGCAGACCACGTCATGTCGTGCTCCTGACCCCGTGGTCCCAACACACTTGTGCCCTGTTCATCCCGACAGGCCCTCTCTGCAGTGCCCGGGACGGTGGCCACTCCCCAGCACGGCCATCGGGCACTGGCACGCGGCGTCCCACCGGGGGCGTGCCATACGTGTAAAAACACTTCGGGTTTCCAGTTCTTAGAAAGAAAAAAAAACAAAGAACGCGGACTGTCCCATCCACAATTTTTATACGGATCACGTGCCAAAATGTTCACACTTCAGATACGTTAGGTGAAAACACAAGACGTTATTGGAATTATTTTTACCTGTTTCTTTCGGCTCTCTTTAACGTGGCTGCTAGGAAATTTGAGATGATATCCACAGCCCTGGCCGACGTGCCCTTCCTCCTGGACGGCATGGTCCTGACCCCTGCAGGCCTCTTTCCTCTGTCTGCCTGTGTTTGCCATTCTCTCGGCCCGGATCCCTGCCCCCTTCCCCTGCTGTTTCCTTCAGTTGGTTCCGACTCATCGTCTGGGCCTCGAATGAAGACTGACACAGGCCTTCCCCGAGTGTGTCGTCCAAGAGCCCTGACTCTGTGAGCAGCCCTGTTGCATCCACACCTGCTGGCCCCTTTCCTGGCATTGATCACACGGTGTGGTTGGTGTCATTTCTCGGCTCTCTTCTCCAACATTCTAAGTCTTTCACGTGCATTCACTTTCTAAAGCCTCCCCATGACCTCAGGCGGGGAAACTGAGGGATCCCAACCCTAGACTCTGGCCTCGGGGCCTGCTGTTCAGACCCAGTTGGGGGCAGGGTCCCTGCTTGCCTTGAGTTAGATTTGGCACATGCTGGTGCCAGATAAGCATCTGTTGACAATCCAGACGTCTATCAACAGATGAATGGACACCCAAAACGTGGTCTGTCCACACAGTGCACTACACTCAGCCACGAAAGGAACCCAGTACTGGGGCACGCTTCTGCGTGGCTGTACCTCCAAGACATTCAGCTGAATGACGGAAGCCAGACACAAAAGGCCACAGAGTGTAGGATTCCACGTACATGACGCGTCCACAGTGGGACTCCATGGGGACAGAGCAGAGCAGTGGTTGGCAGGGGCGGCCGCGGCCCCCCCCGCGGGCCAGGATGGGGAGGGACAGCTGACGGGGACAGGGCTTCTGCCTAGGGGCGATGACTACGTTCTGGAAGTAGATGGTATGGTTACATAACCTTGTGGATGTACTAAAACGCCTCGAATCGTACCCTCGAAGTGGTAGGTTTTATGATATGTAGAGTGCAACAAGAATAAATAAATGTGTATGGTGTTGGCTGAGCGAATCTGCATAGAGGCACAGGTGAACACCCCGGGCTCCCCGCTTTTCTCAAGGAGCCATCCCGAAATGCCACGCACCGATGCTGAGCAAGGTTGTCCCCACGCCGCTCGTCCATCAGGAATCTCTCCTGCAGCCGCAGATCTTCCAGGCGCTTTGCCAGGCCTCGTGTTCATGTTGCTGTTGCAAATAAGACAGACGGAGTCCCTTGCCTTGGGGGTCCTGCACCTGCTCACAAGGAAACAGGAGGGCGTGCCCCCGGGGCAGGCTGCTTCACCGGGAGCCCAGCACGGCCCCCACCCTGGGATCCGTGGATGGAGTTCGAGAGCCCACGAACGCAGCTGGAAGAAATTACATCTTTATTTTCGTCAACTCTAATGAAAGGTCAGCATTTCCTTTAATTCTGAGTTCAGGAGACAAGCCACAGCGGCATCGGCAGCATTTTTTTTTTTAATTTTTTTTTTTTCAACGTTTATTTATTTTTGGGACAGAGAGAGACAGAGCATGAATGGGGGAGGGGCAGAGAGAGAGGGAGACAAAGAATCGGAAATAGGCTCCACGCTCCGAGCCATCAGCCCAGAGCCCGACGCGGGGCTCGAACTCACGGACCGCGAGATCGTGACCCTGCTGAAGTTGGATGCTTAACTGACTGCGCCACCCAGGCGCCCCGTCGGCGGCATTTTTAACGTTGTCACCGACAGAAATCGCAAATATTTTCGTGTCCCGTCACGGGTATTATAGGTACCTCGAAGTATTATTTGCATGTCCCTGTTTCGAAATCAAGGGAGCTGTTATACCCCAGTGCTAGATCCTACTGGATGCGTTAATAAGGAAGCACACATATTAGAAGATCATAATCTTTAAAATATTTGATGTTTTCACATAATGCTTTCGCTTTGTAATCCTCTGTCGTGCGTATCAAGAAAACATCATCGTGGAGGTGGTCCCAGACACCAAACGGATTCGAGAAAGTTAAGAAGCGCTGCCCCGTGGGGAAGGGTTCCTTGTGCTGGAAACATCTCCGGGGATCCTGCCCTGGAGGGCGTGGGCAGGCCTGAGAATGCAGAACAGTGGCCGCTGAAGGCCCGGGTGACTGTTCACGGTCAAGGTGCCTGAGACCGCGGGTGTGATGCCCACGCTCTTGGAGCAGCCGCAGAATGGAGCTCGTGCTGTCCAGTGCTCAACCGGCCCGAGAGAACGGAAGTTGTCGTGTGTGGAATGGAGGGTGAGCCAGAGAGTTCTGGAGTCCTGGGAAAAAGGACAAGTTGCAGAAGGAAATGACCCTTCTAACCAGCTTTGGCTCGTAGGCTTGGCCTTCTTCGTTGCTTGAAAAACACGTTGAGGGGGTGAAGAGGGAGAGAGCCCCAAGTAGCTTCCTGCAGTACACGGGTCGGGTTGGCGGGCCATCTCGGCCCAGGCCGGTGCGTGAGGGGAGCCCTTCGCGTCAGGAAGGTGGTGAAGCGGGTCCACGTCCCCGCTGGAGGAACCAGCAGAGGAAGGCAGGTTACGAATGGCGCGTCAGCCGTGACTGTACGTCTCCTGGTTTTATTGGCCTGGGTCACAACCCCAGCGTTACTTAAATGTAGTTTGGTGGTGTTTTTCATGACGGCTTCCCCCTCTTTCCCCACGGCTGCTAATATTTCGTGTGGCAGCTCCCCACTCTCTCTCTTGTCACCCATTATCCATTATTGTCACCGCCCCGCCAGGATGTCCTTGGAGGGGACTCTTAATGGAGCTGTCCTGGTTAAAGAAATTCAATGTGATTGAACGGCAGTGAAGAATCAAAATCCAAATATCTGAAAGGGATGAATAATAACGAGGTATTAAAGCATATTGGTTATTTATTA
The DNA here is from genome assembly GCF_014898765.1 of Herpailurus yagouaroundi. Taxonomy (NCBI): domain Eukaryota; kingdom Metazoa; phylum Chordata; class Mammalia; order Carnivora; family Felidae; genus Herpailurus; species Herpailurus yagouaroundi. The sequence continues at coordinate 2,280,985 of NW_024412447.1, read as the reverse complement.
CTGGCAGAAGGCAGGAAAACATTAGCATGTAAAAAGCTGTAAATTAATCACGGCCGGTGATAGGAGACCTGAAAAAGTCACCTCTGTCTTTGTTAACTCTGTTTTGCTATTCTTGATGTGTTCCCGTGTCCCCCTTTCTGTCCTTCTGTGATAGATTTTCATCCCAGCTGGCTTGCTGAAGGCAGGAAGGGGAGAGATTAAACCAAAAAAAAAAAAAAAAAACCAGGTTAATCTCACATCACCTGGTGTTTAAAGGGAGGTGGCAGGGCAGTGAGCATGTTACCTGACCTGGGTTCAAATCCTGGCCGTATCGCTCACTGCCAGTGACCTTGGACAAGTCACCCGCTGTCTCCAGATGCCGGGTCTCGGTCAAGCGCCCGTGATCCCAAAATCTTCCTCACGCGGATGTCCCAAGGATTACGTGAGAGGCAGCCTTTTTACAGGTTTACTCCCGTGGCTGATGGCTGCTGCTGGTGACCGACTAAGGGACAAAAGGCCTTACCACTCAAGATGCGACCTGCGGGCCAGCACCCCATTAAACATGCAGATTCTCAGGCTGTGCCTCTGACCTCCTGCCTTGGGAATCTGCATTGTAGGCACAGGGACCAGCGTGGGCAACTGCAAGGACATGGGGAACCCAAGTTCTCGGGCAGGGCTGCTGTGTGGGCCCCAGCTTCAACAGTGACAGCGTCACCGCACACAAAAGGACTGGAATCCTTCCCCTTTGGGTTTGTTGTTCAAGCTTCGGGACCATGGCTTATAAGGCGTCACTGGGAGCAACTGGAAAGGTCCCGCGAAATGTTGAGCGATGGCGGTGTTGCTAGGAGGACTCTTCATGCGCCTGTCACCGGCAAAGTCCCCTCTGTTTAACAAATTTGGTTCACACGTCCTGTGAAGACAGAAAAGTGGCGTGCTTAATTACTGTGTTGGACTGAAGTGTGTCCCCTCTGCCCACGTCCACGGCCCGAGCCCCCTTGTGACTGTATCTGGAGACGGTCCTGTAAGGAGCTAATTAAGGTTACACAAGATCACAAAAGTGGGGCTCTGACCCCATGGGCTGAGTCTCCTCGTATAAGAGGAGGAGACACCAGGGATGCGGACACACAGCAGGGAGGCTGTGCGCGAACACAGAGGTGGCGGCCGGCCGTCTGCAAGCCAGGAAGAGGGTCTCACGGGAAACCGTTCCTGCTGGTACCTTGACCTCAGACTTCGAGCCTCCAGAACTGCGAGATATTAATGTCTGTCGGGCAACCCCCCAGCTGGTGGGCTCAGTTACGGCAGCTGGAGCCCGTGCAGTTACACCAAAAGAGAATGGGCGTTTCTGATGAGGCTCCTTAAGACATTCTTGCAGGGGCGCCTGGGTGGCTCCGTCGGTGGAGCGTCCAACTTCGGCTCAGGTCACGATCTCTCGGTCCGTGGGTTCGAGGCGCGCGTCGGGCTCTGTGCTAAAAGCTCGGAGCCTGGAGCCCGCTTCGGATTCTGTCTCCCTCTCTGCACCTCTCCCGCTCATGCTCTGCCTCTCTCTCTCTCTCTCTCTCTCCTTCAAAGAATAAATAAAAGAGCATT